>NC_060274.1:114012964-114364562 GCF_021613505.1 Equus quagga | reverse complement strand
CCCCACTATCACCCCCTCACCACCACCACCCCAGCCCCCGCCCTCCCTCCCTCACCACCACCATCCTAGCCCGGCCATCCCCCATCCCTCTGCCCCTGCATGTAGAAATGTAGACATAAACCTAAAAGGAATACACCCAGCTGTCAGAATGTCCTTTTTCCTACCATTCTCGCAGCCTCTCCCTACGAAGCGCTCTCTAGGATTCCACCCTGGGAGGTGGTTTTCCATGCTAGGATGGCTGTTCCAGCCTCACCAATTTGATTAAGACCAAATGACTCACCTGCGGTTAGCGTGGCCAGCCCGGGGAAGCTGGACACACCTGGCCTAAGTCACAGCCAGCCCAGGTCCTGCCAGAGCACCACCTCAGGGGATGGCGGGGGGGGGGGGCTAGCCAGTCTTAAAAAACACACATGTATTGATTACTATAAATATGTATGTTTCTATTAAATACATGTAAATTATTTCTTTCAAAAGTGGTTCCGTAGAGAAGAATGGCCCTTCAGTTATCTGGTGGAATTTGTCGTTTGCGGGTGTCCATTTTAGCGGTGTGTTTCCAGCAGTGAAGGTTCTGTGACGGGAAGGGCCTGGGGTGGGTGTCCAGTAAGTATTGACTGACTGGGTAACTGGAGTAGCATTACTAGGACCACCACGGGTGGCCCCCTCGTTACTCCACAGTCACTGCCCAAGGCAGGTGCTATTCTGACCCTTCACAGGTAAGAACACTGGAGACTGGCGGGGGCACGTGGGGGGAGTTGACGTGCCCCAGGTCACGCAGGGGAAGGAGAGACCTGGGCTTGGACACCCACCCCGCAGCAGGTGTATGGCACTGGAGCCCAGCTGTACTCCTTCATCCCCTCCCCCTCCCCTCTCCATCCTTCCAGGTGCTCCCCTGCCCCTGGCAGCCCTGCGCTCCCCCTGGGTGGCGGGAGGGTCTGGCCAAAGGGAGCCGCCTCACAGCAGTGCTTTCAGAAGTGTTCCAGGAGGACCCCAACACCCGGGCCAAGACCCTGGCTGGCTCAGAGTACCACTGTGTTTCTAAAGGGCTGGCCTGGGAGCAAAGAAGTAAATGACATCAGTAGGATCTGGCAAAGGATCTTTTATAAATGAGAGCTTGTCCTTTCTGCACCCGTGGTCGATTCCATAGTCTTGCTGCAACTGATTCATCTAAAATCTGGTTGTGTTTGTCTGGATATGTCTGTAGCTTGAATCCATTCCAACAAGCTCTTTGGCGCAGATGCTGCGCACGGTTACATGGAAACCGTGGTCCGCCTCCATACTCTCTGTCACAGCCAACCGATTTGGGGGATGGGAGGAGAGAAGAGATCTTCATCCAAGATTATGAAAAGTCCTTTGAAGATCAGGCTCAAAGCAAAGACAGTCTCTTGCATTCAAGGAGGCTTCTGCCTGGTGTCAGGGCAAGAAAGCCTGGACCAGCTGAGATGGGGGGAGACGGGCCAGCCTTGACTGAGATCTTTAAAAGTGGCTTCTCCCAGGCCAGAACAGGGGCTCCTCAGACACAAAGGGAGGGCGTGGTGGAGACAGAAGAAAACATCTACTTTCTGATAATTAGCCAGCACCTGGAACTACAAATAAGGTCTAGAATCACCCTGTTAGACAGAGAAGGATTTAGTGAAGCACTGCATTTGGAAAGTAGGGAGTTTGGTGACAAGGATAGTTAATATGTTTCTATGTGATTATTTATTCATTCAACAAACAGTCATGAGCAGGATGGTAGGCACTGGGAATGCAGCAGTGAACAAAACTGGCAACATCCCATGCCTTGTGGAGCTGACATTCTAGTGAGGGGAAATGGACAATTAACGCTTATATAAATAAGACATTTGGTTTGTTGGATGGCAATAAAGTAGGGACAGGTTAGAGAATATAGAGGATTATAACTCTAAATAAGGCAGTCAGGGAGGGCCTCCCTGAGGAGGTGACTGAAGACCTAAAGGAAACATGGGAGTGAGCCATGCAGTCTCCAGGGAAAGAGTGAGTATTCCAGGCAGGAGGAACAGAAGTGCAAAGGCCCTGTGGCAGAAGCATGCCTGGTGAGCTCAAGGAACAGGGAGGAGGCCTGTGGCTGGAGTGGCGTGAGCCAGGGGAGAAGAGCAGATGAGTTCAAAGGGGCAGTAAGAAGTCAAGTCATGTAGCACCTGGTGGCCATTTGAAGATCTTTGGCTTTTACTCTGAGTGAGATGGAAAGCCATGGAGGGTTCTGGGCAGAGGAGTGACATCGTCTGACCTATGTTTTCACAGAATTGCTTTAGTTGCTGTGTTAAGAATAGAATGAGGGCAGGAGCCGCGGATGGAAGCAGAGACGCCATTAAGAGAGGGGCTCCAGGCTTGGACCAGGAGGCTGGCGGGGATGTGGTGAGAAGTAGCCGGATTCCAGATACATTCTGAAGGGCGCGCCAGCAGGCTTTGCTGCCGAGTTGAATGTGGGATATGAAAGCAAGAGACAAGTCAAGGATGACTCCCAGGATTTTGGCCTGAGCAACTGAGAGAGATGGGGAAGACCACAGACGAAGCAGGAGGGGCGTGTGTGTGTCTATTGGGAGTTGGGCTGGGAGTCAGGAGGGGGAACTATTACAAATGCAAAAGGAGACTCCTGCAGGCAGTTGGATACATTCTTGCCTGGCCTGGAGAGAGAAAGTGGAAAGTCAGTATGGAAGTGAGAGTGACTGGAACTGAGGAGAGAGCCCCAGAGGAGGCCAGGACTCCTCCATAGGAAGAGGCAGGTAAGAAGGAAGAGCAGGCAGCCAGGAGAGATTTTTTTCTTTTTCTTAAGATAGAAGCAGCAACATGTTTTCATGCTGATGTGAAAGATCTAGGGGAGAGGGGAAAACTAATGAGGTAGGACTGAAAAGGTGGAGGGGGGAGTGACATCCTTTTGAAACATCATGGCCACATGGGCACCTTGCCTCTCTGTGGGAGCACGGACACAAGAGCAGGAGAGAAGGCAGAGCGTCTGGACAAGAGGCAGGAACCTGGCTTAAGGAGAGTGTAGAGGCGTGAGATAGTCATCTATTTCACAGTGACACAGAGCGAGAGAGTAGTGGGCGGGCAGCATTTACGGGCCCAGGGCGAAGAACCATCATGAGTTTAAAGCGAGATCACTTAACACGGTTGTGTTTTCCTCCAGCCTTTGGTGCACAGATGCCCGCATGGAACAGGTGGAGATGGGCTGTGCTTTTGCCGAGCGGTTACAGAGGAACGAGGAGGGAGCAAGGAGTTGAGGATATGCGGGAGAGGGCTCACAGGCTTGTAGACATCGGACCTCACCCATCGTATTACGATAAATCGAAGTTAGAGATTCTTCTAAGAATGCATGATTCATTTAAGAATATGTCTTATACCAAATGCATTCATTCATTCCTAATTAACTACACTATCCTTCCTGTAGTTATTCAGAACTGAAGAACCCCCAGGCTGTGAGGGATGTGCCTACAAAAAGCTAGCGTTGTCCACCCCATCAGCGAGACAGGGTTTTGGAGCCCATGAGATGTGGATTTTAATCTCAGTCCCATGGCAAACAGGCTGAGAGGCCTAGGGCAAATTTCTTAACCTCTAAATGTCTTCACCTGTAACAGGGGATGTCGATACTTACCTCATGAGGTACATGTGGAAAGCACAAAGCACGTTGACTGGCACACAGCGGGCTCATGAGCCGTTATTATGTCTGAGCTCCACATTTTGACAACTTCGGTCTGAGGTCCAGATGTGTCTCTCAACAGAAGACATGGACAGAACACGCTGGAACACAGGAGTCTCTGGATCCAGTTCCTGGAGTAACTTAGGGCATGTGGCGTGACTTTTAGAAAGTGAATCAGCTCTTCCACGTGGGCCGATCCAATGTATCATAGAGACTCAGTTTCCCCCGAAGGCTCATTTGTCCAGGGAGTTGGGGGGAGGGGAGAAGCTCAAGCTTTCCCTGCCCCAGGGCCAGCCGGTGCAGAAGACCTTCGCACAAGGAGACGTGGGGACCTCTGGACCCCTGGTCTGTGTCTACTGGTCACATTGAGTGGCTCTCGCAGGCACATTCACATCCTGAACAAATAGCTGGAGAGTGGGCTGGGTGTGGAACATTGAGTGCAGAAGAAAGAAACAAATTGGCCCAGCTTTGCACTAGGCAAAAGGTACACAAAGTCAGTGATTTTGACAAAATTGTACCAGCAGCCTTCCTGCCTGAGGCTCAACGCTCAGGCGGCACCCAAGGGAGTGGAATCCTTCTGCCAGTCTCTGGTCTCCCCACCCAGCTCCCCTCTGTCTCCACCCTCAGAGGAGGTGCCATCGTCAGTGGCCACCCAATGAGGGGCACTCAGGTCTCCCTCTTATCAGCCTGGTCAAGACTGCGCTGCGCAAAGCAATTTCCTTACCACTCACAGTGAGGAGGGGGCCCAAACTTAAAATGACCTCCATAAATGTAGGCAGTGGGACGGAAGGGAAAGGAAGAAAACCTGGCACAGCCTGAATTGCAGAGTCTCCAGGGATGTTTTATTTTGTTGTTGTTGCTGTTTTCTGCTTTTTCTCCCCAAATCCCACCAGCACATAGTTGTATATATTTTAGTTGTGGGTCCTTCTAGTTGTGGCATGTGGGACACTGCCTCAACATGACCTTATGAGCGGTACCATGTCTGCGCCCAGGATCCGAACCGGCGAAACCCCTGGCCTCCAAGGCGGAGCACACGAACTTAACCACTTGCCATGAGGCCGGCCCCTGTTGTTGTGTTTTTAATACTTGGTTTATTTTTAAAATCATTCCAAAATATATAGATTGAGCCTGCACTCAGAGCCCAGCTTGATGCAGACAGCAAGGTCAAGCAAAGGAAGAACAAAACCCATTTCCTCCGTCCCAGGAGCTGGCAATAGCCGGCAAGACGTGAACTGTGTGGCACGGATGCAGAAAGCACAAGGAGACAGAAGGAAGACCACGGTGTATAGCACGGTTGAGGGCCAGGCTTCCGGGGAACAAGGCTGTTTTCCTAACGATGTGGGAGCAAGTCTAGTTTAAAGCTTTGTGCATATACATCTCAGAGTTGGTCAGCTCTTTTTTCAGCCATTTGCATTTCTGGCAGGGTCCAGCCTTCACTGTTATGGACAAGAACATCGGGAGAGACAGTATGGTTAACTTTTTACCCAATTTTTGACATGGCCAGACACAGTCTATTTCTCGCCCACCACCTGCAGCGCCACCAGTGAAGAAGAATTTCTTTTCTCCAGGCCTCATTCACAGGGAATCACATATGGGCAGCCGTGGACGTAGCTGCCCCAGAGCTGCCTGTGCTTACACAGCCCGAAGGGCATAAGGGCCCCTGCCCAACGCACACTGTCAAAGCAGCTACAGCAACCTGAGGGGGGCCAGCAGAAGGTGCTGGAACGATGCAGGGAATGGGAAGAAGGAGGGAGGGGTCCATCTTTTAAGATTCCCCAGCTCCCCACACACACTTTCTAAAGCAATAATCAGTCCCCTAGTCTAGCAGCTAAAGCTATTTCTAACAATCGTCCCCAAACTGTGTTATTATTTTAAATAGTGTGAGAACAAGGACTATTGGAAATGACCACGTTTCCATTATTAAGCTCAGCCTTGAATCAGAAGTGTTTTCTTCCCAGCTCTTTGAGAACTAGGGGTCCAGCTGGGGTGAGCATGTTAAAGAGAGTTGCTGTTCACAGGGAAACGATCGAGAGAAGCAAGCGCAGGTCTAGCCGTGAATAACTTCCCAGGAGGCAGCCATCTGAGGCCTGAGATGACGGCGGCAGAAAGCGCTCGGGGCCCAGGACGTTTATGCTCCCCAATCTCCTTCACCCGCTGGGGTGTGAATTCTATAAAGGGAACAATACCTTTAATTTCACAATAAGAGAGAAGAATTAAAGGAGTAAAGTTGCTCTCAGATCCTACCCTGAGAAGGGGGTTTTACTCACTTTTCACGGTAGGAAGAAAGGAAGGACATGCAGAAAGAAACAGGTCACCTCTGGGTCTGGACCAGTTCTGGTCCTAGAGTCATCTCCCACGAAGGGGAAAACAAGTTCAAAGTACACAGCCTCTTTGTGCCTCCACTCTTTGTCTCCGAGAACACGATGGCCTCGGTCTCTTCAGATGGCCCATCAGCTGAGAGTGAGCTCTGGGCACCACGGCTTGGCTGTGGATCTGGAAGACCCAATGTTTCTCCACCCTGCCTGCCCGTCATAATCACCTGGGCGCTGTAAAAAGTCCTAATGCCTACATCCACCCCAGAGATGCCCAGGAATTAGCCTGGGGGTGGCCTTGGGCATTTGGGTTTTTAAAAGCTCCCACATGATGCTAATGTATGTACAGTCAAGGTTGAGAGCCACTGGGCTAACCTGAGTGCGGCCATTACAGCCAGGCAGCTCCTTCTGTACAACCTCAGGTCAAGCTGCCTCTGATTCTCCACCTTGGCTGCCGTTAGAAGCACCGAGGAAGCTTTTAAAAATCGTACTGTCCCAGTTGTACGCTGGATCCATTAAATCAGAACCTCTGGAGTGGGGACCCAGGCATCTGCATTTTTTAAAGCCCCTCCAGTGATTCTAACGTGCAGTCAAGATTGCCAACCAGTGGAGCAGGAGATGCCTCCTTCTCCTGAGCTCCACCCCATACGACAAGCAGAAGCCATGAGTGAACAGAGGCGAGGGCTCCTCAAGCCCTGAGATCTTTGATCCTGTGGGAAATCTGGCCAAGAGAACAAACCCTGCTAAAATGCTGGGCTAGGAAATATTTCTCTGGAGTTCACGGGCTCCTTCCCCAAAAATGGTCTGAGCAAGCAGAGCTGGTCACTCTGTCCACCAAGGCCTCCTTCAGCGTGGGGACTTGGTCACCAATAGCTGTGTCTAGCACGCACCCAGGAAGGCTGCCAGGCTCTGCTGGGGGTGCAGAAACATAAAGCCATATTTCTTCCAGCCCGGAAGAAACTTGTGGTATAGAGAATAAAGGAGTTACAGGGAACGCAATATTACATCCAACCAGCTTTTTCTAGGAAATGGGAGATGCCTACCAGAGAGCTTTTCAGGAAATATCTTTTAAGTTGAAGCTGTTTCATTTTTCTCTTCTGATAGAAATCCTTCTGAAATGCTTATGCAGTTCCCTGCCTTCTTTAACAGAGTATGCTGGACATCACGGGACCTTTTCTTGATGGTCCAAGGGCACCATTATCAAGAAGCAGAGCTGTCATGTATGGTTATTCAGATTGTGCTTTGCACAACTTCAGGGGGTGCTGCTCACATTGAAGTCTCGTAGATTTTTACAGTGAGTGGCCGAGATCATAATCAAGGGTCTTGAAGAAGCTGCACCTTTTTCTCTCCGCTCTCCACAGGCTTGCCCATCATTTCTGCACAGCGCCCTGGTACATGGAGAGGCCGTGGAGGTGCTCGGGCTGTCTGCTCAGAGCCTGACATGATCCCCGAGAACTGCAATTCATAATGACTCTTCCTACGCTCTGTAATATCCTGTCCTCTTCTCTTGTCCTCAGTCAGTTCCTAATTCTTGCTACCCCCTCTGCCTCTAGCTGCCCATCGTCTTCCTCCAGGTGCCACTTCTAAATGCAGCCACTAAGGAACAACACTGGCAAGTCATCGACTTTATACTAAATACATTTCTAAGTCAGCTGGCCCTTGGGGGAAGCCCTGCGTTTGGCTCTACACACCCCTGGAGACAAGTATCAGGGTCTGTGGCATCTCTCTTCCTTTACTTTGTCACCTGTGTTCAGATGCTTGGCAGCTCTATTTCAGATGGCTGGGGCAGCCAGAGGTCTGATCCTCTGATTCGAAGGGTTGTGAATAAATATAAACCAGCGCTTCATATTGATGAAATAAAGCTAAAATGTGCAGTCCTATTAGGACACAGGATTATTAGGGAACTCGTTTGTTGAATTTGGGGTTTTTTGTTCACTCGTTTCTATTTTGTATTATTTTTTTCGGTTTAGTGTAAATTCCCTAGAGTATACACATCCCCAAACGTAGATATTTTTCTAAACTTTCTGGGATGGTTCTGATGAGCAGCCGGGCTTGAAATCACTGGTCTGAAATAGTAACATCTGATATGCCTGGGAGCTCTCTGGGACACACCAGAGTTACCTGTCACCTCTCCCCATTTGCTGTCCACCCCCGCTTCGAGTCAGTCACTCCAAGCTGGCTGGCTAACCTCACGGGGAGCGGAGGAAGAAGCCATGCGTTGCGCAGCAGCCCGGCGAGCTCACTCTTGTGTCTTTCAGCTGTGCTCTTCCCTGCTGCCCATCGGCCAAAGAGGTCCTCATCCGTGCCGGCGAACCCTGTCCTGCAGACATCCCTGGAGGAGGTAGAACTGCTCTACGAGGTAGGCAGTGCCACGCGGTCAATTCCAGCCACCCGAAGGGCAATGCACCCTCTCTATGTTTTTTGGAGAAGTGACCTGAGCCCCTGAAAATGAGTGACCTCTGCTGCCATAGGGACTGGCCTACACTAATTTGTCAAGGTCATCAAATTCTTCCCATCCCAAAGTAAGGTATTGCTGATACCCACTCTCCTTTCCCACATGCCATAACAGGGAGTGATGGCATTAGGAGCTCAGCTGAGGCAAAACTAGAGATTGGGTTTGGCCCATAGGAGCCACTGCCAGCCCCCGACAGCAGGGTTGGGCAGTCCACCCCCGCAGCGGCTGGGAGGCAGGCTCGGCAGTAGTACTAAGGCGACGCCAAGCCAGTGTCTCAGTGGAGCCGTGTGTCCAGGCGCTGCATACTGTGGGAGCTCCACTCCTGACAGTCTGGCGTCACCCACAGCTCTCTCCTCAGCCTCTCACGCCTCCACCACTGAGACCCCGCTCCTCCTCCAACACAGGTAAGTTTCCCAAGGGAGCTTGTGTGGTTCAGCGGTAAGATCCCAGGTTCAAGGGCTGAGCTTTCGTCCTGGTTCTGTCACTTGTCAGCCATGTGACCTTGCATAAGCCACCGTTTTTCTCTGGGCCTGAATCTCCTCACTGTTAAATGAGGGAACTCAAGTGTGATCTCCAGAATTCCTTCCAGCTTTGACATCCTCCATGCACTGGAACTGTCTGGCAAAGAAGGAGCCTGCTGTAGCCAAGCAGGTGAGCCAGGGGACCAATTTCAAATCCTGCTGCAGGAGCGGAAAGGAAAATGCACAGCCTTTGCCAAGGCTTGAACACGGGGGGTCGTATGAACGGATCTGTGTTTTAGAAAGATAACAGATAGCAGCATGGAGGATGGGTGAGAGCCGAGGGAAGATGGAGACAGAGGGAAGACTTGGAACTCCGAGTCCAAGAGGTATTAGATTCCCGATACGAGCCTGGCACTGAGCAGGGACGCACATGACAGACACTGCCACCACTCTTAAAGAGCAGGTGAGAGACGAAGACAAATCTGTGTATCCCACTTCATTCCTAGCACAAGTTTTGCATCTTTCAAATTCCTAGCTTCTGATAAAAAATTTTCCAAAATAATCTGTGCATGCTTTAGAATGTCTTCGGCGGGTGGGAGGGATAAAAGGATGAAGGAGTTGACCTAGGACACTGGAAACAGTAAGCAGGCACTTCAACAGTGACTTTGTACTAGGCACAGTGTTAGACGTCGTCCATATTTGTCTTATTTACTTCTCATAATATCCCAGTGAAGTGTAGTTACTAATCATTTCATAGAGGAGGAAAATGAGGCTCAGAGAAGTTAAGTAACTCATCCAAGGTTACACAGTAAGTGGGAAAGTCGGAACTGGAACCCAGGTCTCTTGGATTCTGAAGCTCTTTCCACAGCTGCCTCCCTAAATGAGCACGTGTGGTAATGAATACACTGGTGTCCTCAGCGATGCCTGAGTGCCTCATGTCTCCCCACGTCCCGCGTTTCTCCCCAGTTCCTGCTGGCCAAACTGGAGATCAGCCCTGACCTGAAGATCTCCATCAAGGACGAGGAGCTCGCCTCCTTGCGCAAGGCCTCTGACTTCCACACCGTCTGCAATGAAGTGATCCCCAAGAGCATCCCAGACATCCGCCGGCTGAGTGCCAGCCTCTCCAGCCACCCTGGCATCCTCAAGAAAGAGGACTTTGAAAGGACAGCGCTCACCCTGGCCTACACAGCCTACCGCACAGCCCTGGCCCAGGGTCATCAGAAGGACATCTGGGCCCAGGCCCTCCTTAGCCTCTTCCAGGCCCTGAGGCACGACTTGATGCGGTCCTCAGGCGCCAGAGTGTCTCCCTGAGAGACGCCACACCAGGACCACCGAGCAGGGACCAGCACATGCAGTAATGCAGAAATTCTTCATTCTCTACTCCATTTACAGACACCAGCTACAAAACACATACCACCAACTCAGAGCAGCAGAGATAAAATAAGCAACCCGATGCCCTTTGCCCCTTGTAGCTTCCTGACAAGCACACCTGACTCCTGTCACAAGGTGACCTGGGCTAGAGTGATAATTCCAGATGCCTCCAGAGGCCAAAGGGTTTATCTGGTGACATGCAGGAGTCTGAGGTATGCTTCAACACTGAGTGACTGCCACAAACACCCTAGTGTGAGGACAGAGCCAAAGGAGACATCAGAGAGGTTTGGGAACAGGGGGAAGATGGAGACAGATTTCTTTGGTCCTAAAAGATCAGGGTGCCAGGTTGAACATCTTCCCAAAGGTTCTATAGTAAGATACAAAGAAACTAGAGCTGTAGCCAAATAAATACATTGTTAGCCAAGGATAGACTTCCCAAAGGCCACCAAGAAGAATCAGTTAGAAAATCAGCAATTTCATGACCTATGTGTCTTGACTCTTCTTTTCTGAAGGCTGGTCTAACACAGAGGAGAAACATGAAGGGGGCCTTCAGAAGTGCTACAGTCATGCCTTGTCTTTTGAACAGAGAAACCACGCTAATTCAGAGAAGGTCATCGTAGTGAACAGGTGGCGCCAGCAGCCACGCTCATCTATCCTCATGCTAAAACTATTTAGCATCATCAGAGATTTAAGTGCTCCACATAAAAATGATTTTTAGGTGACAGAATTTTACCCTTTCAAATGACAAAACTTCCATTTTAGCAATATTGGTATCTTTTTAAACTATATATATGAAACCCCTTAAGCTTCTATTTAGTATCTTTGCAACATTCTAATGAAGGAGTCAGAGGAGATAATCTCTAAGATTCCTCTACTTCTGAAATTTTCACAATCCTTTAACTAACTATGAGATATCACGGGGAGGTCACCTGGTCCTGAGAGGTGTGCTGGACTATTTGTACCAACCCTGAAAGATCCCAAGCTAAAAAAAGAAAAGAAAAAGAAAGGTCGCAGGCTTTGCGATTTCTGTATCTGGTGTGAGCTTTTCTGCTGCCTTCCTCACTGTGAGGCTGTACAAGTGCACTTTTCTTTGACCAACCTAACTCGTGCTTTGCAATTTGTTCTTTCTCAGCCGCCACAATCTAAAAAACAAGATAGCAAGCTTGTTATAATTCTATGTTAAATAAGAGTTAATAGGGGGCCAGCCCTGTGGCTGACTGGTTAATTTTGTGCGCTCCACTTCGGCGGCCCAGGGTTCAGATCCTGGGTGTGGACATCGCACCGCTCATTAGGCCATGTTGTGGTGGTGTCCCACGTACCACAACTAGAAGGATCCACAACTAAAATATACAACTATGTACTGGGGGGATTTGGGGAGAAAAAAGCAGAAAAAAAAAAAGAAGATTGGCAACAGTTGTTAGCTCAGGTGCCAATCTTTAAAAAAAAAGAAAAAAAGAGTTAAGAGATGAAGGCCTCTGCTAGGAGGAAAGTACCTGGTTCTAATAAAGATTCCTCACCAGCTCAGAGCTCTCGCTGTCGTCTCCTGGGTTCACAGCTGGGTTCTGGAGACTAAAGTTGCAAGAAGTCTGATCTTTGAATGAGTGAGGAATCATTGGGCTGAATTTGATTCTGAAAAGCATATTTAACAGCTGTCATTTGATGATGATGAAAGCTGGTCTGGACTTCTTCAAAATCTTTGAACAAGTGAGCTTTGCCAAGCAGCACAAGCTGCATGATCTTCGTGGAGAAATACTAGGATGCAGGAACAAGATATTCGTCATCCGAGGGAAATACAGCTTTGCGTCCTGATGTTCTCAGCTCAGAAGATGAATAACTGTCAGTCTCTCTCATTGTCATTCCCTCGTTTTACTCCTCTTTCACCTCTCTCGATGCAGACTCTGAAACATGCTTTTTTGTTCAATTTTTCTCTTTCTAATATCACGTGTTCTCTTTGACAAAAGCAGTCCTCTCGTCTTTCTCTCTTTTTATTTTCGTTGGTGTCTCTGCTGCTCTACCTGATTCTGTTTATCTTTGTACCCTTTCTTGAGGCAGCTCCAAGTCTCTCCTGGTTGACTTTTGCTCGCTCTGTCTCTGCCGGCCCGCCCTCTCCGTGAGCTCACTGTCTTTGGGTATCACTGTCTGACTAAAACAAAGGTCAATGTACAGACAGGGTTGGGATTGCCCAGAAGGCAGATTAGCCGCATAGCCTACCTTCCCTATTTGTACTTTTCCTGGATGTAGAGTGGGGAGGAGGTCAGCAGAGGCCTCAGTCTAGAAACTGTGCAAAACCCTGACAGTCATCCCACCCACGGATCCATCCACATCAGAATGGATCTGAGAGCTCTCTTTTATCACCAGATGGAAAGACCCACCCTTATAGTCCCTGCCTGCCATGTTATGGTATAGATGGCTGCTGCCAGTGGTAGGAGATCTGCAAATGGGAGGATGGTTCCCAGGACCAGTGATAGCAATGGTAGTTCATTCACCCTGCAACAAAAAATGAAAGGCACTTTTGTATTCATAAATCAGGGATCATATTTATGTGGGAATATATGACCGAAAAAAATAGAAACAAGAAAGGCATGACCTTTTTCAAAGACAAATGAAAATTTCATTTTCAGTAACCACATACTTAAACACTGTTTTAGTCCAAATACAAATTAATTGTTTACCCACAAAAGTTTTATAACAATGATTTCACTTACATGCAAAATCAAATATTATGCTCACTACCACCACGCAAAAACCCAACCCTTTGCCCAGCGAATAGTAAGTTGTAGACTGGACAGAAACGGATTCTCCCATTTTGCCTCATTAGGACCACACTGTACAAACCACAATCACAACCAAGTCACATTTTATCATATTTACTCATAGACAGAACAATCTGGGATGTGATGTTTGTAGTGGAAACTTGCCTGTGACTTATGGAACCATTTCTGCCATTTCTATACTGCTGGGAAATTTTAGGATGTAAAAGTTCTGGAAGTTTCCTATATGGTTGGCATCCTCATGGCTATCTCTGGTGTCACTCAAAAGACACTGAAAAACATCTGTGTGCTGAAACTTTCCTCACTCTGTCATCTCACCTTGAATCTAACTAAAAGAGAATCACGTAAGTGGTAAGCCCACTCATGTGATATGGTAAATATGGAAGGTATTTCCATAGGTAAACTGGACCAGAATTAAATGCTTGTTAAATGACTTTACATGGCTCCACTTACTTTCCTAATCTATGTTAATGTCTTACTTTTTTTTTATTGTGGTCAAAAACAGATAACATGAAATTTACCATCTGAACCATTTTTAAGTGTACAGTACGATAATGTTAACTACATGCACACTGTTGTGTAACAGATCTCTAGAACTTTTCCATCTTGCAACAATGATACCTATGGGACAATATCTCCCTTTTTCCCTCTCTCTCCAGCCCCTAGCTACTACCCTTCTACTTTCTGTTTCTAAGAGTTTGATTACGTTACATACCTCATATAAGTGGAATTTGTCTTAGATTTCTCAAGCATTGTACTCTGGAATATGTCTTCTTCATCTGAAAAATGGATAGAGTCCTGAAGAACTACTGGTCTTACCGTGTCACTGACCTTACCTAATTTTATTTAACAAATATTCACTTACGGTGTAATAAAAACGTCATGATCAAGTTACTAGGCTCAATGGAATCTTTGTTATCTCAGATGATCTCACCAAGGAATTTGAAGTGGTATGTGTGTTTAACAGTGGATGTTGACTTCCACAGCTGTTTATTATTATCCAGTCTTTAATATTCACCACCAAAACATCACACATGTGGTATTGTTCATTCTACGTTTCAAAATCATCACAAAAATGAGGCCTGAATGTAGTAAATACGGTAGCCAGTCTTCCACATGCATTGAAAGAGATGAGTCATCATAGCTCATCCTACAAGGGCAAGATAATTTCAAAAGGGATCTGGGTAGTCCACAGTTGCACCTGCCTTAGAAGTCAGGAAGAACTGGTTTTCTGGAGTCACTTCTCTGGTCACTTTCCCTTTAGCCTGGGGATCATTTCAACTGGTTTTGCTGCAGATCTTGGAATGCCATTCCTTGTGTTCTGTGAATTTAAGAGAACTTGGGTAACCCTTAACTCTGCTCAGCTTCTCTCAGATGAAGGCAGTGCTGCCAAGGACCACCAACTTTAAAAGTTTTTAGAGTTTCCTTTCTTTTTTCCTTTTCTTTTCTTCCTTGCTCCAAATCCACACGTACTTTCTGAAAAAAGGGAAAAGCTTCTCCCCATCTGTAAGCAGCAGAAATTCCAGAGTCCAATGGCTACAAAGACCCTGTCCCTGAACTTGTCAACTTATTCCCTGCTCTTCCACCTCCTCCTTGCCTACCCACCAAAGGAAGCTTCTGCTTCTTTTTCGGTAAAGAACCTCAGAGAAGAGCATCTGGGTACCTACTCCAGCCAGAAAGTCCACTCACATCTGGGCTGGAAGGGCCTCTGAAATGATACGGGCAGCTAGACTTTTCCAGAGAGGCATTCTCGCCACAAGAGTCTGTGGCCTTTCTCACAGGCTAACACCCTCTGCTGGTTTAGACATTTTGTGTTCACCCAGGTGCTGAAGCAAATGATCTTTGCCACCAGGGAGGTCTGAAAGGTTTAACAGTGTGCACTCTGGGGCAAATTTCTCCAGGATTAATATTTCCTTTTCTCCCTGCCACCGGACACATCGTCTTCCTCTGACTTTCATCAGCAAGCGGTCCCCCAGGGAAAGCTCCGGGTCCCATGGTCTGCAAGGATAAAGCAGTGCTTGGGCAAATGAGATTATGTTTACAACCATGGTCATCACTTCAGCCCCTAGGATGTCTGAGAAACAAAAATAAGCTTTGCAAGTTGCCTAGGTCTGCAGAATCAGCGGGCCCCTGCTGGGACCAATCCTGAACTGCCTTTGGAAGAGATACCGTCTCATTCTTTCCAACGTGCTGATTGGCTGTAAGGAATGGGCGGGGCTACTGCCTCTGTCTGGCTTCCCATAGGTGAACGAAAGTTAAAGTGGGCCTCCAGCAAGATTTTGTCCCGTGACAACCAGGAATGTCTTAGGGATTTTTTTTCTGCTTTGGAGGCCCAGGCTCAAAGCAAATTATAAGTGGGAGACCAATTAGAAGGAAAGAAATTTGAACTGAGTTAAGGTGCCAGGTCCTGGGAGAGAAGACCAACCCCATCTGAAGGCTGCCTCCTCCCTGACAAACTCGGGGGGCTTGTTTTAAGGGAAGGGGAGTACTAGGTTTTTTTAAGGGAAGAGGGGTACAGCGAGCACAGGTAGGAAGTGACCCTGGTACTGCCCGAAACAGGGCATCAGAGAGAGGAGAAATGATGGAGGGCACGATATGCTCTTGGTCTTTTTAATTTTTTAAGCCTTTAAATGACTTCTTCAAGGCCAAACAGCAGCAGCAGAGGGGCAATTTTGTCGATGAAGGGGGCTTTTGCTGAGCCCTAGAATGAAGTTACTCTGTTACTGAGCAAGCAGAGAGGGAACGCACTATGCCCCCATTTATCATCTTTTCCCGCTTCCTTGTTGCTGGGCATAAGACTATGCTGGCCAATCCCACCTAAAACAGGAGGCAAGGAGCCCAGCCTTTTGTGCAAACGGGCTGTCACTGCCCTCCTCTTCTGCCCCCAAGACGAAAGAGGACTTTTGGAAGCTGAGAGAGGTTTACAAAGTCTTTCTGGACTGAGCATCGAGCATCGCGAGGAGCAAAGGCATCGGGCCTGCGGCGGGCTCCAAGGGGGGGAGGAGAGAGCACAGGTCCAGGATGGGCTTGCTGAAGGGCCTTCTCCGGGCCAGGAACCTGCTGCTCGTCGTCTTCGTGCCGCTCGTGCTGCTGCCTCTGCCCATGCTCTACCCCAGCAGCGTGAGTACTGGCCTGTCCTCTCCTGGGGCCAGGGGGTCAGGCAGAAGGTCAAGGAGGGGAGGTGGGTGGACAGAACGGGGTGCTTATTGCAATTCTTCAACGTGGTTTCCTGTTGGTTTGAAGAAATGGAAGGGTCTTTCTGGAGGAGGCTAAAATACTTTCTGCCTAAAAACTGCCATTTTCATCCTTCTGTCCCATTCCCGTCCCCCAACCCCATGGCCCCCAGCCAGGAGTGAGATTAAAAAAGGGCTGCAGCTGAACCGGCTGATGTGTGTTACACAAATCTGTGGGCCAGGGCTGGCAGGGTGTGCTGATAAGGAGAAGGACACGCTGGTGAGCCAGGATTTGTCAGGAGTCCCCATGTGACCATGTGGATGTAAGGGTAACTAGGGATGCAGGAAGACCTCCCCGTGATGACACTGAGGAGAAGGATTAGGCAGGAGGGGACTGTGGACCTCAAGGTGGGGTGGGGTGGAGTGTGGCCCCCGCGGAGGCTCTTTTGCACCTCACCAGGGTCTGTGGGCTAGTCTTGGGGGACTGATAACCAGGGTTTGAACCTCTTAATCTCTCAAGTTCCCTCTGAACTTGAAAGCAGCGCTTGGCGTCTTGCCCCGGTTTCACGGACATGGCCCTTCCGTAATTTGTACCATCTGTGTTTTCTTCTCTGTGCTCTTGAAGGACAGACACCAAATGACAGCCTAAAAAGACACAACAGAGGAGCAAAGGAGCCCCAGCTTTGGCTCTGCGCTCATCTTGCTTCTCTCTGCCTCCCTTCCCTTCCTTGCTCTGTCCCCCTCCTCTCTTCCTCCCCCTCTCAGTGGCTTTACCCCTTCCCCGCTGGCACTGTCCTTGAGACTCTGGGGAAAAATAAGCTAAGAGAGCTTAATCGTGTTTGTGGGAGGGGAAGAGCGCCTTCCACGCAGCTCCCTGAGCAACTTGGTAACCAAGATTAAGTTATAAAGTGAAATACAGGGGATTAGGACGGTGCTTCTTAAAAACAAACTGGCTTAAATCTCGAGCAGAATAAATACCCCCAAGTGCCAGGGAGACGCTGATTAAACCCGGGCCGGGATTAGCAGACAGTGATTGCTGTTGACAGTTTTCCTGGCCCGTACACCAGTCAATTTTCTGCTTTGTCCAAATGAGCTGATTTCTTTTTTTCTTTCCTTTACATGGTTTTTTTTTTTCCCTCAGTATCAGATGGGTTTAAGGGAATGCTAACCAAGTGGTGAGCAGGCAGCCTCCAGCCTGCTCTTCCTCTCCACAGCAGTATCAGGTGACCCCTGAGTCCCCGTCTTTGGGGACCATGCCTCTAGGGTGTAGTGTTCCCCACTTTTCATTCTGGGACCCTGTCTTTGAGCTTCTTAATTACCAATGACTAGTGACAAGTATCCACAAAAAGAAAAAGATAAATTATTGAAGGAGGCAAAATCTATACAGTTGAGGGAAGAGGAATGTTGTGGAAAAAGAAGAGAGGAAAGGAAAGACAGGTGTGCCTCTGCTCTGTTTAGGTCTATAAATAATTGATGAAGAAATTTTTAAAGCTGGACTTACTAAGAGCAAGAGGTAATGCCCTTTTTTGACCTAACCCCTTTTTTCAGACTGTCTCTCACCTTTGGACTAAGATGGCTTCTCTGTGTGTCACAGTGTCAGCAAGAGGCCTGCTCTTCTTCCCCCACAATGATTTAGAAGCACCTTGAGGTCACCACTGCCCACAGTAGGCACAAACCTACCTGTATAATGTCTCTCACCCATCCCTCCCCCATTGCATCAAACTTTGAGATTCCGATACTTCCTCCTTAAGTTTCCCAAATGGACTCGCTTGCTCTGGGCTGGATTTGAGAGACGTCATCCAAGCAGGAGCTCCCGGCCTACAGTTCTGATGGTTCTTCCAAGTGGCAGGCCACAGCTACATTTTAGGAATGGGTAGAATAACCTTCGCCTTTTTCCTACCCAGTTGTCTACAATCAGGGGCCCAGACTTGGTTTACCATACTACAGAAGAAGAGGCTATGAGAGGGGGCGTCCATCACTAAGCCCTGCTTCAGTGTCTCCAGTGGGATAAAGTTACACCCAACTCCCAAGCTAAATTCCAGTCCTTCACAGCAGCAAATACACAGACCGCGAGCCCCCTCTGGTCAGGTTTACATGGGATACCACTGGGGTGGTTGGACCGCGTGGAAAAGGAGCAGATGCAAACATCAGTTAGCAGCAGTCAGGAAACATCCAATAAGGGGACATCCCACTTTTGAACTCTCTCCTTTATTTATAAATGGGGGCGGAAAAGAACTAACAACACTACTCCTTAAAGGCAATGCCTGAATACTCACCAACGCCTACACACCTGCTGACCAATGTCTGTGATAAGGGGCCTGGAGTCGCCAGAATATTCTCTCCGGTAGATAACAGAGACCTGTTAGCCAGCAGAGGAGCCCAGTTCAATTCAACCAACACTGATTGAGCTACCTGCCAGACACTGGTCAGACACAGGGACACAGGACACTTGTAATCAAACGTCACAGAGTATTTTGGGTTATCTGAATATAAGCTTACCTACTGAATTATGAGAAGGTTGAGAAGGGGCAAAAGGAAGATTATGTAAATTCCATGGATAAACTGAGGGGGAAATATATGGAAAGGCCTGAAGGTGGTCTCTTGACCACTCTGCTCTAAGGAAAGGTCAGATAAAAATGATGGTAGTTTATCCTGTTCTTAAGACTTCTGGATAAAGGTACCTTGGTGACTTCCTCCAGTAGCCTTTGCTAATTCCTAATAGCAGTTAGAATCAAAACGTTTATCATGGCTTACCTGAATTCTCTTAATTCAAACTAAAATGGTGCCTGGTAGAAGGAAAGTTCTCTCTCTCTCTCTCATCCTCTCTCTCTCCCTGTCTCCCCTTCTTCCCTTCCTTAACTTGTGGCCCTGTGATGACCAGGACAAGAAAGACTGATGGTCCTCAGGAAGGAATAAGGGCTTCTCAGTGAGGGACAGACATCCTGTCCCCTTTATCTTCAGCTGCAGTTAAGACCCGCCATTCTGTCTCTGTCCCGGGAAAGAGATGGGAATTACTGGGCTCAGGTGGGCTAAAGGGCTTTGAACTCCTTTGGGTAGTTTTATTTTGGCAACAAAGGGCGTTCTTCTTTAAATTTCATTCTTTTCAAAAGGGAGCCTTTTTTTTTCCACTACTGATTCTGTTGTCTTATCAGCACTTCCAAAAGTTTTAACTTCTCTCTGATCTTTTGGCTACAGAGGAAAGCTCAGTGGGAGCTACAGTCAACAATTGTTGGGCCCAGTTCCCATTTCTCAAACCCCAACGCCATAATCCCTGTGTATCAGGAGGGAGCAAGGTCCCGTCAGCCAAGCTAAGTTAATCACCCCTGATGCCCCTCACTGATCATGGTGACCTTTTGTAACTTTTATGTAGAAGTTTGAGGACGCTTGTTCTGAATCCAAGGGAGAGATAAACAGAACAAGATTTGTCAGGTTCCTTGATCATCAGCCAGAGTGTCAGGTAGGTCAGACCTGAGCCCAGATGGTTTAGAACTATGTCTAAACTGAAGAACCCACAGCCAACTTGGATCTTCTATGCTGTGGCCCCTGAGCCCATTGTTAAGTCCCTTGGACAATGAGCTCTCCCAAGAGTCAGCCAGTGACCTTTCTCAACACCATTAATCAGCACCCTTCAGGGCAACCAGCATTACTGGCGGCCAAGGTTAAAGAGGACTGATTTTTATAAGGATGTTGTACTTATTAGTTCTGTGTGCTCCGAAGTTGTGCAACCAGCAAAGTGAACGGGCTGCAGAAAACGCTGGGAATTCTTCAGGCCTTCCCTTCCAGGTAGGCAGCACTCTTTCTCCCCTTTGTCGGAAAGATGTCTGCATGAGCATCAGGCAGGTGGAATGACGTCCCAGGGCAATGAGAACCAGACAGTAGTCAGGACACTGCTTCTCAACCAGGGACAATTTTCCCTCTGAGGGACATTTGGCAATGTCTGGAGACATTTTCGGTCATCACAATTGGGGAGGTGCTACTGACATCTAGTGGATAGAGGCCAGGGATGCTGCTAAACATCTTACAATGCACAGGACAGCCCCCACAGCGAAGAATTATCTAGCCCAAAATGGGCCAATCTCAGAGCGCACATGTGAACTGGTTAGATAAATTAATCCTTACCTTTAACTCTGCCAAGAACCTCTAGTGTCCAATCAACTTGACACCAAAATATTCTGCCCCAGTCCAAGTTAAAGCTGTGAACTCCACCTTTATGGTATATGACCTTGGACCTGGACACTGCAGTTAATTTCAGTCCCCACCCTATACAGTTTCTGGAACCAGCAGAGCTGTGATATCATCACAGTCCCGTGGCCTCTGTGCTGCAGGCCAATGCAAACATCATGCCAGGCATCGGCCCACCCAAGAATCAGCCATTACTTCACACACCAAAGTATGGGCCCCGCCATGGATCCACCACACTGCCCTGCCAAGGCCAGCTTTGCACCTCCCAGGGCTGTGTCCCGGTGCCCATGTTTGAGTCCGGGTGCCTACTGCCTCCGCCCTGGATCTCGTCTGGATGCTCAGTGGCAGTGGCTGTCCCTGTGACTAACTGCCCACTTTCCTCCCCTTCCAGGAGGCTGCCTGTGCTTACGTGCTGATCGTGACTGCTGTGTACTGGGTGTCCGAGGCCGTGCCTCTCGGAGCTGCAGCCCTGGTGCCTGCCTTCCTCTACCCGTTCTTCGGAGTCCTCCGATCCAGCGAGGTTAGACCACTTGTGGCCCAGCCACCTGCTGGGGTTCCTGCCGGGCCAATGAAAGAGGGCTCGAGGTGATGGGAGATTCACAAAGCACTTGAGGAGGGGGCTTTTTTGCTCTCTGAAATGGCCCCTTAGCACTAAGCCTTTGTACCTGCTGTTCCAGACCCTGAGTTCCTCTCCTTCAACCCATGACCCTCTCTCCCTCAAACTGCCTCTTTCAGGCAGCCTTACTTGCTTAATCATATCCAGTTGCTCCTTCAGTCTGAAACTCTCTAGGAACTGTATGATATACAACCAGGCTGCTGTCGATCTTTCTCAGTCTTGTGTATGTCCATTTAGCCTACAAGCACTCAAAGGCAGGAACCAGGCCTCCCGGGTCTTTGAAATCTGATTACAAAGCTGAGCCCATGTAGAGTAGGTGCTCAATAAATATTTGTTGGCAGAGAGACTTACCATGTTTCCCTGAGTCCTGACAGTGTCTTCATCCACTTCCCCTAAGAAGACAGTTCTGTTCCTTCCCCAGCTCAAGATTACTGCACTTCCTTTCTGTGACTGCTGTCTATCTAGACTCTGCCCTCTCTGTTCACTCTCTCTCTGTGGCATTCTTAAAAGCTCAGACAGAAATTGTCAATATGAAGCCCAGGTTGGGGCCAAATTTCCAGGCAAACACTTAAGCATATCACAAATAGAAAAAAGAACGACACAGCCAGAACCCAGGAGCAAGATAAAGGATGGTCCTCATTCATGAACATCTGGTTCCCTTTGGACTGTCTTGTTCTGGCACCTGGTCTCTGGCTAGTTTCTGATGAAGATGGAATGGTAGAGGTTTGGGACAGAAGAAGGAAGAAAGGGCACTAATGTTTGAATGCCCACTAAGAATCGGGCACTATCCCGGAAGGGCTGTATTCGTTATGGAATGTTCCCAAGATCTCTACAAGGTGAGTGTTAATATTTCCAGTCTACAGACGAGGAAAGCGGCTCAGGGAGTTAAAAAAACTCACCCAAGATCACAAAGTAGGAAGTAGCAGAACTAGATTCCAACTCCTATTAGATTTCAAAGTCTATACTCTTGCTCACGATACCAGAAGGAAAACACTCCATGAAGTATTATGTCGGTGCACAATGAGTTATTCCTAAGAACTATGGATCTCTTTTCCTGTGTGCTATAAGGAAGGAATAATGAAGCTGGGCCTACGGGATGCCTTAACCACAGATAACAGAACTTTTTTGAAAGTCCAAAGGTAGAATTAGGCGATCTCCTAATTGTTGAACTTGACTGCTGATGAAAAGGTTGTCTTCCTACTGCATGGACTCAACTGGCTGTTTTTTTTTGTTTGGTTGATTTTTGGTGTTTTGTTTTGGGTTTTATTTTTTTGTTTTAGGGGTTTTTTTCAGTGGCATTGAGTAGCTATAGCGGCCTCCGGCATTCCAAAAAGGGTAGGACCCCCAAAACCCTCAGCAGTGCTTTTATTCCTGGAGATGGATATGCTGGGGGCCCATAAAAGCCAGCCTGTGACCGGAATTACCCAGCAGTTGCTCCAATTTTCCTCCTTCCTTTGTGGAAAAAATACGTAGTTTGGGTCTGTTTGCATACCTAAAAGAACAATCAACCTTAAATATGACTTTTCTTAAGGGAAGTGTATGAACTTGTTCTGTAGGTTTCTCCTTAAAATTGTAAAACCAAAAGCCAAGGAGTCAGGGGGTGAAAGTAGAGGTCAGAGGAAAGAAATGAAGTTATAGAAAGAATTGAATCTTAAGTAACATTTTTAAGTGAGCTAACTATTAAGTGAGAGACTTAGATTTTTGTGTTTCACTACAGGCAGCCCCAAAGCCAACAGCAGGCCTCAGCCTTAAAGTAGATGATGTCTCTGTTTCTCCAAGGGCTGCCTGCCTTCCACGGGAGGCAATCAGGCCCTTCCGCACAGTAGAGAGGTTACTAAGCAACAGTTGATCCAAGGGCCCGCCCCTTCACACAAACAGGAAGGCCAAACCTGTAAGGAATCTAGGAGACAGTAGTTTTCAAGGGTATCTTGACTGTGAGGAGAAAAGGAAGACTGTCCGGTGAGAGATTGCGTGGTGTTATTGCTGAGGCTGGAGATGGGAAGCATTAGGAAGAGCGAGAGGGCAAAGTTTATCATTTTAGATGAAAAATCCTACCCATCCATCTCATAAAGTGGCTTTGGCTGGTGATGATATTTAGCAGTTTGGCTACAGCGAGCAGCTTAGGCCAAATATAGTTTGTTTAGCTGGCCTTATAAACTCAGATTCGAGGAAAATGCCAGTAAGGTAGAGGACGTGGGTTGGAGCCCCTTGGGAGCCAGTTACCTTTGCAGACAGAGAGAACACCTATTCCGCAACCACTGGCCGCACTCCTATGCCAGCGTGTGCCGTGGCTCACTGGGAAAGCTGGGCTGGGCGTCTGCAAGAGCCCCCTTTTCCGGAAATATCATCTACTTGTCGCTCCTGAAACCCTCCTTGCGCCCAGCCCCTTGCTGTGACTCAGGCCAGTCTTCCACAGGAAAGGTGTCTCCGATTCTTTCGACTTTAAAATGCTACCCAGTTGCCCTCTTTGTGGAGCCTTTCCAAAGACCTTGGCTAAAAGCGTTGTTCCCCTGCTTCAGAGCCTATTTGATGTCTTTATCCTTTAAATGGTCCATGAGACACACCAGATATAAACTTCCTGCAGACATCTCCTCTCCACCAAGATTCACGCCCCCTGGGACTTACGATGTCTTATGGCCTGTATGCAGGCACTGGCCCTCAGTTAACATTTCTTGATTACAGTGTTTCCTGACGCTGTATCAATAATGTACTCTCCACATGAAGGGAGGCATGTGAACAGGATCAGTGTGACTCAGGGACTGCGGCTTTTGTCCCTTATGTTATTTACTCAACATTCAGAATAATTTTTCTGAGTTCTCTTCCTACCGTGTGCAATATGGGGTGTTACAGGTACCCAGAGGGAGACAAAGATGAAACACATAACTTCTGTCCTTTTGATTCCCACAGCGGACCCTTCTGAGTTTCCCGCTGTCGGCTAGATGTGTGCATATAAATGGTTGGTTTTCATGGTGACGTGCTGGTCAGCAAGCATTGAGAGTTGTCTGTGTGCAAAGCTTAGACTGCCTTTGCTCTGTGGCACGCAGGTGCTGAAGAGAGACATGAAGTGAAGTAAATGACTCCCGACCTTGGGAAGTTCCTATTCTAGCAGAGAGAAAGGATAAACCAAATGGAGAAACACAGAAGACCTTTGCAGTAATGTCTCATCTTCTGGCATTGTGGAAGACTTACACAATTGCCCATGAGGGACTGTTCCAGATCAATGAAATTTACCCTGTCAACTGCCCAAACTATGTTGACCACCTTTTGATGGAGGTCTTTCTAAAAGGCTTTATAATTTCCTGGCCTTTTAAACAGAAGTGATTGAATATAAATTAACTTATTCTCTGGAGCCTTCAAAATTTCTGGGGGAAAAAAATTTCTCAATCAGAGAAGCCAAAGTGGACTGGAGGACAGCACAGTTGAGTAACTTGAGTGCTGGTTGAACAGCTGACCCTAAAGAATTTTGAGTAACATATTGGCATCAGACTGGAGAGAGAGCTCAAATAAAAATATAAAAGGCGTGTTGTTGGGTTTACAGATGACTCAAAGATGGATGGGCTAGCCAATGTATAGTGACAGAATGAATCAATGTGGACAGGATGAGACAATGAACTGAAACTGACAAAATGATGTTTAATAAGGATAAATGTTAGCAGTTTGTTTGCAAAGACCCTTGGCTTTTAGTTGAGTACAGACTCAGTATGTCATTAGTCCAATATGGCTGCCAAAATTTTGAGCATTTACCATATGCCAGGCACTATGGGCGGTCCTTTACACGCACTATATCATTTAATCCTCTATAGAGTTGTTATTATTTTTATCTTCACTTTACAGAGCAGGAAACTGAAGTTCAGAAAGGTTAAGTAACTTACTCAAGATTACAAGCTAGTAAGTAGTGGAGCCAGGACTTGAACCTGGGATAGTATCATCCCAGAACCTGTGCTCTGAACCGGTTGCGAATCTCTACTGAAATCTGCTGAATTAACAAACAGTTGTGTCCAGAGCATCAAATTCTGGATAAGGAGCTCATTCAGAGGTGGGCAGCCAAGACGTCAAAACTCTAGAACATGAGTCACATGAGAAATGAAGAGGAGATTCAAGAGAGGTGTGACTTCTGGCTTCCACAGCTCAACACACCAGGCTCAAAGGGTCAGACAAGAACCAAAGCGGCAAAGCGCTCTGTGTGAGGGCAGACTCTGAAGTGGGCACCACACACGGTCCTGGGGTCCCCGTCCCTGGAAGTGAAGCTGGATGGCCTTGTCAGGGATGTTAGGGATAGACGTCATATCTTGGGAAGGGGTTGGCCTCTAAGGTCCTTTTCACTTTAGGATTCTCTGATCTTGTGAGCATCCACCACCTCCCTCTGCTGGTATACAGAGCCCGGGCCTGTATTTTAGTTTTGTTTTGCCTCCATTGTGATTCTCACTACTGTCATTCTGTCTGCTTCTACAGCCCTCCAAGCCTTCTAATGTGTTGCATAGCCTGGAACAGTACCTGTGTCAATCAGGCTAGCCAAGACTTACTGCTTATGGGAGAGCAGTGTAGAGGTGGGGGCAAGGGGCTTTCTGGGGAGTACACAGCATGGTTTAAATGAAGGGGCTTGAGAATAGTCTCCAGGATGCCAGGGTCAGGAACAACTTCTGGTAGTGATTACCTCTCTCTACCCCTCCCCAACACACGCACACACATTCTCACCCTCCCCTGTCTAGTGGCCCTGCACTGCAGGCCCCAGCAAGTCTCGTTCAGATACTGGCTCCTGCCAGAGCAAGAGAGGCAGTGAGCAGCTCCAGCTGGGTTAGCAAAACAGCCTTTGCAGCCGAGTGACGCTTGAGTCGGATGTCATGCATCTGCTTCCCTGTTTGTTCCTGATCTTTCTGACCTGCTGGCTCAGGAGACGAGTGCCTAGACCCTGACTTTCTCTGTCTGTTAACCTAGGGGCATTTCATACGCCACTCTCTGCTCTGCCTTTCTGGCCTCTACTCACCATGAGGCTGACTCCCTGCATAGAGGCCTGTGGGGATGTAGGTTGAGCATCCAGCCCGGCCACTTGCCTGAACCCAGATTACCCACAGCCATCCAGACACAGCCCAGAACCGAGCTCCACACCCAGGCCTTGAGTGAGGCCTGGAACCAGGAACCATCAGATGTTGCAGCCTTTTGAGGCCAAACTAACGTTTCTGTGGGAAGAGCTACTCCCTGTGTATGAGCCAGCCCCTTTGCCTCTGGGCTCGGAGCCCAGCCCCCTGCCTTAGGTTCTTCCGCTGGGGCAGTTCATAGAGTTCCAAAGAGGAAACAGGGGGTGCTTTCTGAGTCAGCAAGTCAGCATCCCCAGCATGCAGGAGCTGCACCAACTTCTGGGCCAGGTCAGCACCCACCGGGTCTCTCTGCTTTAGATTTCTCTAGGGTAGAGTTTGCAAAGAATTTTTTTTAAGCAATAAAACCTTTTCTTTAAACCAAATCTTAGGAGAGTGAATACATAAAACAGATGGAAGAAGAAGTCCTACTCAAATTGAGAATAGGGGCCCAGAGCCCTGGCTGCCTAGGCCCTTCCTGATACCTCATGGCCAACCGCTTCCCACAGTGGCCCCTGAAGTTTCAGAGACAGTGAAGATGGTTTGTCAACCTCTGTCCTCCGGGTATGCAAATCAGGCAATTAGGCAAGTGTCTGAACCCACACAGATGTCCCCCACAGAAACAACATTCCTGCCCCCAGCCAAAGGCCGGGAGCCAGCCACACTGGATTTGGCTGCATTTCTGGGGCACTAGCTGGAATCCTGCAGTGTGGGGCTTCAGCTCTGACAAGGGCCTTAGTTCAGCGCTAAGAGAGAGCCAGCCTCGTATCTAGAGGATTTCACAGCAAAATTGTTCAGGTGAACCAAAAATTCCCGCCATTTGAAGAGTCCCACCAACAGCTGACTTGCAGAGACAGTTTGGATGCTGATGAGCTGCATTTCTGCTGGGACACCCCTATGCTGCCACATGCCCACATCAGGAGAGTGGACACAGTTGGATCCATACATGCTTCTGGTCTCTTGGCTGCCACTACCGTGAGCAAGTAGAGTGGCAATGTAGAAAGGGTCAGCATCCAAGTTGGCAGCAGGGTAGAACTGAGTTTGAATCCAGTTTTGTCACTAACTAGTCTTGAGCAAGTTGTGTAACCTCTCTAAACCGCCATTTACTCATCTGAAAAATGAGAATAATGGAAATACCTACCTCCTTCGGGAGATGTGAGGATTTTAGATGATTCTGAGTGTGCAAGCGCCGATCCAGGTGCCCAGAGGCAGGAACAATCAGTTGGTCCGCCTCTGTCTTCCTCCGTGGACCCAGCGAGGACAAGTCACATTCTTAGTGAGAGAAGCACTGGTCTGAGATCGACATCCAGATCTCCATTCTCCTCAGACTTCTAGGAAGAGAACCGCAACTCCCCCCTCCCCTTTATAAAAAACTTTTTTAAAAATTATAAACCTAACATACCTAGAAAGCAAGAAGTAATTCTATGTCCAAGGAAAGTAATGTTTTTAAAAGCTCACTACTAACAGATGTCACCTGCAATTCACTAACAATGAACTAGTCCGTAAATAGGCCATATTCGCCAGCACTTCTGTCCTTGTATCTCTGCCCAGGCTGGCTCCGAAAGCTCTTCCAATGCACCCACCCTTCACTTAAGAAAATGTGGAGGAATCTTTTTTTGGGTCCACCTTGTTCCCTCTTAATTCATTTCTTTCTCTTATCCCCTCATTTGGTCGTGCTGGCATACTCGATTCCGGGCTCAATCTCATCTTGCAGCTTGTTATCTTCTCTACTTCTCTAAAGATAATAATGGACATTCACTGAGCATGTCCCACATGCCAGGCACTGCTCTGAGAACTGGCCTGCGTTATCCTATTTAAGGCCCATGTCAGGATGGGTTACATGAGCTCCGTATCATTACTGTTGCCACTGAAAAGGCTGGAGGGACGGGCCACAGGGGCTCAGTGGTTTGTCCCAGAGCACACAGCTCATCTGCGAGGCAGCCATTTAACCCAGGTAGCCAGAACTCAGAGCCCAAACTGTTGCCATTCTCTGCTCCACCTTTTCACAGCAGCCTCCTCGAGCCCATCTCTTCAAACCACAGTCCAGAAACACCTCTGCTCTCCAAGCTCAGGAAACCACAGAGCGGAAAAACAGAAAGGCCGTAAAAAATGCGTATGTCACAAAATCCACGCGCTAACAAGCTTCGTTATCTAGTTTTCCAACTCACAGAATATTAGTCTCGGAAATGAGACAGCGAGGAAAGGGACCCTCACAGCAAGCCTGAGTATGCAACACGTTTCAGAAAACGATTAAAATAATCCTCCGGAACGCTGGAACTCTGGTGTTCCCAGAGGGGTTCTGAATAACCAAGGTTTTATTGTAAAAGAAAAATCAATGGGCTAGAAAACTAACAAACACCCCCAGTGGATGGGATTTTATTTTTAAAGGGAAAAAGGCAGCCTTGTGCCTGGGCCCTCTCTGCATGCTATGGCCTCAGACCAGTTCAGCCTTTGTGTGGACCACTTGGTAACAGGAAGAGCCACCAGGAATCCTGGCTGTCAACGTGGCAGGCCATGCCAGCTGGTTTGTATGTGTCATTTAAGCTTCACAACAGCTTTACAAAAGGTAGGGACTCACATAATCCTCCTTTTTTTTAATTTTGTTTTTATCTTTTTTTTTTAAAGTTTCGCACCTGAGCTAACAACTGTGGCCAATCTTTTTTTTTTTTTTTTTTCTGCTTTATCTCCCCCAATCCCCCCTGGTACATAGTTGTATATCTTAGTTGCAGGTCCTTCTAGTTGTGGCACATGGGACACCGCCTCAACGTGGCCTGACGAGCGGTGCCATGTCCGCGCCCAGGATATGAACCCTGGGCCACCGCAGCGGAGCGCACAAACTTAACCACTCGGCCACGGGGCCAGCCCCCTCATTTTTTTTTTTTTTAAAGATTTTATTCTTTATTTTTTTTCCTTTTTCTCCCCAAAGCCCCCCAGTACATAGTTGTATATTCTTCGTTGTGGGTCTTTCTAGTTGTGATATGTGGGATGCTGCCTCAGCGTGGTTTGATGAGCAGTGCCATGTCCACACCCAGGATTCAAACCAATGAAACACTGGGCTGCCTGCAGCGGAGTGCGCGAACTTAACCACTCGGCCACGGGGCCAGCCCCTCCCCCTCATTTTTTTTTTTTTAGATGAGAAAAGTGAAGCCCAGAGAGGTTGAATAACTTGCCCAGGGTCACACAGCTGAGTCCTGGCTGACTCCAGAGTCCACACTCTTTTCCATTTGACTGTGCTCCCTCATTATCACAAACTACACCCAGGCTGCATTGCCCAAGCACATGGCATCACTTACAAGGGGGCCGGGAGGGCACGTGAATAGACCTGAGCCCACCAGACACCAAATAAGACAACAGCACAGGGCCAAGATCCCGCTAAAGCTGGGCCTAGGGCTTACAGCATCCCAGGCCCAGGTATTTAGGGCCAGTGTCAGGACTGTGATTATGAATGAAGGTGAGGAATGTGTGCTGGCCCATGCTGTCTGGGAGACCAAGAAAATTCCCCTAGAGTTGAATGCGATGCCTGGTTTCCAATTAGCCCATCCTGAGTGGCATGTTGTCTAGTAGCTTTGGATTCAGATGGACCTGGATTGATATCCTGACTCCATCCCTCACACTGTGACCTTGGAAACCTTCTGTAACCTCTCTGAGTCTATTTCCTCACCTGCGAAGTGAGATATTAACAGTACCTGCCTCCTAGGACTATTGTGGGTCTCAAGGGAGATAGCGAATGCAAAATGCAGAATTCCTGGCATGTCTAGGGCACTCTTTACATGTTGGCTCCTCACTCCTTCCCTTTGAAAGGAACCCAGAGAAAGTAGCCCCATCTCTCGTGTAGGCTCTGAGCCTCCTAAAAGGCCATCACAAACTAGTATTCTCCTATGACACGTACCAAAGAGCCAAAAACTAAAATGTCGTCGGTCAGTCCCCTGGGGAAGTAACCGTGCTAAGCACTGCCTCTAAAAGCTTTGCAGAGGGCTGCAAGTCATGGGGCCAGGGGAGGGACCGTTACCCAGGACTACCGTGTCCCATGTCTTCTGTGGGTTTTCTTCCTTGGTAGACAGAGGAAATCAAAACACCGCTTCGGCTACAGAGCTGCCTCCTACAAGCCTGGGAAGGTAAGGGTGCAGCCAGAAACGTCCTAGGCCCCAGCTCAGCCGTAGCCCTCAGGCATCCCAGCAGCTCTCCCACCTCCCGCTAGGGGGCAGCATCTCCTCCCACGGTCAGGGCCCCCAGCCTTCCTGCCTCTCCCAGAGGGAACTCTGCCCCAGAGCCACAAGCCCAGAAGAGCAGGGGGCCTTCTCTGCCCTCCGGGAGCATTAGTGACACTGACAGTGAGGACTGGGGTTGGGAACAAAACTAGATTAACCACAAGCAGAGGGTGCTTCCTTCAGGAAATGGTCACAGAGAGATGATCCTTCCACTGCTACACAAACCTTGTCAACCGGACACAACGACATCTCCCTGGGGCGGAAGAGAGAAGGGGGAAATGGAGCAGGTTGCCTTTATTTTGGCTTTTACGTTAGCAAAGCGTTATGTGCAGAGTTTAAAAATCAAATAATACTGAAAAGCTGATAATGAAAAACCAGCAGTCTCCTTTCCCACCCCTCCCCCCTGCACCACTCACGGGGTCCCACCTCTCACTCCTAGAGTCAGCAACTCTTAACTTTGTTAACTGCTTCTGCTGGTATTAAACTCCACATCCCTACCTGATATTCTTATATTAATTCTCGAGTTAGCACTTTTAGACATTCTCAGTTGACTTCCAATTACACCAGATGAGGCTTTTGTTCTGGTACATGTCCCAGTTCCCCTCCCTCCATCCTCGCAATATACGAATGTCACCATTTTTGTTAATTCCATAATCAAAGTTTAACAGTATGATTATGTAAATATTGTTTATTTCAAATGCTACATATTTCACTATATGTTTCCTTCCCTGTTCAATTCTTATTTTTTCTGCAGTTAAAAATGTTCTTGTTTTCTCATTTAAGAGGGTTTCTAAATCAGAGGTTAAACTTTTCTATATCTTTTGCTCTCAACTTCTGTCATGGTTGCATTTTGGGGAACAATTCTCGTGTATGTGACAAATATTTATTGAGCATCTTCTTTTGCATATCACTCTACTCAGTGTTTAGAGATCTTGAAAGGTCTTTTGCAGCCTAAAATTTAGTTGAGAGACAGAGAGGTACACATGAAAAATAAACAATACAATCAGGAAGCAACAATTCAAGCATTGCCTAGTGCTCTGTGAGGTGTGGAATTAATGGTGCCCACAGGGAATGTTCTGGAGTCAGAGGCTAGAGTCACAAAGGAAGGTTTTCTGGAGGGCACCAGGCCTGAACAGGGCTTTGAGGTCTGCTGGGTCTGTACAAGCAGAAATGAGAAGAGAGCATTCCAAGTGAGGGAATCAGTGAAAAGCGGGTCCGCGGACCCCAAACACACGAAACGTCTTTTTAACAGGCCTATGGCTCAATTTCCTCATCATTCAAAAGCAGGAAGAAATTGATGACCGGTGCTGTGGTTGTGTAAGAGAAAACCCTATTCTTAGGAAATATACACTGAAGTATTTAGGGGTAAAGGGCCAAAATGTATGTAACTTACCTTCAAATGTTTGTCAGAAAAAATATATATATAGATAAAGAGGGCGTATGGGTGTTCCTTGTACTATTATCATTTTGGAACGCTTTGGAACTTTGGAATTATTTGGAGTCCTTTAAATTTAAAATTTTTTCTAAGGTTTAAGGCAAGTTATAAAGACACCTTCAAGAACTTTATCCTAAGGAAATAATCACATTTATATAAGGTTAACAATTAAGCAGAAAATTATTCTTTGCTCCATTTGTAGTAGGGGGGAGAAAGGAATCAACCTAAATATTCAACAAAAGGAAAATGGCCAAATAAATTCTTTGATACGTTATGCTGCCATTAACATGGCTTTTTCCAACAAATTTAAGTCTCCTAAGAAAATGATCAGTGTATGATGTAAAATTTTAAAAAGCAGGATATAAAAACTGTACATATTGTATAAACCCAATTATGTATCTACATAGATATTAAAAAATTATTAAAGAAAATATACCAAAGTATTAACAGTAGGAAGATTAAGGGTAATTTCATCTTTAAATTTGTCTATATTTTGAAGTTCTCCATAATGAACATGTATTAACTTTCTAATAACAAATGAACATAATTTTCCCAAAAGCTAAAAAGAGAATAATGAGATCTGGGGACAAATCCAAGGTTATTTTAATAATTTTTTAGGATTAAGATAAAATTATAACTATGTTTATTCTTTGAAATCATTTTCATATCATAATTACAGAGTGTTTTTATATTTCTTTTAAAAAGTGGAGAAGAAGATATCTACCCTCTCGGGTTACTGGCAGGATTAAATGAAATAATTTCTGTGAAGTGCTTAGCACAGTGCCTGTCCAAGGTAGGATGGATGGATGTGTATATAAAATTTTTTTAACATTTTAATATATATATATATATATATATATATATAAACCAGTTGGCTATTTTAATAGCCCTCATCTCCCGGCTGCTTGTCTGCCAGCATCCGGTTGAGAATGAGTTGTGTTGGGCACAGCCTATGCTCCCGGCCAGGACTGGGCCCTGGGTTGGGTAGGGGGTAACTTGCGCTGGCCTCCCACAGGTGGCGGCCGAGTACTTCAAGAACACCACGCTGCTGCTGGTGGGCGTCATCTGTGTGGCGGCTGCCGTGGAGAAGTGGAACCTGCACAAGCGCATCGCTCTGCGCATGGTCATCATGGCCGGAGCCAAGCCGGGCATGTAAGTTGCATTCGGAGTGCCTGGCCGTAGTGCGTCCCCACAGCTCCCAGTGGGCCACCTGGACAGTGGTCCTGGGCCACAGGGGGACGTCTACTTCAGGCTGTTTTTCTACCAGTGGGGATGGGATGACACCAGTGCCACAGGCTCTGGCCTCCTCCTCCAGTGAGAGGGCTGGTGACAGATTAGACTGTCACAATCTAAATAACTTACCTGAGCAACCCAGACTGCAAGGGCAGCAGGTTACAAAATACTAGGGTCTCATTCGGTAAAACAAGATGGACCAATGTAAATTGTTTCCCAACCTTTTTCCGGTGTATCAGGGAGCAAGTTGGACACGGAAGTGGTGTCTTCTCCTTTGTCATTTAAGGAGATGTGGAGGTTCTCTCCCATCCTCCCTGAGTTTTTGTTGTCATTGATTCAGACCATAGACCTGTTAGACACATTGCATTTGACCCAGAGTCTGCAATGTACCGCGTGGCCTCCGCTGCTTCCTCTTTTCTCTCTGCTGAAGGCCAGCGGAGGGATTCCCAGCCTTGGAGGGTGGGTGGGAAAGTCAAGATGACAGTTGTGTGTTAACTTCACCTCTGCTTGGTTGGATAGCCCACTCTTATCTTCCGTTTGGAATATCTATCTCACCTCCTTCTAGTTTACAACTTTCTTGCAACATTTTATGTAAGCTGCCCTGACTCCTTCGGGAGTCCCATATAGTGTAAATAAATAATATGGTATTAGTTTTCAACATCAGTCATTTAGATGAATACAGGTTATGCTTAAAAGGATGTTCCCATCTCCCACTTAACTAGAGCTTATTGTAATTCACCCCCTCACTCAGTAGTAATCTTGTACGCCACACTCAACCTTCTGGGCACACAATGGCATTTCCTCACATCGCGTTGGGACTCTGTGGCTCTTTAAAACCTAGGTGTACTATCTTCAAGAACTTTTATCCCCTTGAGTTTCCACTCATCTCTGTTTACATCATCCCCCAGCGAGCTTCCACCCAGTGGTGCTGTCTTTGCCCTGCGCGTCAGGGGCAGACAAACTCATGTCATGGTCAGCCTAAACAAAAACACCATCAGGACTCTGGCCTACCCGGACGCAATCCACATGATGAGTGTGCTGTCCTCAAACTGTGCAAAGTCCATGATTCCACCTAAAATAATAAACACAGGTAGTCTTTATGTTGGCTTATCTCATGGAAATAAGAACCGAGTCTGTACAAACACACATTGCATGTTTTCAAAGTCAAAGAGAAGTCACTTGAGAGTTATCTTTGAGAGTGTGTTCCTCCAAGTGTTGACTCCTTAAGATACCAGCCGAAAAAGGCACACAGTGCTGTGGGACACCTCTGTGACTTTGGGGGCTATACTTTCAGCATATTGACCGTGGGACAAGTAGTGGGCGGAACTGTGAGTTCCATGTGTTCATCTCTATTTGGTCACTAATAACGACAGTGGCTTGGCTGCAAAACAAGGAATGTAATGGTACTCACGGAACTGCTGGGTGCAAGGGAAAAGAAAATAATTCCCTTATACACAAAAATCACACACCATCACCAAGCTAATGTGCACAGGAGAGACAAGCAATCAGTAAGTCCACACCCTGTGAGCCTCGTACCAAAGCTATCCTTTGCTTGAGTAAGGGCTTTTTTCTGGCTAAGGCCAGTAGCCCATCAAGTATGATTCCTTTATTCAACAAATATTTATTTAATGTTTACTCTGTGCCAAGCCCTGGGAGTACAAAGCCGAATGGTGCCCTGTATGACATAGAAACCTGATTTTCTGGAGAAATGCCAGGCACAGTTCTCTAGGCCAGCACCATGTGGTCTGGAGGAGGCCTCGAAGGAGCTCTGAGAGGTCGGCGGTTGGGCCCTGGGAGATGGCCACACTGCCCATGCTCAACTGGCCCTCCCTGCCTTCCAGGCTGCTGCTCTGCTTCATGTGCTGCACCACGCTGCTCTCCATGTGGCTCTCCAACACGTCCACCACCGCCATGGTGATGCCCATCGTGGAGGCCGTGCTGCAGGAGCTGGTCAGTGCTGAGGAGGAGCAGCTCGTGGCCGGCAACTCCAGCGCCGAAGAGGCTGAGCCCATCAGTACAGTTTGCTGGAGTTCACCTACCCTTTGCTCCTCCATCCTCCTCTTGTGATACTGCCCAGCTCGGTGTCCCCACCACCACCCCCTCACCTATGACCCTCCCTTCACCTTCTGCTGTGTCCCCTTCCCTCCCCTCTATCCCATACCAGCCCTGGGAACTTGATCGTGCCGGTGGCCCCCATTCCCACTCTTCCTTCCTCCCCCACTTACAGCGGTCACCACTACTCCTTTCCCCCAAACGCTCAAAGGTTATGACAAAACCCTGGGCCTGTCTGTGTCCAAGAGCCCGCCATGCCCTCAGAGCAGAGGGAAGGTGGGTCGTCATGCACCACACCTCTAGCAGGAGCCTTCATGCCCTTGTTTCCCCATTAGGCCCTGAGCCCCTGAGCCCCTGAACTACCCTGTGACCCACAGGGTAAGCTCCAGCCTCCGGATCTCACTTCCTGCTTTCCTTTGCTACTGTAGGTCTTGAGGTAAACAACAGCCAACCTTCTCTGGAACTCATCTTTGTCAATGAAGAGTGAGTATGACTGCCCTCCACCCAGAGAGAGCCTCTCTGAGTCTATTCCAGGGGTCAGGAAAGCTGGGACCGGATCCCCTAAACAGCTCTTTCAGATGTATGGGCCAAGCTCACATCTTGCCACATTACCACCTCCTCCTGCCTCAATTTCCCCTCCACACCCAGGAGCCACTCGCCAAGATCTTGAGGGCAGCTTCCTTACCCACAGGGTGTTGCAGTGAGGAGAGAAGAGATAAAATGACTACAACTGAATCTGAAGGGGTACATCAACTTTCCATACGTCTCCCAAGTAGAATTTCATCTAAATTGATGTCCCTCTTAGCAGAATAATATGTTTACTCTATTAATGGAAGAATACTCGCGTAACAGATGTCACTGGAGATTCTTAGAGAATCACAAAGGATTTCATTCATATTAGATATGGTCTTAGTAGATTTGGTCTTGTTAGATACAGCAAAGAAAAATTAGGTGACAGGTAGGAGATTAGAGGACAGCTGGTGAGACAGTCATGTGATGGTGGAAAGAAGCTGAAAAATGAGAAATACAATCTCAAACATTCATGTGAAACAGATCTTAACAGCTCATTTCTTATGGAGAATCTTGTCAAGGTGTAGTCTGCAAGGAGAACCATGATGAATGTTACACTTTAAAAGCCGGATTTGTAATAGAGCTCAGTTTTGCAATTTGGCCTTTTCATAAAAAATGGAGAATTCACATTGAGTGAAACCAGCCTATCTAATGGGATGGACGCAGCAGGGGGCCATCAGGAAATGCCTTTATTTTCTTCCCACCACTGTCTTCAATCATAGCATATTGGATTTCCCTCCTTGGCCCTTGATGATATCTCAGGCAGATCCCAGAGTTCTTCTGGTTCCTTTCAGATATTAGAAAAATCTCACTTTCAGATATTCAGCAGTCTAGTCCAGACTCACATCAAAGCTTCAGTCTCTCATCCAAAGCTCCTCCCGCTCCTCTCTTGCTCACACCCACCCCCTTCAGCCGAGGTCTGCAGAATAAGAGGTAAAACTGAGTCCCCTCCCCTTTCATTCTTCCTCCACCCCCTCTTCTCCTCTTCCCGCCCACAACTGCCTCAGCTGCTTCTGAGTCTCCAGGGTCAGGGCAGAGGCTGTAGGGTGCAGGAAAGATAAAGGGGCAAAAAGGGTCTGGGCCAGAGGTCTTGCAGAGTGGGGTTGGTGCCGTCTCTGAGATTAAGACCCCAGCTCTTTCACTTGTTGGGCACCTACCTTCAGGGTTTTGGAGTGTCCCCTTGAGGCCACGTATGCATAGCCGAGGGCCTGATGGTGGTGGTGAGGCGTTCCGGGAGGACCACTGAGCCTCCCTTTGGTTCTGGGCTCTGGTGGCTCACTGCCCACATCCCCTTTGCTCCAGTCGCCTCTGCCTCTTGCATCTTTTCAAGATGGCTTTAGCCCAGCTATCCTCCTGTGCTTCCAGCCCTGACAGGACTCGGCACCGTTGCCCTGCTGAGCACTGAAAGCACAGGCTGCTCCCATTGCAGGGCTCTTTCCTCCTCACTCTGGCCTCGCAGGCAGCACCCGCTGGTCTCTTTGTTCTTCTCCAGACAAAAGTACATGCCCCAAACTCCAAAGCAAGAGCTCAGTTGTCCCCAGAACTCTCTCAGCCAGGTGCTGGTGGGAGCCGGGGCTGTTGACGGCGTGAGGATGGCAGTCTTCTCCAGGGCGGCCAGCTCCTCCCGTGCTGTCTGAGGGGCTCCTTGCCTGCCCTCCTCACCGACTTGGGAAGGAGGGATGGGAAACGTCACAACACTCTACTCCTCCTAGACTAATGACTCTCTCCAAAGAATGCTTCCCTGTGAACCCCTTCAACCCCTTATCCTCCCCTGATGTAGCTGGAGATGGGTGATGGCCACAGGACCCCAGGCCTTGCACGTGTGTCCAGCACCTCGCTCCTCTGTCTTCACAGTGGGCGAGCTCGTAGCACCCACTGTCCTCAGAACTAAGACACAATGGAAGCGTAGTACTCAGTGCAAGTCAGTAATGCTGACAGTTAAATCCTCGCCTTCGTCTCTCTATTCAAGGCAAAGACTGGGACAGACCAGCAGGTGTGGGAGGGACTCAGCACGCGGTTGACTGCCACACCCTGAGGTCCAGGTTCTCATCAGAAATTCCCCCCATCTTCTCTCACTCACCCTTCACCACGTGCAGTCAGAGGCCTCCCTGCTCCTGTGGGCTCAGATAAGCCTTTCATAAATTTTTCTTTCTAGATAGTGACCTTGACCCCGTCAGCCAGTGAAGACGTGGTCAGGGTCCCAGACTGTCCAGGCAGAGACGGGTTCCTATCCGGAGCCACCACTTAGCACCCCGGTGCCCTCAGGAAGTTAGTAACCTCTCTCTGCCTGGTTTCCTACTCTGTAAATGTAGGTAGTGATACCTGCACCATCGATCTGTTATGAGGATTAACAGTGTCCTGAGGATTAAAGCCCATATTTGAGCACTCAGCACCTACTAAGCACTCCATGTTAGCTCTTATTAGGATACTTATCAGTATCACTTCAAAGGAAATGCGCTGCCCTGGCCTCAGGAAGGAGCAGGCCCCTGTCCCCACAAGTCTTCACAGCATGTCCAGAAGGCGAGGAAGACTAGGGTGAGATTCCTCTTCTTTGCAGCCTGGAAAACCAGAACCTAGAGAGGTCACTATACCAAACACTGATGTGTGGGGAGAATTCTCATCTCAGGAAGTCTGGACCACTGTTTGTTCTCTCATTTCCTTTGCTTTGTTCCAGCACATCCACTGCAGACTTCACTTCTCTGGTGCAGAGCAAGGTATGGCCTTGGGTTCCTTCTGTGCTTTGGGATCACTTGAGAGTCCCTCAAGATAACTCAGGGACAGAGATGCCTGGCAGCTTGTCCTAGAGCCCAGCAGCCTCCACTGATGTGAGAACAGAGAGGGGCTCACACGAGCCTGGACATAAAGAAGACTAGACGGGCCCCTAATGAGGGCCTGGGTAGTTCTAAACCCCAGTGGGTTTAGCCACATAAAGTACAGGATCGCCTTTTTTCATGGAAATCCAATACTCAGCCACCCAGATTTTCAACAGCCACAGATTCACCCTTAGGATTCCTTGCAGTGGGGATTCCATTTGCAAAAATGGTGTAATAAAAAGGGACACATTTATAGGAGAAAGCAAAGTTTACCTACACACTGCTGCCCCCAAAGCTGGTTTTATATCTCTTCTTCACCAGTCCAAACAGATGGACTTTAATCAGTCCAAACTGTGGACGTTGTTATGGTGAGTTTTTTTTTTTCCATTTTCTTTGTGTTAAGGAAAAAATGGAGGATTCTTCATTAGCTAATAACATTCCAAAGTCAAGCTCTTCTATAAGGACAGAGCCATGTTCTGCCAAGTTTCAAAAGCCACTTCCAATGGGGTCCTTGACCCCAAACTGGACGGGAAGCTGTGAAATGGAGGCAGGCACAGTTGGGGTCGCTCACAACTGCACGCTTTCTCTGGCTTCTGGTCTTTGATTCCCTCCGTGCTGAGGTGTGGGGCGCCCCTGGGACGATTGGTGGTACTTCTTAAGCCCCACCACATCCTCTTCCTGATAGTGTGATGGTCTTTGTCCCGACAGAACCTGAACGGTGTGCCCACAATCACCAACCCCATCAAGACTGCACACCACCAGGGCAAGAAGCAGCTCCCATCCCAGGTAATGCTGTTGCACCTCCTGACCCTGTTTCCTACATGAAATGCCTTGAGCTTCCCAAGGGCCACTGGTCTTGAAGTTGTGAGGCCATCAGGCTAGTGAGCTGTCACCAGGAACTCTATCCACATACATGTCCAGGCTGCGTGTGCCATGGAGATAAAATGTCTAACTCGCTGTTGACTTCAGCAAGTCATTCTACCGTCTGAGCCCCAGTTTCTTCAAGCATAAAAGCTGAGGATTGGTCTAGATCAGAGGTATTCAGCTATTCCTTAAAAGTGCCTCAGGGACATTGCAAATATTTTGAGTACTCTGAGATTTTAAGGCAACTGCTTTGCTGTGCAAATAAGGATTTTCCTGGTACTATATCACTGAAATAAAATGCAGAAGTAAGATAGATGTTGAAGCTGTAAGGTATAAAATTGAAACTATCACTTATAACCCTTGATTTCAAATTTTTGTGATCATCAAAATAATCTCGATTATTTAACATCCATCATCATCATAAATCACTGCCACCTTTTATTAAACACTTATTATATGCCAAGCACTGTGCTAAGCATTTTCTCTCTAGTCTTGACTCAATGAGGTAGCAATTTTGAACTCCATTTCTACAGATGAGGCAGGGAGATGACATCACGTGCCCAAGGCCTCAGAACTAGTGAGAGGAGCCTCTCGATTCAAGTCCACATCTCCCTGACCATATGTATCTGCTTTCAGTTACAAAATAGATGTATGCCAATGAAACACTACATTTATGTTTTATATATTGGCGGTCCATGCAAAATTGCGTTAGAAGAAAAGACTGTAGAAAACCACTGGACCAGAGAATCTATGAAGTCTCTTCCAGTTCTGATAATTGATGAATCTTTCAGGAAGGTTTGGAAGGGTCCAGACTTACCTGGGCCCTCCTAGAAAGATGGGGCAGTGGTTCAGGGCTTTGAGAAATGTGGCAAGGTGGCCTCTTCCCCATGGTTTTCCTATGACCTGGCCTGCTGACATTTGGGCCAGACTGCTCCTAGTCTCATGAAGACTCAGTGAGGTGAGGCAGGCCTGGAGGGGCAGATGGCACTTGCTTCTTTAGTCCATACTTATGACCAGAGGTCAGCAGCCTCTGATCCTGAAAGGCCATCATCTGGACCAAGAAGAGCCTGCAAGGACCATGGCAAGGCTTACGTGCAAGGGGAAGGAAAGGCAATGGGCAAGAAGGAAGAAAAAGTGAGGAAGGAAGGGAGGACGTTTCCTTCCTACATTGACCCTCTTACCCAATGAAAGGTAGATTCCTTTTGTAATCCAAGCCTTATTTTTTACTCATCTCCCAATCAGGACTGTCATTTTAACTCCAGATAGAACAACCATCTTCTATTTGATCTTCAAACACAAAGTGGAGAAGAGCCAGTTTTACTGGAGTTCAAGCAAAAAACAGAACAATCTGTTAATATTAATAACAATAAAAATAATAATAGCTTACCATTTGTTAAATGCCAAGAAGTGTTCTAAATGCTTTACATATATTACTTTATTTACTCTTCACAAGAGTCTAGCAGAGAAAATAGGATTTTCTCTATTTTACACAAAAAGAAACTGCAGCTTGGTGGGGCCACCCAAGTTGGTGAATGGCAGAACTGGGGTTGGGACTTGTCTTTCTGACACCCAAGCTCAGAGCCTTGCCACTGCACCAGGGGGCCCCTGTTTTTCATGCTTTGAGTGCCAGACAGCTCAAGCTGTGTTGGAGAGACTCACTGATCTTCTTTTGGTAGGAAAAGCCACTAGTCCTGACCCCTGGGCCCAGGAACCGGGACCTCAACAGAAAGTACAAGTCCCAGCATGACCAAATGATCTGCAAGTGCCTTTCTCTGAGCATATCTTATGCTGCTACCATTGGGGGCCTGACTACCATCATTGGCACCTCCACCAGCCTCATTTTCTTGGAACACTTCAACAAGTAAGTAATTCACTCAGTCAGCAAGTATTTACTAACCACCCACTATGTGTCAGGCACAGGATCATGTGCTAAGGATACAGCAGAAAATGATAATAGAACAGTTTCCATACCAGAAGGAAAAGAGACGATGAAGTCATTACAGTTAAATGGGACTGGAAAGGGCAAGATTCTGCCAGGAGAGCCCTGCTAGGGGAGCTCACCCAGTCCAGAGGGAGGAAATGCCTTCCCGAAAAAACACTGATGAAAGTAGAGACCTGAAGTATGAGCTGAAGTAAAGTAGATGAAGGGAGATTTTTCAGACAAAGACAACAGTGAGCAGGAGGGCTCAGAGGCAAGAGAGTGGAGCACATAAGAGAAATGATAGAGGGAGGCGGGGACACAGACCACAAGGCCCACTAAGAAACTTGGACTTCACCTGAAAGGTCATGAGAAGCCTTTGAAGAATTTCAGGCACGGAGTGAGGTGATCAGACTTACAGTTTTGAAAACTCATTCTGGATTTAAAAAATGGAAAATAGTTTGGAAAGGAGAAGGCAGGCAGCAGGAAGACAATTTAGGACGCTGCTGCAGATGCCCAGCAGAGAGCTGATGGTGGCCTGGACAACAGTGGCAGTGGGGAGGAGGAATGGTCAGTTTTGAGAGAGATTCAGAGGTGGACTTGACTGGCCTTGGTAGAATGAGAAAAAGCCTGAGAGAGGGAAAGCCCAAGTCTGAGTCTCAGGCTCCTGGTTCGGCAACTGGGGGAAGAGTTGCCCTTGACCTAAATGAGGGGAAAGATGAGGAACTATTGACGTAGGGGTTGAGATGTCCAGTGGAAATACAGCTCTGAATGTCAAGAGAAATTTTTAGGCTGAAGGCATAGATTTGAAGTCAGTAGCCTGCACGGCTATCTTCATAGACATGCAATCTGTGCAGTCACACAGGGCCACCCTGCTCAGAAGGGCCCTACACTTGGCTTAATGCTGTGCTATCACCATCCAGAAATTCTTAATAGTTTTTGAACAAGAGGCCCCATCCTTGCATTTGCACTGGGCCCCACAAATTAGATGGTGTCAGTCCTGGTGGCATGCATGTGGAAATTGAAGCCACAAGAGTGAAGATCACTCAGGGAAAACATATAGAGTGAGTAGAGCAGGCAGCATAAAAATTAGGCTTGAACATTTAAAGTGCACTACCAAAGAGAGAATAATGTGGTATCAGACAAGAAAGAAGAAAATCTCCTGTCATTCTACCCAAGGGAGAAAGTGTTTCAAGGAGGAAGGAGTGGTCCACATTGTTTAAAGTTGCTGAATGATCAAGCAAAAATAAGGGGGAAAATGCGTCCATTAGATCTGGTGACTTAGAGGTTACTGGTGACCTAGGCAATAGCAATTTGATCAAGTGGTGGGAAAAGAAGCCACATTTCAGTGAGCTGAGGAGTAAGACAGAGGTGACGAAATGGAGAGTTGGCTGTGGAGGGAAGGAAAGATATGGGATGAGAATAAAGGGAGATAATAAAGGGTCAAGAAGTGGGTTTTAAGATGGGAGATATTTAAATGCTGATAGGGACATTCCAGATGAGAGAAAATTAAAGATTTGAGAGAGGAGATGATTGATAGAGTGATGTCGCTGAGAAAACAAGAAGGGATGAGATCCAGGCAGAGTGAAGAAATTAATCATGGACAAGAGGAGAAACACACCTTTCATTTTAGCAGGAAAGGGAAGGAAAGAAGGAAGGAAAAGGGAGGAAGGAGAGGAGGAGGGAGGATGAAGGCTCAATGAAGGTTTAAGACCTAATCCCCGGGACCTGAGCTTCAGAGACTTCTCACACCACGTTACTCTGAGTTTCTGCCTCTAATTTCTGGTTCATATTGTGATTGAACCAATTCATATTCCCTTAGTCTCCTTCTTGGGTCATGAAATGGTACATTTAGTCATAATTGTAACTTACCTGGACAATAGGGATTCTAGGAAAGGAAGGTAGGCTCACGGGATCCCCACTGGTCTGAAGGTACCACCATGGTGTTTTTCTTGGCATTGGCAAACAGACCACCCCCAAAGTTCACTTTGGCTGTGTTTCAAAAATCTACAAATTAGTTGTTACAGTCAGTATATATATTCTCACTTTTAAAAGTGCTATAAATGGTATTAGGCCCTCACATTTAATCCACAAAAGTCTATTTAATCTATTCTAAAAGTCCATTCCTTTTCCTGGGTCCAGGAGCAGGGCCTGGGCTTTTATGTACAGAGAAGAGATGATGCAACAGACTTTATGACTGTTAGCCCAGGGCAGCCCATAGTAAGTTACTGAATGATTTACGCCCCCGGGTGTCCTTCTAGCTCCAAAAGCCCTTCTTCCCAGTGCCCACTATCAGTGACCCACTCTGGCCTTTAGGGAGGGCACGAGCTGTTGTAACTTCTCCAAGAGGCATGTGTTAGTAAAGGCAAGTCCACAACCAGGGCACAGTGCAAAAGAGTGGATGTTCCTGTGATGATAAAGAAGATGAAACACTCTTGCATCTTGTCCTTCCATTGCATTCTCTCTGTAGGGGATCTTGCTCTTGGCCCTTCTTTTTCCAGGCAGTGCCTAGCGTGAAAAGAGGGGCACAGTCTCCTCCCACCTTAGAGGAGTTCTGTGCCCAGTCCCACAAGAAGGGCCCAAGGGAAAAGAAACACAGGTCTGGTCTAGGCTAAAGTCATGGCTCACATGTGGTCCATCTGGCTCCCCAGTAAACACCTGGGCTGGGGCGACAGCTCTGCCTGATGATGAATGAGGCGTCCTTTGAGCAACTTCCCTGGCACCCTAAGACAGAAGCGGATGTTGACAAAAGATGTGGAGATTCCAAGTCATGGTTCTCATATGGACACAGTCAATACCTGGAACCTTCATGAGGCTCTAGAGTTCAAAGTTCTCCAGAATTGGCACCTTTTTTCCTCCAGTCAAAACTCAAATTCCATGGGGCTGGCCCCGTGGCCAAGTGGTTAAGTTCCTGCGCTCCGCCGCAAGCGGCCCAGTGTTTCGTTGGTTTGAATCCTGGGCGCGGACATGGCACTGCTCATCAAACCACGCTGAGGTAGCGTCCCACATGCCACAACTAGAAGGACCCACAACGAAGAATATACAACTATGTACCGGGGGGCTTTGGGGAGAAAAAGGAAAAAATAAAATCTTTAAAAAAAACAAACTCAAATTCCTTCAGTGACTTTAGAAACAATGTATACCAGACTGCCCTCTCTATTGTCTATTGTCTTGAAAACCAGATGAGTAAACCTAACCGTCATCTTTACGTAAATTAAGAGCAAACAGACCCTGAGTGATTCTCCTGAGTGCAAACTATACACACTTCAATGATATTAGATGCCGTTTTTAGCTTACTTCATAATTCTTGGCTGGGTTGTGTACAGTTGCACCTATCAAATAAGTGAGTTCTAGATAATGTTTCACCATATTGTTATCACTGTCTCTACCGTTAGCTCTGCTGTATGTCTTCTTAAGGAGCATTTAGCTTTTTATCCCCAAAACACCACATGGAAATTCACCCTTTTCTAATCACTGACCTGGTTCTTTCCCCTTTAGCCAATATCCAGCTGCAGAGGTGGTCAACTTCGGCACCTGGTTCCTCTTCAGCTTTCCCATCTCCCTCATCATGCTGGTGGTCAGCTGGTTCTGGATGCACTGGCTGTTCCTGGGCTGCAAGTGAGTCCCAGGGCCCTGCCAGCAAGGCACTGAGGCTCCCCTGTCTGTCCAAGGCCATGACACAAGCCCTGGAGGGCACCACTCAAGGGGGAGCTGCTGAGTAACCATCGAGGATGCTCTGAAGAGAATGCAGTGGTCTGGACAGGGAGTTAGGCATTGTCTGTTCCAGACACTCCAAACCTACCTGGACTTCACTATAAGCTCTACAATGAAATGTTCTTAATTACAGCTAACTGCTTAGAGGAACTATCCGATTTATAAAAAGTCTGAATTGGAGAGTGTTTAATGTAGTTTCATTTCTCTGAAAGCATAGAATAATTTGAATTAACTTCTAAAGAAATATGACTTCAAGTAGAAGTTGCCTTAGGCTAAATTTTATAGACATGAGTGATTTATACTTAGTAATTGTATGGAATATGCTTATGTCCCTCAAAATAATGTTAGACATTCCTCTTGCACTATTATTTCTAATACTAATCTGCTTAGCAAGCCTTTTCTTCACAACCAATAACTACTCCAAAGTTGATCAGCTTCAGACACTCAAAGGGAAGACATATACAATGTTTTGCTGTTAGTCCATGGAACCCAACACTCCCATTGGTTAGGGAATGTTCTCTGAGCTGACTTTTTTTTCAATAACTCAGAAACTGTTGTCAATTCAATGATAGCTGGATATTTCTATACTTCCAGTGATACTAATAGAAACTCAACGCCCACTTTCACCCCAGATAATCCTTGTACCTAGACAGATAAACAAACACACACGTGTGTGTGCAACACACAAATATATAAACATCTATACCCATATGCCACATCACATTGATTCTCAATTATGTAAAAGACAAGTTTGTAGAAACAACCCCCCATAAATATACTTGCACAAGTCCGTAAGACGTAACTTCACATTGATATACCACAGGGATATGCCTGAAAAGCTAGGGGAGAGGGCAGATGAGAGGCTGTGTAACTTGGCAAATAAAAGTCGTATGATAGGTGGGGTTGGAGGGGCAGAGCTTGAGTGAAGAGAAGAAAAGTGCCCACAGCAAGCCAGTGGTTTAGTATTTGCCTAATGCCTGATCTCCTCTGGGCCTCAGAAGCGTGTTTTCTTTACTCTTTTGCTCATTCTCCCCTCTCAGTTTTAAAGAGACCTGCTCTCTGAGCAAGAAGAAGAAGACCAAAAGAGAAGAGTTGTCAGAGAAGAGGATCCAAGAGGAATATGAAAAGCTGGGAGCCATTAGGTAAAAATCAGCCATTCACCTCTCTCCTTCCCCAGGAGAGAAAGCAGGGCAGGGAGAGTGAGCACAGAAGCAGCTTTGTTCTCTAGAGTGCCTTCAGCTGTCCCACAACTATGATTCCAGGCATTTAGAGAAGCTATTTAATGCCAAAGTCCAGCTGGCTGATTCCAGATCAGCCTATTCCCTTTGCTATATTCCAAGTCCAAGGTATAGCCATGGCATGGGGCTAGAATGTCACAGATGAGGCAGCTGGAGAAAGAACAATGCAGGTCAGCACAGCCACCCTCTTGGGACAGGCTGAATGCTCTCTAAAGTCAGCACTCCCCACATTGCTGACAATGGGCCACCGCAGGGTCCAGTGGCCACTCCTAGGGAGCCGGGCACTTTGTACTGCATTTAGAGCATCAGGCAGCATCATATAAGACTTGAAGACAGAGTGTCCGAGAAATCACTCACCAACCCTCAGCCACAACCATCAGCTTTCCCACAGCGACCCAGCATCCTATATTAGGGCTGTTTCTCTTTTTATGGCAATTGGCATGTACAACTTTGGGTAATAGGATTCAGGTATAAGCTGTATTTTTTAAAACTTTAATTTATAAAAGGAATACATGTTCACTGTAGAACATTAAGAAAATACAGGAAAATATAAAGAAAAAATTAAAATTGAGTTGTATTCCTAGCATCCCAGTGTTAACAACTAACAAGATGTACGTTTCCTTCCATGCTTTTTTGTGCAAAATTGTATGTATTTTTGGTAAAATTCAGTCCATACTGAACACGGTTTTATATCTTGCCTTTTTTCACTTAATATTATACTGTCATTATGTTCCCTGGTCCTTAATTCTGCTGTGGAAACATGATTATTAGATGCATCTCATATTAATATATAGTTATACCAAAATGTATTAATCTTATGGAATATCATTGGATATGTAGGGTTGTTTCTACTTTTTAATGTTTAATTTTTTAATAGGTAATGTTTCAATATGCATTGCTGGTAATTTTCTTAGATGAAAGGAATGACTGAATGTAAGGCTTGTGATGTGTATCGTCAAATTACCTCAAAAAGGTTGTAGCAATTCCTACCCCCACCAGCAGTGTTTGAGGGGCTCATTTCACCGCATTCCCCCTGCAGGCTATATTTTATTTTATAAATGTATGGTGATGTGTTATCGCTCCCTTCCCACCTAAATTTCTCTGGTGAACATGGTTAGTGTCGCATTTTCTGGCATCATCTCAGCCCTCTTCCCACTTCACAGTCGTCCATTCAGGGGGGTGCAACAGTTAACCAGTGTTGGAGCTCTGAACACAGGAGTATCCCGAGCAAAGTGAAAACATTAACAAAAATTCCCCAGTTCCTGGAACGGGTCTTTCTGTGTCATTCTATAGCTACCCTGAAATGGTGACTGGCTTTTTCTTCATCCTGATGACCGTGCTGTGGTTTACCCGGGAGCCTGGCTTTGTTCCCGGCTGGGATTCTTTCTTTGAAAAGTAAGTGATACTGTCTCCTCCTTAAGAACAACCCCCTCACCCAAACTCTTCAGGCAGTTCCCACTGGTTTCCCCTCCTAGACTCTTAGGGGCAGTCAGGAACCTGGGAAGCACTTTGTTCCCTGGAAAGTCCCCTTTTTTAAGGGAAGCTGCAGTGTGGAGTCAGGAAGAAAAACAGTCTTTGGAGTCTGAGTCTGGGGTTGGCATCTGGTGCTGCACTTACCAGCCATGTGACCTTGGTCCGGTTCCTTAAGCTCTTGGAACCTCAGTTAACTCACAGGTTGTTATGAAAGTTAAAGGAGAAAATGTCTATAAAGTAAAATAACAACTGTAAAGAGACTGGCTGTGGATTGGTGAGGCCAGCGGAGAGAGAGGCAGACACAGCCTCCTGTACCTCCCCTGCGTATTCCCCCGAGGGCCAGGCTCAAGCTCCCACAAGCACCCTCAGCACCAGGTTCCCATTTGAGAAAAGACACATGGAGATGTGACCCTCACAGGAAAGAGGGCTCATCCTTTTCTGTTCTCTTTTATCTAAGTGACTCCTGATCCCTCCTTCTAATGGGCCCATAAATTCATACTAAGACATCTAGCCTAGCCAGGCCCTGGCTCTGACATTAACCATTGCCCATTAAAACCACAGTTGGATAGCATGGCAGCAATGGCAAGAAGTAAGGCTGATGTCCTCTCTAGACTAGGTCCTAAAAAGAGGCACTGTGTTCAGACTGTCCTGAGACCTCGTGTTACCCCTGAGGCTTCCCAAACCCTCTCCTCCAGCTCTGCTTGTCTCTCTGCTAGGAAAGGCTACCGCACCGATGCCACGGTCTCTGTCTTCCTTGGCTTTCTCCTCTTCCTGATTCCTGCGAAGAAGCCTTGCTTTGGGAAAAAGAATAATGGTGAGAAGAGGTCAAGGGAAGAAGTTGAGGCTGACTGTAGTCAAACACCAAGTCGGAATTTTCAGAAGGAGCCTGACCAAGGCCCTTCTGATTCCCCCCCAAATAGCAGAGCTGCCTCCCAAATTATCCAGATCATCAGTTAGGCCCCCATCTCCACAAATCCCACCCATCAGGGTTTATGGGGCTGTACCTCTGTCTGTGATCCAGGGGAGAACCAGCAGCCCTCACTGGGGACGGAGCCCATCATCACGTGGAAGGACTTCCAGAAGACCATGCCCTGGGAGATCGTCATTCTGGTGGGAGGAGGCTATGCTCTGGCTTCTGGCAGCAAGGTAACCCTTGAATTCTGTTCTTATTGGGCCAGATATGTTTCCAGCAGCTTTACCTAGCAAGTCATTATGGTTCTGGGAGAGAAGATTCAAAGGATGTGAGGGAGAGGGGAATGTTCACCCAGGTCACTGGGAAGGGAAGCAGTACAGCCAGGAACAGGTACCCTGTCCCACCCTCAGCTTCTAAGCTAACGCTGTTGGGAATAGAGAATTTCAGATCAGCTGTGCCACGGAGTCATGGCACACGGGCATTCACATCTCATTTACAGGCCCACACTGCCCTAAGCAGAAGGTTTATCGGATTTGCAGCCATCTTCTTCTGGGGATTTAACAGTAGGGATAGGTGATAGAAGATAGTGTCTGTAAGGGCCCAGAGATGCCCCAAGTGACACAGCAAATTGTCCCTCAGTCAGTCCATAAGCATATACTGAGCACCTTTGGAGAATCTATGCTAAAGCTGATGTAAATACTTCTTGATTTCCTGATTGGGAGGATTTGAAGTGAAATATTTTAAGGGGGCCTGGTAGGAGATAGTTGAATTTCTTAACGTGTTAGCCCTTCTTGAAATAGAGAATGACCCTAAGAATGAATCAGGTTAAGGTTCCCACTTGTTTCTCCCTCCACCTTCTCTATATACATTACCCCATTCTAATCTTGGCTCTAAACTTTGATTGCCCCTTCAGTGAGGGCCTAAATGCTATCTGCACCATTAATAAAAAGGTCATGGGGGCCGGCTCCGTGGCCGAGTGGTTAAGTTCGTGCGCTCCGCTGCGGCGGCCCAGGGTTCGGATCCTGGGCGCGGACATGGCACTGCTCATCAGGCCACGTTGAGGCGGCGTCCCACATCCCACAACTAGAAGGACCAGCAACTAAGACATACAACTGTGTACAGGGGGTTTGGGGAGATAAAGCAGGAAAAAAAAAAAGGTCACAGAATCCTACACATGGAAGGAACCTTGGAGGACACTGAGTCCCATCTCCTACCCAATGTGAGATTTCCCTCCATGATGCTCCTGGCTTGAACACCACCAGTGACAGAGACTCCCTGAGCCGGAAACAAAGAATAGTTGTTCTTTACTTTCAGCTTGGGTCTTCTGAATGTCTTCCACCATTGGCTCTTGCTCTGTTCTCTGGAACCCTGTCTTAGGTCTTAGTTACTAAAATAATAAAGACTCATTAGATCCCCTCAGGTGATTTTTTTCCAAGTAAAACTCCCTAGTTCCTTTAACCATTCCTCATAGAAGTAGTGACCCCTTACCATGCCGGTCTCTCTCCTCAGGACTCACTAGTTTGCCTTTGGCCGTATTCAAATATGGCCCAGAGGCGGTCAGTTTACTGCAAGCAAAGTAGTTCTATTACCCAGGCCCCATCTCTCACCTCTGATCTAAGCACTATCAGGATTTTTATGGAAGCTTTTACAAGGCTTCATTGGCATTCACGTCAACATTTATGTTGAAATTGCAGTCAACTAAAACCCTTCATTCTTTTAATTGTTAGCAACTAATAAACCGCAAGTCCTAAAACTAATCCTGTATATGTGCTGGAAGTATTTCTAATTCCAGATTCAGGATATCATATTTATCTTTACTGAATTTCAGTTGTTAGTTTTGGCCCCTAAGTCTAGCCTAGAAAGATCTTTTTTTTTAACCAAAATTGTGCGTGTATTACAGACAGTATAGTTGATCTTTCTGTAAAACCTGCTGACTCTACTAATTTTAATAATATAATTCAGGTATAATATATGTGATTCCTACTGAGTTTGAAATAATTTCAGAGTCTTAACATTAGTGAGGAAAAATCAATGTAAAATGTTTTCATATCAAGGTTTTAAAAAATTAAGACTTCCTTTGTTGTATTTCTTTCTAACTTTGCAGTCTAATTTATCAATTTATAAAACAGTTCTACTGAAAAATACTGTCATTAAATTATTTTACTTTGAATATTATTTGGATAACATGATAAATAAAATTCCATTTCTTTATAAAATGTAATTTTTCGACTCAGCTAATTGTTCTTCCTCCCTGGTCTTTGTCCAATGAGCAAGGTGTAACGTGTTACAAGAGATAACAATTACGGAGTCCCTGTAGGCCTTGAGGTTTTGTACCAACCGTTAATTGATATAGTCCCCACGTACTGGATTTGCAGCTCTCAAGTTGAGAGAAAAAAGAAAGAGTGCTCCAAGGTAAAAATGGATACAACAGAGAGAATTCTGAAGGCCTTTGGTCATAGTTGTCTATTAGGTGGCCAGGGTGCTGTGGAGGTCAAATGAGCTTTTGATGGATTTAGAAAAGAGGAGAAAAGGTACCCTGCTGGCAATGTAGGGAGGCTGTCTTTAATAGTAAAACATGAGTAGGACTTACAGCTTGAGGAATCATAAAATGTCTGACCTTGCTTTCTCCCCTTCTCACCATTTCTTTATTACAGTTGCTGTCTCTAAGGTAAATAGGAAAAGGTAGAGCATGTCAACCATAGAAGGGAGAGGCAGGAGGGCAGGAAAATGCATACAGCAACCTGGAGTTTTGAGTACAAAAACTCAATGGTGCCCTTCATTTTTTAGGGGAGGGGCAGAGCCCTCACACTGCACAGATGAACAGCTTCCAGCCAACTGAATTATTCAATTCTAACATTATTCTAATGTTGCTAACGGAAAAGGTTCAAGATTAGCAATATGCCTTCACATATTGTGTTGCAAAAAGCACTAGCAGATTGTAGATCCTGATGTCAGCCATGATGGGATTTGAAACTAAAACAGATTGGGGCTGAGTGACTACGCTTACGGGCCAGCGATGCAGCCAGCACCTTCCCCACTAAACAGGGATAGACTTATAACCCCTCTCTCTTTCATGACTCGGGAAAACTTCTAATGTTCAGCCCTGCCCACTCATCCCCTCAAAACCACTAGAAAGGTTACCATCCAAAGATGTTGTGAACTTTCCCCCTTTCTTGGGTGATAAAATAAGAGAAATTGATTTTGAAAGCACAATTAAGGACCACGCTTGGTAGTCTGGGTAAAGGGCACTGTTGATTGGATGCACAGAGTGAGGGTGTCAGGGGCTGGAGAAAGAGTAATGAGATTGAAGTTGAGGGCCTGACGGCCCCACAGATCTCCAATCCCTGCCAAGCCATCACGGCAAAGTCCTGAGAAGAATCATGGTAGTTAGCATGGGTGGCTCTCCATGCCCTGTGAGACTGACCAGGAAACCTAAGACTGAATGTTGTACACTCATAAAAAAGAATCTTCCAGGCTACAAAAGCGTTCTAATCATATCAATCAGGAATGCTGCTGGGTCCAGTCTGCCTGAAAATAGGGAGGCAAATTAGATGACTCCTGGTGGTCCCTTCCAGTCCCCCAGCATCCCTGACCTTCAGGAGTCTAAGAATTCCAGTGTAATGTGCTTGTTCTCCTTTCTTCTAACTGTATCACCTTGTCTTCCTGCAGAGCTCAGGCCTTTCCACATGGATTGGGCACCAGATGTTGTCCCTGAGCAGCCTCCCACCATGGGCTGTCACCCTGCTGGCATGCATTCTCGTGTCCATTGTCACAGAGTTTGTGAGCAACCCAGCCACCATCACCATCTTCTTGCCCATCCTGTGCAGCCTGGTAAGTAGAACAGGGCTCCCAGATGTCCAGATGGGCTGCCCCATGGGCCTGAGGTGGCAGAGAACAGTTCCATGGCTGTACTCTCTCCTCTGGTCACTGCCACGGCCTTCAGTGATTGGTGTTCAAGTCATAGTTTTTAAAATGAAGCTTTTCAAATAGCAACGGAGAAGTAAAATAGATAAATTAATAAATCAGAGCAAGAGTTCTGGAAACCCTTTCCAAAACACTAGGATTAGTTTAGGGGCAGCCCTGAGTGAAAATAAGAGAATAGACAAAATAACCTTAAAACCCTAGGATTCCAATTCCCCACAATCCTTATCAACCTTTCTCTCCTGAGATAAGATCTAACAGTAGACCCAGAAAACTACAGAAAGTGGGGGCAAAAATGCTCCCAGAAATACACATAGCTATGAAGACCAAGGCTAAGCTCTAACTATCATCACCACTTCCACCCAATTTCTCTGTCCAGGAGGTTTGGAGAATTGTGAGCAAGGCCAGCCTCATTCCACGGTCTCAGAACTATTTCTCATTAATGGAACAGGGGAGCGGAGCAACTGCCAGATCTTAGGCTGGCTAAGCAGCTCCAAAGGGAATGCACCAGACACAACACTGCAAGCGTCCCATTCTTTGAGGTGGGACCTGTGAAATGACCCTCCCCAGCAAAATACAACCTCCTCCTCTTTCTAACACCAAACTGCCCTCTAGCCTTACTCTTTGCTGATTGCTCAGATGTCCCCCTCCAACTTCTCCTTTCCATCATGTTGTTTGTATGAGCATGGGAGTGCACTTAGTTAAAACCCAGCAACACTGAGGGCAAGACCATGGTTTCAAATGCCATACAAAGCAAGCATCTTAGCTAGAAAAAAAATCCTTAGTTCTGCACCCCAAGGGTGAGGTATCCCTACTTCAATCAAAGAAGCTTACTCATGAGATTTGAGTTTGAAGAAATAATTTCTCAACTAAATAAAATTAGATCAGCACCCAGAATTGAAACATCCCTTCTAGGAAGTAACTCTTAACCCATGTGTCCATGGGAAGTGAGTGAGCAGCATGAGCCCATTGGGTTGGCCAGCACTGCATGCCCTTGAGAGCAGTGATTTAACTACCCTAGCACATGGTGTCTGGCCAAGGTTAGCCAACACCAAGCCATCACTTAAAGCATGTTTGTGATAAGAACAGGAAATGCCAAGGCTAATGTCAAAGCTAATGTTTCTGTGAATTCTCTCTTCTCCTAGTCCGAAACGCTGCACATTAATCCACTCTACACCCTGATCCCAGTCACCATGTGCATCTCCTTTGCAGTGATGCTGCCTGTGGGCAATCCCCCCAACGCCATCGTCTTCAGCTATGGGCACTGCCAGATCAAAGATATGGTGAGTCATGGGTGCCCTCTTCCTGCCAGGCCCAGCTGTCATGAGGACAGGGATGACTGGCTCCACAGCCTTCTCCTAAAGTTTATTATTTTATAGCAGTATCCTTGGTTCGTTGAAACACTCAATCTGGTGTGGCAGAAAGAATGGTACTGGTAAAAGGTTTTTGGTTGGTCTATAAGCGCCAAGAATAGCAATAATGTGCTCTCCCCAACCCTTATCTGGTAGAAAGTGGGTACATGGACAGAAAGAGCTGGAACAGACACAGGATGTGGCCTAGTTCCAGGGGGGGTGAGCTTACACAAGTCTTTGCCTCAGTTTCTCCACTGGACCAGTGGGGATATTCATTCAGAGTTGCCGGTTTATTCATAGAAGGTGAAGTATGAGAAAGTGTAGGAACCTAGGGTGACAGGCATTTTGTGAGAACAGGGTGCTTCTGTTCAGCTCTCTCCCCAGGCAAGAAGCCCCTGAAGCAACAATGCAAAATGAAGCATCCACAGCTCATTCCTTACTTTCCAGCTGGGCTCACAAAAGATGGCTGTGAGGAGACATCTTGCTGCTGATTTTAGTGTTGGGCATATCCACCCTCCACTCCTTAACCTATACTCACAGCTATGCTTAATATCCAGGGCTGCTGGGGTGGGGGAAGGATGAAAAAAACTAACACAAACTACTGGGGCCCAACTGTCTGAAAATAGGGCCCATTCACCCTTGCTGAGGGTCTTACACATTTTTTTTTTCACTAGAGTCCAAACTCGTTATCAGCTGCTCTGTAAGTATCAAATGGAGGAAAGGAAGAAAGAGCTATAGGGAGTCTCAAATATTCAGGTCCTTTCTACCATTCAAACTGCTCAGCCAAGTCATCTGTAATACTCCAGGGAAGGGCGGCCACAGCCACTCCTCTCTCCCCCTCATATCGTACTGCACAACCCTCAGCCTGCTCAAACTGAGCTCTGCCCCAACTCTCTTGCCCCCCACTTCCTCTGCTGTGTGCCCCCACCATTCACCCTCAGCCTTCTACCCTGGAAGCAAGTGATCAGAAGCAGCAATTTTCAAAGGTACCGATGACAAGAAGTGAGCCAGCTCTGGGTTCTATTCCCAGCCTAGGCACTGATCTGAGACTTCAATTTCCTCATCTGCTAAATGAGGAGGTTCACACTAGATGCCCTATGTGGTCCTCTTCCACTCTAAGAAAGCTTAATTTAGCTCTTTTAGAACCTGTCCCCTCTCACCTGTGAGGAAACATGGACGGTTCTCCATGCCAAAAGGCCCAGGGGGCCAGGATGATTAATAAGTCAAGGGCTCAGGCCAGAAAGCAGAGAGGCAACACATGTAGTCATTTGCTTGGAAGAATTTCCTAGCATTCACTTCTCCCTTGCAACTTGCCCAACTGAATCCCAACTAGTGGACTTGTTTTTGCTACACACTGTATGCTTGGTTTCTCCTTGGTAGGATGCAAGCCATCCTTACTGTAGATTTTTCCATCTGGCCCTGGCCTGTTATCCGTCATCCCTCACATCCCCCCTCAGCCTGGGAGTGTCAATGCCATGGCAGAAATTAAGGGGTCAGAGTCGCTGAGGTGACATTCTCTCAGAAGAAGGAGGCAAAGCTAGCACACTGTGTCACCTTCCCGTGGAAGGGCTGAGCAGAGGCAGCTGACCTCTTTCCACGGGTTAACCCAAGGTACACTACTTCCGTGAGCGCTTCTTTGGGAAAAAAGAAAATGTAACAGTGGCAAAGGCTTCATAGAATACAGCCCCTCCTACAAGTCCCCCATATGTGTCAGCACCTTAAAGGTTGAGGCATTCCTGCTTTAAAGAGATTTGGTTAATTTTTTTAACACATTTCCCTATCACGTAGCTGCAGCACCCTTTTTCACTGTAACTCACATTCCGAGATGTGGTCTTCCAATTATATACCTTCTAGGCCTCCACTACATAGTGGGAATGCTGCAAGTAGAGGTGGAGGCTAATAGCCCTCTCCCAGCCCCAAACGTTCCCTGCCTTTTCCATCCTTCCACAATCCTGTGCTACCCTACGAGGCAACACTAGAGCACCCCAGGCAGTGACTGGAACAAATGAGGGCCACGTGGGTGGGTTGTGATCACATCAGGGGCAAGGCTTAGCTGGGGGGCATGGATAGGGAGCCCTTGGGGATCTGTGCTGCTGCCTGCTCAGAGTGACTAGGGTGTGCTGGTTTGTGTCCTGCAGGTGAAAGCTGGCCTGGGAGTCAATGTCATTGGCCTGGTGATAGTGATGGTGGCCATCAATACATGGGGAATTAGCCTCTTCCACCTGGATACTTATCCAGCCTGGGCTAAGGTTAGTAACATCACTGATCAGGCCTAACTCAAGTGGGCAAACAGCCCAATCAAAGGAGCTGCCAGCACCCAGCAGAATCTGACCAACAGGCCAAGAAAACCGCCAGGAGCACACAACCCCCACCAGAAGATTCCATCGTCTACCACCAAAAGTGAAGCGCAGGAAGCCTCCAACAACCAAAAACACATGCTTGGATGTGTCTTCTTCTCTGCCCTCCATCCTTAGTACCAGAGCTCCAGAAAGCATGCACTCTTTCTCACTTCCTTGTATCTAGTCTCTCCAATCAATTCTTTCTGATGACAGGATGTCTCAGTTGCCCCTCAGAGGCTAAGCCTCACAAACTGGCTATCCTCACTAGGTTTTATGTTGTTCTTAACTTCATCCCTTTTTAGGAGTTGAAGGAGAAATCCAAACAATCCTACCTATGCACAGAGAGTGAAACCAGTGACATCTTTCAGGGGAAAAATCTCACCCAGAACTTGAGACCTAATGCCAGCTACTCTCTCTTAAGTGTTTCTATCCTAAGTTCTCTCCACAAAAAGGTAATTCTTAGTAGGTGCTCTTTGCGGCAGTCAGTACTCTTTTATCACTATCACTATCTCATTCCCTTTTAAGCGTCTCTTCTCAATGGCTTCTCTTTACCTTGGCACCAAATTCCTGTAACGAAATAGTGTTCTCTTTAGAAGAGGCTGGTGCTGTTCTTTTTGTGAAAGGAAAAGGAAGCAGAGAGAGAGGACACGTTGGGATTAGTGTCTCTCTCTTCACTCATCACTAACCATCAATACTGCTGCATTGGTTCAGTGCTGAGAGGGAGAAAAAACTTTCGTATCTGTCTTGTTAAGGAGGCCAAAACGATAATTAAACCACAGCACTATTAATGATATTTGGCTGGCTTTCTTCTGGATGTAATGAGTAGTTCATTCCTGAGAGGACACGTACAGAAGAGTCCAACACATCAGTCACTTTCTACATGCTGACGAGCCCCTCGAGGGAAGGGGAGATGTCTTATTTCTCTTAAAGCCCCCAGCAACTTATGCAATACAGTAAACTGTAACTGCTCAGTAAGCGGTTCCCTTGAGAAGAATCACTTTGGAATGAAGGCCTCCTTCTTCCTCCTGAAGACCATGCCATTTTCTCCATGACAGACTCCTTGCTCTCTGACTGGATATAGCTCTCTATCCCCCCAGTTTTCGAGCATTACATATTTCCGATTTCTACCATCAGTTACTTGCTAAACACATCTTATGGGAAAAGGAGCACCCCATAGTCATTATACTGTTTTAATTATTTTAAGTTACTACTGACAGCATGTGCAGTTTTCCCACAGCAATAACTGATCAATAAAAATCACTCCCTTAGTTGATCAAGTACCTGTGAGTTGTAAAGTTTCTTTTGTGCCAGTTAACACTTGCACACTCCCACCTCAGCATGTGACTGACCAGGTTTAACCAGGAATATTACTGCTTCTGCCCTGTCAACTGGCTTAGGCCAGATTATTCGACCACTAGAAAAGCGAAGACCTACTGAGCCCAAATGAAATACCAATATTAGGTACACAACAGCTGGTTTGATTAAGCCAGCATCTATACGGTTATTTTGCTTTAAAATGTTCAGAAGGGTCGGGATGTTACTCCTATTGTCGGGGTAGCCAAATGGTTAAATGTCTGTCCTGCTACAGAACTTAGACATTAAGCTCTGAGTCAGACAATACGACAAAGGTGCAGATAATAAGATTCTGGGAGTATAAATAAGTAAAAAGAGAAAGAAAAGTTGACTTTGAATTAAGCTGACTCAGAATTATTGGCCACTGTTCAGCTACTTGAGAAGCTGACTCACTCCTCAAGGGAAAGCGGTGCAGCTCCCCACCACAGTTGCTGCCAGGCGCTCCAAGTGGCTAATGCACTCAACCGGCCGATTGAGAAAGAGCATCTATTTCGGTCTGGTCTACTGACCACTCTAAACAGCAGGACTGTTCTTTCCCAAAACCTGAGATTCAGGCCTTTCATTGCTCATTCCAATGACAGGAAATGTCAGCTATGAGTAACAACTCCTTGTCACCTAAAATCACCCCACGGTTGGACAATAACTAATAGCTCTCCTTAGTAGTCTTGTGTCTCTTGCAAATTTATGACTTGATTTTTATCTGCTAAGATCATTAACACGTTACGGATGGAAAAGCTGAAAATGATCATCTTATACTGGCTGGTTTGACAGACGAGGAAACTACGAAATAAAGACACTTAGTTGCATCTTATTCTCAAGTCAATTATAAATCAAATTTGCTTAGTCAAAGCTGCCTCTGAAATCCCTTTAAGTCACTCATGAAGTACCCGGTATACAATCTTTCATATTAGCATTTACGTGGCCCAAAGACTCATGTGCCATCTTTTAATAAACAAAAAATAGCTAGTTTTCTCTTCAATGTCAGAATAGATCCCTCTTTCTTCAGCTGAACACCAAATAAAGTAGTTGGCTTCACATTTAGGGATCATGTTTGAAAAGGTTTAAACACTAGAATCATTTTCAGTATAACAAGATTGCAGGAACCATGAGTACACAAAGGGAACAGAGACCACCCGTGAGCACAGGTGGCTGGTTCTGGGGCTGTCCTCACTGAATCCATGCTGAGCACAATGGCCCACACTATTTAGATGGCCCCTTTTCTTGTCCCAATCCTGGACAACTGTACATGTAAGAATGATGCAACCACACTGCACCTTTCATAAGGTCTTACCGCAGAGACAACGATTCGAGCAGGCTTAGGACTCAGGTTTTGCAACGCCCTGCCCTGAGTACCTCCCACAAAACCTCACTGTTCTGGTCTTGTTTCTTTCCCAGTGCCTTGTAAAACATGCCATCCATTAGATCTTCAGTACTTGACTAAATAAGCTGCATCTAGATTTAGGAAAGGTATAAACTGAACATTTGAAAATCTAAGTGTCTGTCACAAACTCCCTATTGAGACCAGGCAAGGTCTCAAAAATACTTTCCCTTCACCACCTTGTTCCTTTCCACAAGGCAAGGCCCTAATGGTCAGTAGGGAAAAAAGAACTCATTCATCTGCATAAGGAATGGAAATACTACGTGCAAAGTCCAAGATGAGAAGTTTCAGAATAGCCCCATTTACTACAGTACAGTATACAGTGTTCCTTCAGGAGAAATAACAGAAAAAGCATTAAAAATGTGGGAAACTTCAGCAGAAAAACAAACACCAGCATAGTATCTAGGGAGTAAACTGCTTAGTGGAAATGAAAACATGGGGCATGTGGACATATGCTCTATGAACCCCTAAGTATAGACAACAGGATAAATCACACATCTTAACTTTCTCTAAAGTCACACAAATGAAAATTGAATAAATGAGTTAGAAAAAAGGAAATAAAATTGTTCCTCTAAATCAGAAGCAAGTAACTGCTTAATTGCATAAAACACCAAATTAGAAGTCAAAAGACATCAACTGGTAACTTCAACTCATAAAATACAGCCCCATTTGGTGATTTTAAGCTTGTTTTGGGTTTTCTCTCCCTTTGTTTTTTTGTTTGGGAGGGGGACAGTTTAAAGATAAGCTTTCAAGTTCCTTTATTAAGTTCCCTACATCAAGTGAAGTCTTATTTTTCACATGCGAGTAACCTTCAGTAGTATTTTATGTAATCCTCCTTTTACAGCCAGGTGTGCAAAAAAGTTCTTAAATCATATCAATAGGAGTTTTCAAACATTTTTTAAAGGAAAAAAAACCCAAATGTCTTGCAGTGGTTCTTCCCATCCCTCAAGTGATTTGTGAGGTAAGTGTCCTTACAAAGCCCCCAGGGAACTTTCAGTGTCAGGATAATGATCACAACCCCTACCCGCATTACGAACTTGAAACTACACCCTACAATCTACGATGTTCTGGGTTCCTCCAACATTTATCTCAGTGAAGATAACCTTGCCTGAGAACTCTGAGCTCCCTGTCACTGCTGCAAGAACCTAAAACTATGAGAGGGTATCTGAATGGTGACCACTAAGTCAGCCTGTATTCACTGTGTAGCAGTTTACACGGTGAAGGTGAATGCAAAGACTGATTTGCTAGATGGCTCCCGCTGGTAGAAATGATCCTATCAGCAAGGTTGAGTGTCACCCTTGAGGGAAGCCCTAAATTCAAATGAGCTTTGTTTACAAGATATAATACATAGAGACGTAATCTTATAACATCCAAGTGAACTTCATCCCTAAAGCAACCACTCTGGGAGATCACATACACAAATAACAATCCTACCATGGCTGATAACAAGGAATCCCTCTGTGGAAACAGATGTCTAAGCCTGGAGCATTTTGAACACCCTCAAGGATGGTAAGCCTTATCCTTTAATGCTGTAGTTCATTCTCATAACAATTCAGTCATGCAAGATCAAACCTTGTGAGCCAGGTAGTATGATCAAGGTGGATACTATAGATTTTCAACAACCAAGAGAGAGACCACAGAATGATGACAAATTTTGCATGGTTCATACCCTGGTTCCAAAAGTAACTGCAGAAAAACAAAAGTATTCTGACCAAAAGCAGCATGATTGGACTAATATCTACTATTTATTGGACAATTTGCAAAGCACTGTGCAACACATCACATACATTATCTTAACTGCATCTCATGGAAGCCCTATGAGGTAGGTATTGCATCCACATCTTACAGAGAATACAAAAGTTTCAGAAAAATAAGCTGCTTTTCTATGATCACACTGCTAGAGAGAAGCCAAACCATACTATGATCTTAATCTATCTCACACCCAGGATGCCCTGATAGGGATAAAAGTTATCTCCATATATGAGAGATCCATGTTTTCAAAGAGACGCAGAATCACTTTATTTTATAATCACATATAGCATTAGTGTCATCACTGTCTGAAAAAAGGTGGCTCTAACTAATTCTTCCAGTTTACTGATTCTGCTAAAGTGTCTTCAGAAATGGCATTACCAGTGAAACTACCCAAAAAGCCTTCTGAAACAAAACACCCACTGAAGTGGGACTTTATCTATATTTAGTGGAAATTACACTTCTAGGACTTTAGCTTATAGCTATACCCCGCCCAGATATGCATAATAACATTATGTTCAAGGTTATCACTGTAAAAGCAAAAGAAAGGAAATAACCTAAATGTTCATTAGGAGCAAAGTAAATTAATTATGGTATATCCATTCAATAGAACCTTATGTAGCCAAAAAAGGAAAGAGGTTCTTTGTTCCTTACATACTGATATGGAATGATCTCCATTTTAAAAAAAGGCAAAGGGCAAACATTGTATATAGCTTGTTATCTGTATAAACCCCCATGCAACGTGTGTTTGTTTAGGCACAGAATCTTTCTCAGAGTATACAGGAAACTGGGGACAGCACTGGAGGACGGGGAGGGGGAGGGCCCTTAAAACACTTTTGTATCTTGACCTGGAGGAAAAAGTTAATTTAAACCTTTTTTTCCAATTAAAAAAATATGGACTGATTCTATGTTTGACAAATACAAGGATAATTTCTGACTGCAGAAAAAAACAAAAAAGAAAGTTTTCTTATAAGAATCAGTCTAAAGTTATAATGTACATACATTTCTTTAAATGTGAAAAGGCATAACATTTCCTTTATAGACAACTTCTCATGTATCCACCATGTAATATCAAATGCACCTGTAATCCCTTAAAACAAGTATGATTCTTTTGAGGGAAGAGAGCCAGATCAAATGCATCATTATGGAAAAACATGCATACTAGACTATGACTTCTGAGGACAAAAGCCATCATTTTATGTATATTTAAATTCCCCAGTTCCTGACAGGGTTCTCAGAATATAGTTTCTCGGTTAATGCATAGCAAAACGATTTACTGGTTAAATTAGCAACTATGGAGCTGCCTGACAACAGTATAAAAAAAATAGATAATTCACCAGAAACTGGCTTCTAGATTTTAATTTTAATTACTTTGAAACAACATAATTTAGTACCAAAAGTTTAAACACCCATTATAATTGCTAAACTGTGAAATCAGCATCATTTATATCTAATCAGCTATATAAAACTCATCAATTTCTCTTTTGAAAACAGGTAGCAGAGATCCAAAGAATAAGGGGAGACTAATTAAAGGTCATGTTTACTAATCTAGCACCATAATTCCAGTCTTAGGACCTCCCAAGAGGCTGGAAGGAGGAAGGGCAGAGGTGAGGATGCTGGAAAAGTAGGGTAGTTCTTAACTGCGGCTCCAACTGTGCTCTAAGGCAACACAGGGTCCAGCAAAGAAGAAACTCGCTGAGGCTGGAGATGAAAACAAAAGCTTTTGGTTGAGATAGCAAAGGAGGCCCTCAAGAGCAGCAGAATCAGTACATCCAGAAGGCAGTACTGGAGTCGGCCTCATGAACTAGGAGGTTTCTTCTTGGCATCCAAGTCCTTTTTAATATCTTCAAGTTTTTTAGCCAGGTTTGGTATCTTTAAAGAGAAAAAAGATTATCATAATTTTGCATCTATCTAATCAATACTCTTTTACTTTTCTTCCTTCCAAGATGAATGGTTGTACAACTTATTTTCCTCTGAAAGAGGCCTGCTTAATAGTGATATTTCTTAGCCTCACAACTGCATCAGAAGGATATTAGAAGTTGTGAGTTAAAATATGCTCCCTCCCAGAAAGCCAGACCCTGACTTCTACTTTACCCATTTAGCCCCTCAATCCAGTTCCAAGTAAAAGCTGTTATATAAATAACAAACGTGATACAAATTAATAACGCCCCTGCCCAGAAAACCACATGACTCAAGTGAAGGTTCCCAAAGGGAATCCCCTTTGTCACCCTAAAAGCTTCACTACAAAACAAGTCAGAAGTTACTATCAGGTTTCCCTTCCTTGACTCTTGAAAACAAACATTACCTTTCCAGGATCCCCATTCCTGAGCAACTGTGTCACCTGGTTTTCAACTTCCCCATCTATAAAGTGAACTACTGCAGCTCCCCACTTCACAAAACTCTGTCCCCACATGTGCTGCTCTGGATAGGTCCACCTCCAAAGTTCTAGTCCTCTTTACTACTGGGTAGGGAGGCTGAACAGATTATCCAACTAATCTTTAAATTCTCACTTCACATGATTTTCCACAGAACTGTAAACTCTAACTTAATAATTACTCTGGGCTAACAAACGCAGTTCAGGATCATCATGAGACCATCGAGACTGATGGGGTTTTGCCCTCTTGTGGTGACATGGAGGACAGATGCTTCCGTGAGTTCCATTATTTTTTCAAACAATGGAAAATCTTTCCGCAAAATTCAGAACCTTTTCCTCAGACCTATGGACCTCATGTATGCTGGAATGCACGCTACTTCAACAGGTACAAGTTACTACAAATTAGTTTACATGGAATCAAGGAGGAGGTGGATATGGTCACTTACGTCATAGTTCTGAGCCAGATACATTCCAACCACGTTGCCAAAAGCAAATCCAAGCTGAAAGGATAGAACAGGAAGAGTTACACTGGATAGCAAGTTCTGTGCCATCTGATACCAAACCAAGCCACACAGACATTCTCCTAAGGAGCTCAGGACAGTTTCCTAAAGACCCCAGTGTCCAGTCTGGGGTTGTGCACAGGATGAAATTCACATCTTTCTTCTATAAAATAAACACAGAAATATCCTCCCAAAGGTTAAAGTACATAGAAAATAAGCGGCAACGCTGAACAAATCTATCCTAAATTCTCCTTGACCCACAGAACTCCCCTAAAAACTTGACTGCAAGTTCTAGAAACCCAAGCCAAAGTTCTGATTCTTGTTAAAAGCTGCAATTTTTTTTTCTTTTTTGATTATGAGTATTGTTATTCCTTGCTACATCAATAAAAAGTATTCAATTAAAAAAAGTATTTAGCTAAATCATAGGATCTTACAAAGTACTGTTATTCCTTGCTTCATCAAATAAAAAATATTCAATTAAAAAAAGTATTCAGTTAAATCATAGAATCTTAGAAAATGAAGGGACTTTCACAGTTCAAGTTCTTCATATTTCCAGAGGAACGACCGGGATAGCAAAGTAACTTGTTCAGGGTCATTCACAACAAGGAGCAGAGGACAACCTAAATTAGATTCACACTCAAAAACTAAAATACTGTCCTGCGTCACTTAACAATGGGGATACATTCTGAGAACTGTCTTGTTAGGCAATTCATCATTGTGCAAACATCAGAGAGTGCACTTACACAAACCTAGATGGTATAGCCTACTGCACACCTAGGCTATACGGAACTAATCTTATGGGATCATTGTCATATATGAGGTCCATCGTTGACCAAAACGTCATTATGCAGCGCATGACTGTATACAATGACAGAAAAGAACAGGAAACTCTAACATCCAACTGAGAGATCATATGGCTTGGCCCTCTGCCATGGGTGGAGTCTAACGGGCAGAACAGTTAAGACGTGTGGGGAACACAGGTCCCCTAATCAGCTCTTACTCAGCGACAAGAGAGACAGGCATGATCTTTAGAGAACTATAAATATGTATCCCACTGGATAAACATAAACTGTTTCATGAAAATTTAAAGCACTCCTTTCACATCAAAAGAGCCAAAGCTCCATAAGCTTCGAGTTTTAATGATGGTCTATAATTACCCGAGGTCTTTTCCCCCAATAATTAAGAATCTCCAACAGGATGCCTAATTTCTAATTTCATAAATTTAAACTGGCACCTGATTTTTTCTCATCACTTTCTTTAAGCCAACTTGCTCCTATTCAATATATAGAAGAGGTTAACATAGAAAAACAAAGTGTGGCACTTAAGACCATCAGTCATACATGGTGTAGTCTGACCTTGTCTTCCAGTCAGAGATGCATACGGGAGAACAGGATATAGCTTGGTCCTTACTAAGCTTTACGCTTACTAAGCTTTAAACACCAAAAACATAATTTAAATTGGTTTGTTGTTAGTAAATTAAAAAGCATAAAAACAGGCTATCTAGTCTCTAATCACAGACCATTTTTTGATCATTAAGTTCATCAGTTACATCTTGTGAAATAATATTTTTACCAAGGTGGTACTAAGAAGCAAAATGATTTTTTTTCATTCCTGTGGGTTGAAACCAGGTAGACAGAGGTTTTTCAGAAAGAGTATTAACTTTGCTTAAAAGAAGAGAAAAAAAATCAACTGAGAATGGTAGCTCCAACACTGAACAGAAAGAACAAAGGGTTGAAAAAATTTCAAGACACATAAACTAGAGTTCTGGTTATACCACTATCTAGTTATGTGCCTTTAGGCAAGACACTTGACCACTTTGGAGCTTTGCTGCTTTGAGTTTCCTGGTTTATAAAACCTTACACTCACGACATTCCTTCCAGCTTCACCACTCTAGGATTTCTGGTTCTTACTATGTGTGTCTCAGAATAAATATGGCCTATCTAATGTGGCTTCACTTTGGCAACTTCACCAGGCATAGGGCACATGAAAAGATAGCAGTTATTTTAAAACACAAAACAAAAATCATGGGCTTCTAGATAAGTCATAATCCAATTCTGGTTTCAGAATACTGCCAGATCTACCAATGGGATAATGTAAAATTAAATGCACAACATAAGAAGAGAAAAGTCGCATATTAAGAGAAATGTTGGGGAAAAGGCATGAAGCCAGAAAAGCATTTATATATTGTTCATGGGATGGTCAATAGGCAAGTTTAGACAGAAAAACATAAATAACTTAAAAATATAAAAAAGTAAAATCTAAATCTGAGGAACGGTGACTTATTAGTCTGAAAAGTTAGACTGGAGCCAGATGATACAAGGTCTTGAATGAGTCTGAAACCTCTCTGCAAGCCAAGAATGCTTAACTTCTTCCAGGCCAAGACCTGGAAGCCTCATCAGTAGTCCATCCAAAGGGCTGGCTGCCATCACCATGGTTCCCCTTCACATCACATGGTCCCCCTCATAGTATTCCCTGCAGAGAAGTCAGTGCAGAAAGAAGGGGAATGCCTTCTTCCCAAGCTCAGCACCACATACATGACTATCACAGCCTCTCTGCAATCATTTTGAGACTTTAAGAATATGTAGCTGCTTCTCACAAACACATTGGGGACAATAAATGGTAAAGCACCAGAAGTTTGGGGACAGAGGAGTGACATGATGAAAGTGATGGAGAGGACAAATGGGTGGGAAGAAGAGGCTGCAGCGAAGAGCCCAGGGAGGGAAGTCAACTGGCACACAGCAGTGCACACTAGAAGAGACAGTGTTTTCCAACCCTACAATTACACGGTATATTCAGAATCGGTGAAGTGCCACAATCCACCATTCTGAAACTCAAAACTCTACTCAACACATTTAACATAACTCATTTGGCAGCAAAATCACACCTGACCTGAACTGCCATGAGACTATTTATAGTCTATTTATCACACTTTAGTACAAATACTCACGCTTCGTGATAGAAATAGTAATCTTTAAACACAGGATCCCACCCTATACCCCACTGGAGAATATGTTTAACAGCAAAAATTTAAATGTATTTGATTACAGAGTGCTATCCCAGACCCTGCTGGGGTTATTAAGTAAAAAAGTACTGTATATGCAGTTTAATACCCTTCTAATATCTGAAAAAATATCTGACTTCCCAAATACATCTGGCTCCCAAAGGTTTTGATTAAAGGATTGCAGACCCTTATATACTAAAAATTAACTTTATATGCAGCCCTGTGAAAGGATTATAACATGGTCTCTACCCTTAAAGAACATATACAACGTATATGAAGAAAAGCTACATATAAGTAAAATAGTTATATATCAACAAGAAGGCAGCGCCAAGCAGGGGACCTTGAATGTAACAAACGCAAGAAAAACTAACCAGAATTGGGTCCTGCATTAGTAGCAAAATCACTTACAGAGGTGATTCTTTTAAGAAACCATACCTGAAAGAGACCGATGTACTGAACTTGTTATCAAAGGCTCTAAACATGCTGAGGAAGTCTTAAAACTCCAACTAGGAAGGGAACTGAATGTGGAGAATCAAGGCACAAGACAGGAATGAGGATATGATGATCTGAATAAAAGAAACAGGCCTGATAGAAAAGAGGATTTGAATTTAAAAACGGAGAGCTGGGCAGGATTAGCTGATGGACCTCAAAAAGCAAGCAAAGTTCACAGGCAAAAATGGTAGAGAGCCAGTGACTACTCTTTACCAGCAGCAACACGATGAAAGCACTGCTTTGTAAGCATTCACCTGGCAGCTGTACTCAAAAAAGGCTGAATAAATACAGATTAGAGAAGGCTCAGATTAGTGTGGTGGCACAGGGGACAGCAAGCAACACGAATGGTTTTTCTTCTTAAAAATCAGGGGCTGGCCCCGTGGCCGAGTGGTTTAGTTGGTGCGCTCCACTGCAGGCGGCCCAGTGTTTCGCTGGTTCGAATCCTGGGCGTGGACATGGCACTGCTCATCAAACCACGCTGAGGCAGCGTCCCACATGCCACAACTAGAAGGACCCATAACGAATAATATACAACTATGTACCAGGGGGCTTTGGAGAGAAAAAGGAAAAAAATAAAATCTTAAAAAAAAAAAAAATCAATGAAGATCAACAGAACAGAATGTGGAGGGTCCAAGAATAAACCTTTACACCTACGGTCAAGTGAGTTTCAACCAGAGTGCTAAGACATTCAAAGGCAGAAAGAATAGTCTTTTTAATTAAGACTTGATGGTGGGACAACTAGATATCCACGTGCAAAAGAATGAAGTTGGACCCCTACCTCACATCATAAACAAAACTTAACTCAAAATGGATCAAAGGTCTAAATGTAAGAGCTAAAGCTATAAATCTTTTAGGAGAAAACATAGGAGTAAATCTTCAGGACCTTTAGGTAGAAATGGTTTCTTAGGTATAACACCAAAAGCTCAAATGACAAAATAAAAAATAAGTTGGACTTCATCAAAATTAAAAATCTTTGTGTTTCAAAGAATACCATCGTGAAAGCAAAAAGACACCCATAGAATGGAATAAAATATGTGCAAATCATATATCTGACAAGGTACTTGTATCCAGAATGTATAAGGAATTCTTATGACTGAATGATAAAAAGACAACCCAATTTAAAAATGGGCAAAGGCTTTGAATAAACACATCTCCAAAGATGATACACAAATAAATGGCCAAGAAGCTCAGGAAAAGACACTCAACATCATTAGTCATTAAGGAAATGCAAATCAAAACCACAATGAGGTGTCATGGCACACCCACTAGGATGACTTTAAAGGAAAAGATGAACAAGTGTTGGCAAGGATGTGGAGAAATTAGAACCTTCATACATTACTGGTGGGAATGGAAAATGGTGCAGCCACTTTGCAAAAGAGTCTGGCAATTCCTCACAAAGTTGAGCAGAGTTACCATATGATGCAGAAATTCCACTTCAGGGTATATATCCAGGAGAACTGAGACATATAACTACAAAAGACTTGTAGACAAACATTCATAGCAAGATTATTCGTAACAGCCAAAATGTAGAAACAACCCAAATGCCCGTCAACTGGTGAACAGATTAACAAAATGTGTTATATCCACACAATGTAATTATCAGCCATAAAAAGAAATGAAGTACTGATTCATGTTATAACATGGAAGAACCATGAAAACATTATGCTAAATGAAAGGCAGTCAGAAAAGATCATGTATTGTATGATTCCACTTAAAGAAATGTCCAGAATAGGCAAATTCATAGACACAAAATAAATTAGTGATTGTCCAGGGTTGGGGGTGAGTGAGGGAATGAGAAATGAATGCTAATGTATGGAGTTTCTTTTGGGAGTAATGAAATATTAGATATAAAAATTATATTGTGGTGATGGTTGCACAACTCTATGAACATATTAAAAACCATTAAATTCTACATTTTAAATGGGTGAATTGTATGATATGTGAATTGTATATGTGAATTATATCTCAAAACTATTAAAAAAATCAGTAAGACTTGGTAAAATGTCAGCTCTATGGGATAAAACTGAGGAAATCAAAGACAACTTCAAGTTTCCCAGACTGGACGACAATTTAAAAAGAATGGAAATGTCAGAGTGAAAAAATGAGGACCACTCAGATAAGTGGTTGGCTTTGTATATGAGAGTTCCATGGAAAATGTTGTCAGCTGACTCTTTTATGTATAGACACATTGAGCAGGTAAGTCACAACACTGTTATCTATTAACATAAAGAAGCACTGCGTCTTAAAAAGTAGAAAGTCACTCCAAAATCAATCTGATTCTCCTCATCATTTGCTGCTCAGCTCCCCCAGTCAAAAAGTTGTTATGTGGGGCCAGCCCCATGGCTGAATGGTTAAGCTCGAATGCTCCGCTCGGTGGAAAAATAAAACAAATTAAAAAAAGTTGTTATGTGTGTAGATCAGCAAATAAAGCTATAATTTTTGTCTGGGGATGGCTCCTGGCAAGAACCCAGAGTTAATACTATCTGACAAGTCTGAAATATGACTTACAAATTACATTTTCAAAAAGTATATACCCAAACCCAAGTTATGACATAGAATTAGATTTACTGACAAGGGTTTAAGAAATCCACAAATCATCTCATTTTATTTAGCAAATATAGTTACCACTAGCATTCAAAAGGACACTTAAAAATGTTCTATGGTCTCAGGTGAGAAAAGCTACACAGTGACAAGAAAACCAAAAACACACATTATATAACATTAATAAAAGATAAACTGATAATTTTATTTCTCAGTTTTAGTCTCAGCTGGATAAACAGTCAGAAGACCTCTCCATTCCAAGAAAGCGGAAAAAAATGCACCCTTGTTTGTGCCTTAGTCTTTAAACACTCAGGACTTGGTGTGAAGAACATTACCCAATGTGTCTAACAACTGCTTCAAGGAATAATAAAACCCACATTCTACACAGTAAAACAGCAATCTGCTGAGGACATAACCTATACCCCTTCTACTACCACCACAGAGAAACACATTTTTAAGAGATAAGCTAGGTTTTATATTCACTAATTTTCCTTAGAGAATGAAGAAAGGAAAAAACCAAACTGTTAATTCTTCAATTGAGCCAGTAAATTAAATAGGGACATTCTCGAAAAATTAGGCAGTAACACTCCAGAAAGAGGTACATCAGGTAGAAGTGGTTTGCCTGTTCTCAAGGAGGCTGACTCAAATATTCACATATCTCATGAATATCTGAGAGCTGTAATTAGGCAAAAGAGGACTATCTAATTAAATGAAATCAATCACAAAGTACTGACTAAGTGCCATGTGCTTGGGAAATCTAAGGATAAGCTATGCTGCTCTTTCCATTTACTTTATGGTCTCTTCTAGACTGACAAGACTAAAATACAGGAAGGTGCAGTGAACAAAACACAGCACATCACCAAACGACAGTCTGAACGGGCCAAAAGGTTTGAGTGCTTTGTGTAAGAAATCAAATGTCAATCATATTAACATATTAAAGGAGAAAAATCATATGATCACCAGATGGGGAAAGAGCATGATAAAATTCAACAGCCAATCACAATAAAAACTAAACTAGAAATAGAAGAGAATTTCTGATAATGTTAGAAAATATCAGATACAGAAATATCACACTAAAACTTGAGAAGGATTTCTACTAAAAGCAGAAACAAAACTAGGATATCCACTCTCACTAGTGGAAGTCTTGAGGGAGAGAGATAAAAAATTGGAAAAGAACACAAAACTTGTCATTTTTGCCTTCACTGGAGATACGACTGCCTTCACAGTACTGCCTCCACTGATTCGCTTCCAAGTGAACCTACAAACTATTGGAGCTAAAAGACAGGCAAGCTTGCTAGATACAAAATCAATACACCAAAATTATTAGCATTTTTATACATCAGAAACAATGGATTTGAAAAGGTAATTTTAAAAACGATGCCATTCACAACAACTAAACAAAAACTATCTAGAAATACATCTAACCAACAAGGTGCAACTATTACTGAGCAGACAATAAAACGCTGACGAAAGACATGAAGACCTAAATAAACGGGGAGATGGATCATAACAGTATAAAGATCTCAGGAGCTTAAACTCACCACGGAGGCTCACAGAAAAAGATGAGAGCTGGGACATTTAAAGTAGTTGGGAAGGCAAAAAGGAGGATAAAGGGAAAACCACATGGGAAGGTATGAAGGCAAGAAGGTCCACGGGTTGGTATGCATGGTAAGATTAGCCTAGCCAATCTAAAACAGAGGATAGATGCTGAAGGACAGGGGAAAGGAAAATCGGGCCAGATTAGCAAAGAATACTTGAGTGGTTATGACCTGATGTGGAAGGACCCAGGGATCATTGACAGTTTCTGAGCGTGGGAATAAGGCAATTAATCCTGGATGATTACTCTGGCAGCTGCAAGACAGGACAAAACCAAGGGCATCAAGGGAAACATACACAGAAGCAGAGGCGACAGTCTTGCTTTTCTCTGGCTGATCAGACTAGTGGGAGTGGCATGTTTTACAAAGGATTCACAAACTAGAATATTCAGAGAAGGGTAACTAGCATGAACCTAAAATCTCGAAGAATGGGTGGAAGAAGCAGAGATGTTTAACCTAAAGAGACTGGTGGGGGTGGGGAGACAGAGAGAGGTATCAAGATAATGCTCTTCAAATATGTGAAGCCTTGTCATGTGGATTAGAATCACTCTTTGGGCTGGCCCAGTGGCGTGATGGTTAAGTTCAGGCACTCCACTTTGGTGGCCCGGGGTTTGCGGGTTTGGATCTCAGACACAGATCTACATGCTCCTCATCAAACGATGCTGTGGCAGCATCCCACATACAAAATAGAGGCAGAGTGGCACAGATGTTAACTCAGGGACAATCTTCCTCAAGCAAAGAGAGGAAAATTGGCAACAGATGTTAGCTCAGGGCCAATCTTCCTTGCCTCTCCCCCTCAAAAAAAAAAAAAAGACTTGCTCTTTAACATCAGGGAGTAGAACTCAGTAAGGAAAAATCAACCAAAAATGAAAGAGATTATCTGAGGAAATAGTGGGCCTGTTGTAACTGGAGGCAACCAAACATAAAATGGGTGTCCCCTTAGCAGTGGAGACTGAAGCATCAGTGTGTTAGTTGGACTAGAGAACCTAAAATAACTCTTCCAACTCAAAACCTACCATTTCTACACTAGCTAGCCTAGTGTAGCTAGTCCACGGGTGGAGTGAAAAGGATCTGCTCTAGGAACTTGGCAGCAGGAAGAGAAAGAACTTTTCGTAAGGTGAGGAATGGAGGCTTGATGTCTTAAAGAGAAGCTGACGTTTACCGAGTGCTGCGAGCAAGGGAGCGCTCTCTCTTTCACGAATGAACTCATGTTCTCCACAACCTTACAAAGCAGGAACTATTACTGTCCAGTTTATGTTGGGGAAACTGAGGCACAGAGTAGCTAAGTAACTTGCCCAACATTACAAAGCAGGTAAATATATGTGCCAGGCACACAGCAGCTAAATGAAATGGGGAATGAAGGAGAGAAATAATCAAAGATTATGTCAATATTTCAAACTGAGAAAAAGCCAGAGACAGGGAAAGGAGAAAGAAGTTAGGTGTTGGGCTGTGGATGGTGAGGAAGAGAAGAGGTAACGAGTCCAGACGTGATGGGTCTGAGATAGAGGGATGACAGAAGACGTTCAGTAGGCAGGTGACGGCAGGCAACTGGAACACAGAGAAAAGGGCTCAAGGTAGTTTTGGAAGCTGTCAGCAAAAGAAGTGAACGTGACGGCATAACAAAGAACACACCTGCTAAGGGTGGGTTTCAAGAGCAGAGCAGAGAGCCAAGGCCTGAGCCCTGAGAAACAACCAGTAACCAAAAGAAGGGAAAACTAGCCAGTACAAACAGGAGGCATTAGACAGTGCCACTTCCCAACTGGTGCCCCAAGATACGGACCCCTTCAGCCCTTGGAGCAGCCAGCACCCAGAGCTGGTCACCTTCAGTCTGTGTAGGTTCTTTGTAAAAATAATTCCCTGTGTGTTACAACGTGAAGGAACACTGGAAAGTACTGAGACGCAGGATCCCAAAGCCAAGGGTGGAGGGATTAAAGAGGAAGTGATTAAGAGTACCAAGTGCTGCTGCTTCAAGAGGTAAGAAAAGCAATATGTGACCCCAGTCACAGTACAATAGGCAGCGTACACAGAGCCCCCAGCAGCACTGTCATGTTAGGCTTCCAGTCAAAACCTTCAAGTTTCCTTACAATTGCAGCTAAAACCCTACTGTAATTACAGAAGCTACTGCAGCGAAAGGAAGGGGAAAAGAGGCAGCAGGACCACAGGCACAAGTTTTCGAGACCGGGAGGACGGCAAACATTTTAATCCAAGAACAAATGAATGTATAAGCAACACAATCAGGTGCACTGGTTTTCAGATAGTGTTCCAGGAAATGACAACTGTAGGAAACAACCTGGAGGGTTCCAAAATGTGTGATGACAGCACACGCTTAACTTGTGACTGTTCATCACTTCCAAAACTTTTCCCATCACCTACCCTTCTGAGAGTAAACTAATCCCCATTTCTGAGAAGAAACTAAATCAGAGTTCAACTGATATCTTGTAACAGAGAAAGTGAACAATATCTGTGTCCTTATTGTCATTTTTTTAAGTACTTTAATGTATTCACTCATTTTTAACCCTCACAACAAACCCATGAGGTAGGTTCCCATTCTCAGATGTGGAAAGTGAAGCATGGAGAACTTAAATAACCTGCCCAAGTCCTCACAGCTTAAAAACGATGAAGCTGGTGTTCAAACCCAGGAGTCTGACCTCTTCAGCACTAGGACATGATGTCGCAGGTTAAAAGCTGGAGGAGAATTTAGGGACCATCTACTTCAACCCCACTGTTTTATAGATGAAATGCCTGAAGGCAAAGAGAAAGACTTGCCCAAGTTCACAGCTAGTAAACCATTTGACAGACGCAGAGTCAAGGTGAAAAGTAATGCTACCCACTTCTTTTTAACAAATGCAATGAGGAGGTGGAAGAACAGACGGCAAGAGAACATCCATGTTCCAGTTCCTTCTGAGTTGGGAATTTAATGAATGGCTTCAGCATCTCTCCTTAAATATTGAGAATTGTGAATTCTCCAATCAGTCACATCCATATTTATACCCAGCAAAAGTTTACTGCAAAACCAAATAAACTCACTCTGCAAAAGCACTCACAAAGTTAAGGATTATAACTGAATCAATGTCCTCCCAGGTTACCAGTGAGCTACAGCTGGAGTAGGTGGCTCGATTATATCATCTTACACTTTACGGCTGACTGATGCTGTTTTTAACCTGAGTGTTTCCTACAACTAAGTGACAGTAATTATTTTTGTTGACTCCTAAGCTAACACTGGGGAAACTTCCCGAGGCAGAGCAGCTGCCTTGTCTTAGTTGGGCAGTTTATGTCAAGGATACCTCCTTTTGGCTTAAAGAACTAAAAATCAATTACCATTTCAAAAAGGACAGAAGGGGCATTTTTTTCTTCTTTAATTTCCTTGATAAACAATATAACCTTTGGGAAAGCATCTCTTCCCCAGAGCACCAGACTTTCACTGGCCACCTAGAAGATGCTAGAATACCTGCTTCTTAGCAGAATTGGAGCTTGAAAGCATCAAGTTTGAAGGCACAAAAGCTTGGAAGAAAGACTTCCACTTGGAAATTTGGCAAGACCTCCTGAAACCTCCACCGGCAATCTGAAATACCCTGAGCTTTGCCAGAAAACCCGTTTTTAACTGAAATAAAGAGCCCTGAGAAATAATTTGTATACTCATGGTAACACTCATTTTTCCCCAAAATGAGCATTCTGGAAAAATTACTTGCAGACCAGGGTCAGGGTCTGACTCATGCCAGCAAACAGCCCCCCGCAAAGTCTGGAAGCTATAAAACGTCTGACGAGGGCTCCCTAAGCCTCTAGCTCCGACCTGCTACTTCTGCGCCTCGTGGGGCGGCTTACTAATTCCGAATTTATTCCTGGCCCCCCCGCCCTCCTACTCTCAAAACTGCCAACCAGCAGCGCTCCAAGTCAGGAGGGGGTACGTGTCCACGCGGGGGGCCGGTTACGGAAAGTCCTTAAGGAGCCCTAGGCTTTAACCAGATTTAACACGGTGCACGCCGGGCACGGCACCATCAGCAGCAGCTCTGAAAACGCATGCTCTGTCTGACAAGTCAAAGTTTCAGGGATTCGAACGGCTGCAGAAAAATACTGGCAAAGGGATGTGGGCGAGGCCGAAACAAAACCCCGCAGGCCAGCCTGAGAGGCGAGGCGACGAGCAAGCGCGGGGGCTGCGGGCACGCGGGACCCACGCCCAGGCCCCGGGCCCAGGCCAGCCTGGCGGGGTCCGGAGACCCCGGCCAGCTCCTCGGCAGCGCCACTCACCAGGAACTGGAGCATGGTGTCGGCCGGGAGGGCGCGAAGGGCGGCTGCAGCTCTGTGGGCCGGTACGAGGCCGCCTCCCGCAGCGCGAAGAGCGGACCCCGCCGTTAGCTTCCGGGTCACGCCCCGCCCCGCCCGCTCCTTGCACCGCCTCACCCGGAAGCCGCTCCGCGCGCTTCCGCGCCCCCTGGCGGAGCGCCCCGGGATTACCGCCTGAACTGTCAGACTGGCGGGAAGGCCTGTGAGGAGTAGCGGGTCCAAAACCGAGCTTTGAACGTTTGCATTCCGGGGCCCCAGTCCCAAATCCCGCTTGTGTAAACCTCGGTCGGGGCCCCGGACTCTGCGTTATTACCAGCATCCCAACCATTCTGATGCACAGCCAGGCTTAGGACTTCCTGACCTAGACTGCATGGGGGAGCGGAATCACCTGGTGATGCTTTTGCAACATACTCTACCAGCGCCCCAAGCAGAATCTCTGGGAGGGAAGGAGCACTGTATTTTTCAAAAGTTCCACGGATATGCTAGGTAACCTGCATGGAGCGCCTTTAATAGAGGTTAGGTGCTTAAGTAGTTAAGACGGAGGCCTTTGGAGTCTGTCACAGCTGGGTCCAGTTCATGACCGCCTTGCACTTCCTGGCAGCCGTGAGCAAGTTACTTAACCTTTCTGAAGTTTGCTTTCCTCCTCTGTAAATGGGGCTAGCACCAGCTCCCTTGCTGAATTGTTGCAGGGATCAAATGAGACAATGTGAAGGATCAGTAAATGCTTGTCATGTGTCTGGTGTGGGCAGTGAGCTCTGGAAGACCTCTGGGGTCCTCTCTCCACACAGAGCTACCCCCCATGCTGTGGGCCATCTCCTGCTCCTGCTCTTCAAATCTCTCAACAACCTCCACCAACATACACACTTATGAAGCAAGACCACCCTTTTCTCTTTGTTCTCAGCCTTCTAAATTCACCCACATCTGCTTTATTGAGTAGAACTCTGGTTCCCGACAATAACCAAATCATATTAGCTTACACCATGTGGGAGTGTAATATAGAGATACAGGGGACAATGATAGAGAACAGGAAGGTGATCAGGGATTGAAGCAGCATTTTCTCTCCATTTCTGCTTTTCTCCAAGGCCATCTACACTTGTATTTTCTAGAATCCTTACCTCCAGTGACCTTCATCCTCACCCCACTTCAGCAATCCACTGCCATGCTCATAACCCACACTTTGTTGTCTCCTGGACGTGCTCCACCTGTGAAGTAGTATATTTCCAAATCCTACGTCCTAACCCATCAACTCTTTGACCTTAGCCATATCTCCAGTCTCTCAGCTTCTCCATATTCTCATAAGCTGGGAGTTCCCTCCTGGTTTCACTCCTTTTCTAGCTGGTCAAAACCCTAGGAAATCAGAATTTCAATCAAGGAACATTAGCCTCAGTTCTCTTATTCATTGACCTTCTATGATACTTGCCTTTTAAAACTCTAAGTCATGATTAATCTGCCTTTTTCAGTCCCATACCAGTGATTCTGAGCAACAAATGGAGAAAAGATGGCTCATTCAGCAAATCATATTGATCTAACTAGGTTTGCTGGTATTTCTTCCACCTGGAAAAAAGAATAATTTTGGGTTTCTACATCATACTTTACACACAAATAAGTCAGATAAATAACAATTTAAAACAAAAAGAAACATTAAAATTGCTAGGGAAAATAGGGAGAAATTCTTTTATAATCTCCAAATTGTAGTTTTTCACATGACCAGCATAATACAAAATCCAGAAGCCACAAAAGAAAATATTTGTAAAATGAACTATATAGAAATAAAAAATTTCTGTATGGCAAAAGGAAAGAAATAAAAGCATAATTTGTAAAACAAGTGACAGATGAATTTCCTTTATAGAAAAAGCTCCTACAAATCAGTAGACCCACAATCCAACAAAATGTGGTCAAAGGATGTGAAGTGCTCTTAGAAAAGGAAATACAAATAGCTAGAACATATGGAAAGATACTCAGTGGCATTCATACTAAGAGAGATGTAAATTACTACCATAAGGAGATATCATTTTTCTCCAGATTGGCAAAAATCAAAAAGCTTAATAACACACTGTATTGGAAAGAGTGGAGAAACAGGCACAGCTATACAGTACTGAGAGTAATACAAATTGTTAAAACTTTCTTGGAGGACAATTTGGCCAAAACTATCTTATGTTTAAATGAGCATATACTTTGTCTCAACAATTGTGTGAAACTGTGTATACTCAAAAACATTCATTAGAGCAAAAGATAGGAAATAGTGTTGATAGGAAATAGTGTTAATCAATAAGTAACTGATTAAAATAAATTGTGCTATATAGATACATTGCAGTACTGTGTGTGTATTTGAGACAGAGAGAGGAGATTTTTGGGTGTTGATATAGAAAGATCTTCATGATAAGTGAAAAAAGCAACGTGTTGGTACAGGAAGAAGAAAAAAAGAAAGGGAAAACAACATTTGTACACATGGCAAAGGCCTAATTTCTTTTTTATAAAGAGTTCCTACAAATTTGAGGCATATAACAGAGGTAATATTATTGATCAGTGAGAAAGAATGGGCTACTCAGTAAATCATAAAAAGAAAATTGATTATTCATATGGGAGAAAAGAAAAGTAAAATTAGATCATACCATTCACAAAAGTCAATGCCAGAGAGACTAAAGGCCTAATGAGGAGGCAACATTTTAAAACTGTCAAAAGATAATATAGAAGAGTATCTTTATGATCTCAGGTTGGAATAAAATTTAAGATAAAACATAAAGAACACACACCATCAAGGACAAGACAGATATAACACATTAAAATGTAAAACTTCTACACCATAAAAAAGTTGAAGAGATAACCCAACAGACAGGGAGAAAATATGTATAAACTGAAAAAAGCCATTCTGAATTTATAATTACCTCCTACACATCAAAAGAAAAAGACAACCCAATAGAAAAATGGATAAAGCTCATAAATGGAGGGGAAAAAAAAGAACGATCAACAATACACAAAATATTGCAAATCAAGAGATACCATTTTACAGCCATTGGATTGGCAAAAAATTTAAAAGTATGACATGATTGTCTATGTAGAAAATGTGAAAGAATCAACAAAAAAAATTCCTGGAACTAGTAAGTGATTATAGAAAGGTTGCAGGATACAAATTTAACATAAAAAAATCAATCGCTTTCCTATATATCAACAATTAATAAGTGGAATTTGAAATTAAAAACACAATACCAATTACATTAACACCCCAAAAATGAAATACTTAAATATAAATCTAATGAAATATGTACAAGATCTATATGAGGAAAACCAGAAAAGTTGGATGAACAAAATCAAAGAACTAAATAAATGGAGAGGTATTCCATGTTCATGGATAGAAAGATGCAATATTATCAAGATGTTAGCTTTTCCCAACTTGATCCATAGAGTCAATGCAATCTCAATCAAAATCTCAGCAAGGTATTTTATGGATATCAACAAACTGATTCTGAAGTTTATATGGAAAGACAAAGGACCCAGAATAGCCAATGCCATATTGAAGAAGAACAAAGTTGGAGAATGAATGCTACCCAACTTCAAGATTTACTAGAAAGTTACAGTAATCAAGACAGTGTGGTATTGGCAAAAGAATAGACAGATAGATCAATGAAACAGACTAGAAAGCCCAGAAATAGACCCTCATAAATATAGTCAACTGATCTTTGACAAAGGAGCAAAAGCAGTACAACAGAGCAAAGATTGTATTTTCAGCAAAATGGTGCTGGAACAACTGGACATCCACATGCAAAAAACAGAATCCAGACACAGACCTTATACCTGTCCCAAAAATTAAAATGGACCATAGACCTAAAGTTAAAACACAAAACTATAAAACTCCTAGAAGATAACATAGGAGAAAACCTAGATGACCTTAGGTATGGTGACGCCTTTTTAGAGACAATACCAAACTCATGATCCATGAATGAAATAATTGATAAGCTGGACTCATTAAAATTAAAAACTTCTGCTCTGAAAAAGGCAATATCAAGAGTTAGAAGACAAGCTGCTGACTTGAGAAAGTATTGCAAAAGATGCATCTGATAAAGAACTGTTATCCAAAATATACAAAGAATTCTTAAAACTCAACAATAAGAAAACAAACAACCTGATTAAAAAATGAGCTAGAGATCCAAACAGATACCTCACCAACGGAGATATATAGATGGCAAATAAACATGAAAAGATGTCCATGTCATATGTCATCAGGGAAATGCAAATTAAAACAATGAGATACGACTCTACACCAATTAGAATGGCCAAAATTCAGAACACTGATAACACCAAATGCTGACAGGGATGTGGAGCAATAGAAGTCTCACACATTGCTGATGGGAATGCAAAACGGTACAGCCACTTTGGAAGACAGTTTGACAGTTCCTTACAAAACTAAACATACTCTTACCATATGATCCAGCAATTGCCCTCCTTGGTATCTGCCCAAAGGAGTTTAAAACCTATGTCCACACAAAAACCTCCAGAGGGATGTTTAGAGCAGCTTTGTTCATAATTGCCGAAACTTGGAAACAACCAAGATGTCCTTCAGTAGGTGAATGGATAAATAAACTGTGGTACATCCAGACAATGGGATAATATTTGGCACTAAAAAAAAAAAGAAAAGAAAAAGAGAAAAAAAAAGAGCTCTCAAGCCATGAAAAGACGTGGAGGAAGAAGCTAATCTGAAAAGGCTACATACTATATGATTCCAACTGTACGAAATTCTGGAAAAGGCAAATCTTTGGAAACAATAAAAAGATCATTGGTTGTCAGAGGAGATTGAGGAATGAATAGGCAGAGTGCAGAGGATTTTTAGAGTAGTAAAAGTTCTCTGTATTACAATGATGGATATGCCATTATACATTTGTCCAAACCCACAGAATGCACAACACCAAGAGTAAACCCTAAGGTAAAAACCATGGGCTTTGGGTGATTATGATGTGTCAACATAGGACCATCCTTCATACAAATGTATGGTTCTGATGAGTGATGTTGATAATGGGGAAGGCTACGCGTGTGTGGGGGCAGTGGGTATATGAGAAATCTCTGTATCTTCCTCTCAATTTTATTGTAAACCCAGAACAGCTCTAAAAAAATAAAGTCTTTAGGAAAAATCAAGTATGACAATTGGAACTGTTACTGATGGTATGGACAAGCAGAAACTCTTAGTCCATTGGGTAGGAGTAAATTGGTGCAACCACTAAGAAAAATATTGCAATATTTTAGTGAAATTAAAGCTCTTAATCTCTCCCTCAGGATTTCCATTTCTAGCTATATAATCCAGAGAAGCCCTTACATGTCATGTGTCTCATCCAAGGAGACATGTATGATAATGAACATTCCAGCACTGTTTATAATAGCAAAATATTTGGAAGTTAAATGTATAACAGTCCACCAACAGTAGAATGCATAAATTAAGGTGTTTGTACAATGTGATACTACTATTCAATACTTGCAATAAATGAGCATGAGGAATTATCAAAAACACAATGTTTGGGCCGGCCCAGTGGTGTAATGGTTAAGTTCACGTGCTCCGCTTTGATGGCCTGGGTTCACCAGTCCAGATCCTGGGCGCAGACCTACACACCACTCATCAAGCTATGCTGTGGCAGCATCCCACAAAGAACTAGAAGGAGATACAACTAGGATATACAACTATGAACTGGAGCTTAGGGAAAAAAAGAAAAAAAAAAAAGAAAAAGAGGAAGATTGGTAACAGATGTTAGTTCAGGGCCAATCTCCAAGAAAAAGAAAAACCCACAATATTGAACAAGAAAAACAACCCGCAAATTGCTCCACAGGATGATGACGCACATATAAAGATTAACAACCTGTAAAATAATACTTTTTAATGCCTAGGAATACACACATTTGTAGTGGAAATATAAAACGTGAATGGTGAAGATCAACAATGAATTCTTGAAAATGGTTCTGGGAGAGAAGTAGGGGAATGGGACCCGGGAGCTCACAGGCACCTCACCTGTATCTACCATCATTTATTTCCTAAAGAAAAAAAAAGATCTGGAGCAAATGTGACTAATTTTAAGATTTGATCAAATTAGGTATATGACATGAGGATAGAATATCTGTGTTTATTATACAGATTATATTATTTGTACGGCTGAAACAGCACACAATTTTAAAAATTGGAATAAATGATAAAACCAATAGTTGAAAGGTGTTTTTGGAAACAAGATATTCACAGTCTCAAAGTATCGACCCAAAGCAACCCACCCAGATTACTTACTCATTACACTGGGGAAAGAATAACCTTTACAACGGAGATATGTGCCATACACTGCCTTAACTACAAGACCAAACTTAATGTAATAGAACAAACTGACATGTACCTCCTGATATGATATGCTGAGGGCATAAGATTACCTGCAGAATTGTAATATTCTTGCCAAAAATGTTCAAGCTGAATTTAATTAAAAAAAATCAAACTAATTGTGAGAACTTTTTCCAAACAGCTCAGAAATGTCAATGTTATATCAGTCTCCTTTCCCTCCAAAAAGGGAGGGGAACTGTTTCAGAATAAAGGAGAATAAAGGGATAACTAAATGTAATGTGTGAGTGATTAAATCCTGGGTAAAATAATAAAGCTCTAAAAGTACCTTTTTGGGGCAATTGAGGAAGTCTGAACATGGTCTGAATATTAGAAAATTTTACTGCATTTTATTGTCAAATGTCTTAAGTGTGATAATGGTATTGTGGTTAGGAAGGAAATAACCTTGTTCTTCTTTGCTGAAATATTACAGATAAAGTGTCATGATGTCTACAACCTGTTTTCAAATAGTTAAGGAAGGAAACCAGTTATACACATACAAAAAAAGCTAAAGCACATGTGCAAAATGTTAACAATTGGTGAAGCTAAGTGAAAGGTATATGGGTTCACTGTAATTTTCTTTAAACTCTTGTGAAGAGTCAAAATTTTTCCAAATAAGTTGGGAAAACAATAGACAAATATTTAGAAGTGGTTAGATTGCATATGCTCAGATTAAGTTCAGGCACAAATATTTATGCATCACCGTTTTATGAAAACTACAATAACAACTAGCAAGAAAGTATTCACTTCTTTTGATTTTCTAACCCCATCAAACTGATTAACTCAGTAAAAAACAACACACTGAAGATCTGATGCTTATTTAGTATTGTTGAAGAATAGATGACCCTACCCTTTAAATGCTAAAACTTTTTTACATTGAATATTTAAAATTTATTTTTATCCTCCTTGCCTTGCTGAAGAGCACGTGCTGCAACCCACAGCCTCTCTCCAGGCCCAGGTAACAGAACGCTGAGTCAGGTGGCAAGCGCTCCGCAGTCCTGATTACTAGCCTCTCCCTGCTTTATTTATCATACAAACAGTATTCTGGTCAGCCTTTTAAGCAGCACCCACACAGCTGCCATCCTTCCTGCCTCTACCTCCCACACACTTCTCTCCTGCCCCAACTTCTGATCCACAGTCTGCTGTAATTTTGGAAGAAATGATGGGAAAACAAGCTAATGAAGTTTAGTAAATCCAAAATCTTAAAGCCAAATTTAGCTACTATCTCTATCCTGTGGAAGGCTTCAGACTTCAGAGGTTTATAAAATGCTTTGATTCTGTGCCCCAAGCTTTGTTCTGATTATTTCTGGGTTCAAGCCTGTGTTCCAGATGATAAAGATTACCATATGCCTGACGAGTGGAGCGACAGTCATTACTATTACATTTTGGACCCACTTATTCATTCACACCCCTCTAAGATTTCTATTTGTTAACAGGATGCTTTCCAGTTAAAGATTAATGTTTGTAAGTGGTGGGCAGTAAATTAATTTCAAACTCTAACAATGACAAAGCCTTTTTAAAAAGATGTTTAAAAGCCAAGGCAATTTTATTGTTAGATTAGAAAAAAATAGCAACACACTAGAACTAAGTATTAACTTCCTGCTACTACAGGAGAGTCGAGACTCTTTCCTCTCGGCAGTCTCTCCTACATACTAGGCTGAAACAACTGGTGGGCAAAAAGGGAAAAATGGACTTACAGATGAGGTAGTCACTTAACATAAATACAATTGGGCAAGAAATAGAGTGGTGATTGTGTTAATTCTTTTGCCCTAATTATAGCCTTTATACTAATTATATGAGAAATATAGGCAGATGATTAATTTGAGAAATTTCACAATCATTTCTAAGGAACAAATGTAAATTATTATATCATCATTTATATGCAGAAAAGATAAAGATAAGTTTAGGGAAGAGAAATTTAACTTTTTGAGACATTTCTATAATATACTATTCATAGTACTATTCTATTCTGTTAAAGGGCATGAGTATAGTTTATTATCCACTCTACCCCACGGAGTAACACTCAATATCACGGAAGTGTAGTGTAGGTACAAAGGGAGAAAAAATTAAGACTTTCCCGATTATGCCTTTAATTTAGCATTCACAGTAATATCCCTGGGGGAAAACCACCAGTGACTGTGGAAGGTTTGTTTGTTGGATTCCCAATAATGATCATTTTCTAGGTAAAATTTCAAAAGACCCGTCATACATTTGTTTTGTTTGTTTTTTTAAAAAGCATTTATTTTTCACTAGTGAGGATGAAATCAGGCACAGAAGTTTACAGAAAAGATGTCCATATATAAAGAAAGAAATAGCAAAATATTTTTTGGTCATAATTTAGAAACAAACTAATCTATAAAACGGAGACAGTTTTCCCCAATTCATCTCTTCCCTAGAAGAATATTAGCACAGGCTCTCAGTTCCGTGATATCCTCAGTAAGCCTCGGATACGTCTGACAAGAGCTTGTATGAAACTATAGCGAGATCGAACTTTTGAATATAATCCTTCAATGTCCAGAAGTTTCTTTTGTAGTGATTCTCCAAAAGCGTTGATGGCGTCAGCCTGAAGCTAGAGGTAACACAGATGACATTTCATTATTAAAACTGCAGTCTCAAATATTTCTTTTATTCTGTTTTCCAATTTAAAATACCTTTGAATTTTTGTTATGTGGTCCTTTCTCACATACCAAATTAACTAAACATTCACTTTTTCCACCCTAGAGTTTATTGGTATGATACTGCTTTTCCCATTCCTTTCTTATATAAATGTATAAAAATTTAAATTTGTTTTTAAATAGCAATAACTGCTGCTGCTGCTGCTGCTGCTGCTGATACATGGACATATACAAAATGGGCCTGAAGGGCCATGCAAGAAGTTAAGAGTGGGTGCCTTTGGGGAAAGAAACAAAGGACAAATTGGAAAGATGCTTTTACTTCATTTTTCAATTAAAAAAAAAAAAAACGTTTGCATGCTTTTACTTTCAAAAAATATAAATGCGAGGAGGGAACCTGGTACACACTTTAGAATTCATATTTATTTTAGAATGCATATGTCATTTCAGATGGATCGTTTTAGTATACTGAAACACTAAAATTAAGAAAAAATTAGTGAACCTACCTGCCTTCAGTTTTGCATTAAAATCAGAGCACTGAGTGAGAAAATTATTTATTAATCTTGTACTTCTTCTAACTTTATAACAGACCAGTCTAATGAAACAGAAATGGTCATTAAGTCCACATATATTTATTTAGTTATTATTAATGTTTTTGGTGAGGAAGATTGTTGCTGAGCTAACATCTGTGCTAATCTTCCTCTACCTTTTGTATGTGGGATGCTGCCACAGCATGGCTTGATGAGCAGTGTGTAGGTCCACAGCCGGGATCTGAACCTGTGAATCCTGGGATGCCTGAAGTGGAGTGTGCGAACTTAACCACTATGCCACTGGGCCAGCCCCAACATATATTTTTTAGACATCTTCTGGAAGATGTTTTTTTTGGCTAATTATGCACATGGCCTCACTTAACATTAGCTTCTCTAAACAAGTCTAGCCAAAAAATGAATTCCTGCTACAAAGTCACTAAGGGGCAAGTGTAGTCAGGGCTGGGATAAGAGTCTGGCATCTATGATGTCTGGCTAAGTGTGGTCTAGAGGATGCTGTAACTGCACCTCTCTTTCCCGGATAAGGCCCAACCTTCAGCTTTAAGAAAGGCAGTGACCAAGAGGGATGAGGGAAGAGCAGAGACTTTGTCAAATCACGGCATGGACAGTCAGATGTCTAGTAGCTGAGCTAGCTCTAATTCATTTTCCCTAATATCATACACCCTGGTAACTACTTTGTTTCTAAGACTTTGCTATTAGTTTCATATGAGGTTTCCATTTTAATTGTTTTTGGAATGTGCTTCATTCATTCCAATACTACTGATCAAATTGTTACTAAGTACATAATGCTGTACGATATTATACTCTACTACAGTGGAATTGTTAATGGCTACTTACGATCTCTCCATTAAGTTATTTTCTGAAAAATTAAGTGTTGAGTGATACTTTGAGCCTAAAAATTCTACAAAGTTAATCAAAAGAAATTAGGAGTTTCCAGATCATAATGCTTACCAACTATTGAACTATATTCTAGGCACTACCCTACGAGCCTCGCATATGAAACCTCATTTAATTCTAACGGAACTCTTTGAGGTTGAATTATCATTCCTATTTCTTACGAGAAAATGAAGGCTCAGAAGTTAAGTAAGTTGTTCAAAGTCACGTATCTGTTAGGTGGCTATGCCAGAATTCCAATGAAGTCTTTGTATGCAACTGTGAAAACTATAATCTTGTTAATATATTAGGCTTTTCCTTTTCCCTTCAAAAAGAAAAAAAAGAGAATGACAACAGAACCTTACCTGGTCTATGTCATGTTGGCTTACCACAGTCAGTCCACTTCTAAAATCCAGATTGGTTTCTGAAGCAAAGGAATCTAGAAATAAAGACACAGTCAAACCAGCTTTGCAAGTACATTTCTACTATACGGTGGAAGAAGCTGATGACAATGAAAAACATGGGTCAAGATTGAGAACTCTATTTTAACTTTCAGTAAACGCAAGCCCCTGGGAAGCATTTCCCTGTTCTAGGCCAGGGTTCTCACGCTTTTCTTCTGTTTCTTCCCCGCTGAGGGTTCCAATACATGCTCATCAGTTAGAGGCTCAGACCAGCAACAAGAAACATGGCCTAGGCTGACCTGCTTCCATTCTTCTGGAAAATTATCTGTGACCAGGGGACTCTGGAGCTCTGGAGCTGGGTCAGCAACCTGCAAGAAGCTGAGGAGCAGCCTCCAAGAAGCTCTTATGCTGCCCATAATTTCCCAGGGACAGAGGTAAAATATAAAAAATAGCTACGTCTAGTAACTAAACAGCTCTCAATTACCTAATTCACTCTTAGTTACATGGAAACATAAAAAATAAATTAAAATGTAACTGTTTTTCAAGGAGCTAAAATCTATAGGCATTTATGGTTTACTAATTTTCAGAATAAAGGTTACCATGTAGTCTTCTGCTTTTAAATAAGGTCCTGGAGGCAAATAAGGAATCTTGAGAATCCGTGGGTGTACAATGTAACAAGTAGTACTCCAAATGGCGCCAAAGAATAAATAGGCAGGTCTCTATGATAACTACAGATAAAGGCTCAGATTAAAGGAAAACAATGTCATCACATGTTTTTTTTTACAAACTAGTTTCTGAGGAGAAAAAAGGACTGCAAGTACTGAGTGATGTACCCATGGCCTCAGTCTAACAGACAGGGTAAGACTGCACTGACGGCATCTCCCCAAAAAGCAGCAAGGTGTGCAGAGAGGAAGGAGGTGGGGGCTGCGGAGTATGTGAGATAAGGATCTCCTGCCCAGACAGAGATTACTAGCTACTCTAAAAGGTAAGAAAAAAAATTTTAATTTGGAAATACATCAGGCATTTACAGTAATTATGGCCCTTTCCATATGGTTCTGAAGTCCAAATAAGGTGAGAATAAGTAAACAGTTCCTACATTTGAAGATTTTCTTAAAGGTCACCATTCAAGTCCCCCTATGATTTCAGTAAGGATACAAGAACAGAGGGAGAGCAGTTTAGCTCGATTATTGATCAATTTCACCAAACGCCTTCTTGCTAGAACATACTTCTGGGCAGTGGAGATTTTATCAACACCAGCAGGCATCACAGACTGACACAACTAAGAAAAAGAAACAAACACAGTATTAAGAACGACATAAATTCTAACAAAAGTTTAATGAAAATCTACTATAAAACAGGTTGCTTGTGATAAGTACTGTGAAAAACATTCAGATAAGTTGAAACATCTTTGCAGACAAGACTTATTATCTAGTTAGGACACTAGCGACTTAAAAAAACAAGAGCCAAAGAAGCAGTTGAATTCACAAATGAATATTCATCTGCTGCTTTCTGAAAAAGTCCTGCCCCTGAAACAGATATTTCCAATCTGCTGATAGGCCAAGCAACCCTGAATTTCCTGTCAAATTAAAACAAAACAGGTTTTTTCAATCAGTAGGTGTAGCAATGCCATAGAGAATTTCTGTAACAGCTGTCACGTATCTTCTGAAGAAAACGTGAAGTAGACTGCTAGAGCATAAACAATAGGATCATCAACCAGAACCACCCCACTCACTCTTCTATTTGGCATACTGATAAGCACAGCGGTTCAACTGAAAATTCGGACACTGGGTTGGGGCTGGTGGAGTGCCACATATTTTACCGTGATGCTACAGTTCCCCTTGCGAGCATTAGCATTGAGAGGGGGAAGGGCTGCCAGGTGTAAACCACACAGTTTCAGGGATTACCTGAACCCAGCCAACAACTCCTGCCCCAACCTGTACTGTGCTTGCTGGCTGCGTGGCTTTGGGTAAGTTATTCAACTTTCAGTGTCTCAGCTTCCTCATCTGGGAAATGGGAGTAGCAACAACATGTGTCTCATGTATTCAGGTAGAACTTGTGGCTCAGGGGCTGGCAGATCATAAACGCTCAATAAATGCTCCCTGTGATATCAGAAGAGTGGCAAGAGGGAGTGGGCTTTGACTACTCTTAAGAGTGACATGGAGTTTTTCAGGACAGCTGGTGCGAACCAGGAATGGCAAAATGGTTCAACATCCAGGCTGCCACAGGACACCAAGAAACTTCAGCACTGGCCAAGAGATGCCTAACAGTGCCAAACGGGAAAGAAAGCAGACTCCTTGGGAGGCAAGCCTGGCAACTCAGTATCTCTAGCTACAATAAATGCCAGGGAATGATTCTGGGTCATTGAGAGCAGGCAGTCAAGTCTGATACACCATCCCGTTTGTCTGAAAAATTCACTAAACAGTGAAGATGCTGAAGGCACAGAGACATCTTACCTATGGAATTGCTTTTACTGAATAAGCATCTGCAATAGAAACCTAAGTTTCTTACCACCGAGTCTAGAGTATAAATTACCAAAACTACTCAAAGGCCAGCTGCTGTGCTACTGAACGGCACGTGGTTTTCTTGAATGGTGCAACTTCACTGTCTCTCATTCGAGAGTTTCTATGTTTATGAGGTGTGGTGCTAAGGTGAGGGACTCTTCTTCAAGCCGCAGAGAAGAATCATTTTAATTCTTTTTGTCTCACTGCATACATCATCTTTACTCACAAGTCTGACACCAGTACCCTGCCCCTTATTAGTACAAGTAATGGCTTTTCAAAAGTCTCCACAGATCATTGTAAGAGTCATACCTCTTTTATCTCATCTGGTGGAAGCTGCTCCACATTCTGTAGCTTATTGACACTCCGTCGATGACTGTCATAATAGCTGAAGAAATCATTAGCACTCTGTTTCAGCAGGTAGATGATAATGCCCAAACCAGGCAGGCGCCAATACGGAACTACTGGAGCTTGGGTATCTAACAGTTGATGATAAAAAACAATGTTCCAATTAGAAGCATTTTATATGAATTTCAAATGACCTGTTTTAAAACAAGGAACGCCCAGGAATGTAAGGGCATGTAAACTATTATTAAAACCAACCCAAGACTACTTTCAAATATCACTGACAGTTCAAGAGTGGTTAGGAGCTACTGTACATACTGTATCAGGTATGTAGGTAAGCTGGAGACCTTAAAAGAATAAGAAAATTTGGCTGATGGACATACACAGAGCTTACCCTTTATTGGGTGAAGACCTCTTGAGAACTCTATGTTAGTTATCAACCTTTACACCCGTATCCCCCCACCACCACCAATATTCACACATACAGAAGCCATTTATACAAGTATGCAGTTTCCTGATCCCAGGTGAAAAATTCCTGCCTCACCCTACAGCTCTAGTCATATGGACTCATTTACAGTCTGCATCTTTCTGGTTGCTAAATTCCCAGCTCAAAGTCATTCTTCCAAAGAGATAAGGAGAACGCGAACTTAAATATTAAAAAATATAAGTGGATTTGAACTTTAATAAGTCTTTTACCACAGTAACTCCACTTGGGTAGCAAAACAAAATGGTCTGCCTTTTACTTGACTACCTTCTGGTGAAGGTGCAAAGGACAGTGGGATGTTGGAGAAGTTATCCGCAGAGGGAAGAACAACTAGAGAATAATAACACTACCATTCCAGAGATAAGTTTGTATAGTGCAAATAGAGCAATTTCCTCTTACGACTGAGGGATTTCTTCAGAAATACCTAAGTAATTTCAAGTTCAACTTAAAATAATCTTTCTTTCATGGCCAACTTCCATGAATACTGAAGGAGAGATCTGCATTTGCTTCTTTCACTACCATCTCCCTTACCCTTGCTCCAAAGTCAGATCTCACAGATCTTCATGTGGAGGGGAAGAGAGAGAGCAGGCCCCTGTCAGTGGATGTTGCCACCAACCAGGATACCTCAGACTCATCTGAATTGCCAGGTTTCCCTTTCCAGTCTTCAGTGAAGATGTGACAGTCTCAACGATATAGGTCATTATAGAGAGACTTCTAGTGAACTTAGGTACCCTGGTCCCCAGATCACATTTGTGTGATACCTATACTAGGAGGAAGATATCCACAAAGAGGATAACTTAATGCTGAGAATACTCCAAAGCATTTCAGGAGTTCTCAAACACTAACTTGCTCAAGTCTAGAAAATATTAGTTCTGAAGCTCCAGACTTAGACATCAGATGAGGATGGCTCCTGAGAAATTCGACTACAGAAACAGATTCTGCAGGAAAGATCACGAGGTCTAGGCACTAGAAGTGCTATAGGAAAGGGTCCCTGGATCACAAGTAATGTAAATATACTAAATGATAACAGCAATAACAATAGCAATAATGGAAATAATAATAGCTAACATTTAGGTAGTGCTAAGTGCCAGGCATTGTTCTAAGGCACTTGACATATATTAACACATTTAACCCTTACATTAATTCATTGGAGGAGAGTTGGTTATGACTTCCACTTTACAGATAGGGAAACTGAGGCACAAAGAGGGTAAGTAATTTTTCTGAAGTCATACCAATAGTCACTTGTAGAACTGGCTCTAAAATCTAGGCAATTCATCAACAGTCTGTGGTCTTAACCACTAGGTCAAATTGCCTCTTTAAAACTAAGTATTCTCGAAACTACCACATAGCTACTAACTCTTATGCCTAGAATTGGCAGAGGAAAATATGCTTATTAACTCTTTGAAAAGTCTGATGAGAGATAAAGATCAATTTATAAGGCTTCATAAAGTTCACCTTTAAGTATTAAAGATCATATGGTATGCGAAAGATTGGCTCAAAATGAGAACTAAATGAAATTTTAATAATTACTAGGGATATATTATTAGCATATGATTAATGTTTTTGAAGAATACAGGACGAAATTACAATTTGGTTTGAAAATCTTATGTTCAGGTTAAATTTGTTTTTAAAAGTTATATTCAAGGGGTTAGAAAAAGATAGTCTTTTTTTTTTTTTTTGAGGAAGATGAGCTAACTATTGCCAGTCCTCCTCCTTTTGCTGAGGAAGACTGGCCCTGAGCTAACATCTGTGCCCATCTTCCTCTACTTTATATGTGGGACGCCTACCACAGCATGGCATGCCAAGCAGTGCCACGTCCGCACCCGGGATCTGAACCAGCGAACCCCCGGCCGCTGAGACGCGGAGCGTGCGAACTTAACTGCTGCGCCACGGGGCCGGCCCCAAGATTGTCTTCTTGAGGCAGAGTTAGAGGTCTCCATCAAGCTATAGATCTACAGGGATTAATAAACAGATTCACATTCATTTACAACTGCCAGATAGAGAGGAGACAGATTAGGTTAAATGTCGCTATCAGGTGACAGGAAAACCACTGTTCTGAATGAAAAGGGGTCTTTGGGTAGGATTCCCAATCATTCCATACCCTTCCAAAGTGAAGATGAACTCTTTTCACATTTGCCAAGCTACCTGGACTAGAAAGGTAACTTTCCCCTTGTGCTGGCAAGGGCAGGCAGGGGTTGAAATCTTCCCATAGTAGCATCTTTTATTCTAGTGATCTTCCTGGCAGCAAACTTTTCGAATATAGGAGAAAGCTAGAACTATGTAAAATTAACTTGTTTATTAAGTCAAAGGAATTGTTTTATATCTCCAATCTAAATGACTTAAGCATTTACCCCACAGACTATAAGTCTTTTTTTTTTTGAGGAAGGTTAGCTCTGAGCCAACATCTGCTGCTAATCATCCTCTTTTGTTTCTTTTTGAGGAAGACTGGCCCTGAGCTAACATCCGTGCCCATCTTCCTCTACTTATATGCAGGACGCCTGCCATGGCATGGATTGACAAGCGGTGCACATGTCCGCACCCAGGATCTGAAATGGTGAACCCCGGGCTGCCAAAGTGGAATGTGCGATCTTAACTGCTGCACCACCAGGCCGGCTCCACTATGATCCACTATAAATCTTCATAGCTACTTCTTCAATTTCTTTAAGACATACCCTCACCTAAGTAAGACTACTCCAAATGAATCACTAAGTGAAAGGTATCTTTACGTAAAGGTATCTTATTAGCTATTAAGGACTTCTGCTTCCAAGTATGACAAACTAAAACCGTATCAGACAACAGCCCATTCCCCACCTCCTGCCCATAGCAGACAACTAAAACACCTAGCTATAATACAGAAAATAACTGCCTGAAGCACCAGAGAGTGAAGAGAAGCAGAGAGACACTGGTGGGGAGGAGGGCAGACAGAACCTATACAACTGCATGAGTAAGTTCCCATCTCCACGGCCTTCAGCCTGGGGCTAAGTAGAGCTGGCAGTAGCACAAGCACCACAGTGCAGGGGCAGGAGTGCTGATGGAAAAAGCAGTTATTCAAGCCTGCGAAACCAAAAAAGAAGCTAGGAAGCTGGGAAACCATGACTGCTGAAAAAGTTGGGGGAATCTTGGAAGAGCTAGAGAGGGGATCCCCAAGGCTACCCACATCACTGACTGAGCCCTGAACCAGGTATGCATGGAACACACTCAAAACAGCTCAGCTAAAGGCAAAAGACTTAAACTGAGACAGCACCTGCCACCTCAGGATCAGTGTTCACAGTTCAAATACAGCCAAGGGAATTGCCAGCTAAAATGAAGGAAATACCACTCATAGGGGAAAAGAAAAAATAACAGAATCTAGAAACTTTGCAACTTCATAATGTCAGTATACAATTTAAAATTACCCAACATATAAACAACTAAGAAAATGGAACACATTCTCAAGAGACAAGAAAATCAACCATGAATAATCACAGATGAACCAGATGTTGGAAACTAGTGAATGAGGGTTTTAAAGTAACTTTTATAACTATTCTAATTTAGGGAAAACAAGATATGCTCATAATCAATAAAAACCACAGGAAATCGGGGCTGGCCCCGTGGCCGAGTGGTTAAGTTCGCGCGCTCCGCTGCAGGCGGCCCAGTGTTTCGTTGGTTCGAATCCTGGGCGCGGACATGGCACTGCTCATCAAACCACGCTGAGGCAGCGTCCCACATGCCACAACTAGAAGAACCCACAACGAAGAATATACAACTATGTACTGGGGGCTTTGGGGAGAAAAAGGAAAAAAATAAAATCTTTAAAAAAAAAAAATAAAAAATAAAAAAAATAAAAAAAATAAAAAAAAAAAAAAAAACCACAGGAAATCTCAGAGAGAAAATAGAAATGATATAAAAGAACCAAATGGAAATTCTAGAACTGAAAAATACAGCTTTTGAAATAAAAAGTTCACTAGATATACTTAACAGCCAATGGAGTTTATTGAGGAAAGAATAAGTGAACTTGAAGATGGATCAACTGAAAATATTCAAGGAAAAGAACAGAGAGAAAAAAGATTGAAAAAAAATGAACAGAGTCTCAGGGACATATTATACAGCATCAAACAGTCTATAATACATGTTTGGAGAGAACAGGGCTGAGAAATATTTCAAGAGAAAATGGACAAATTTTTCCCAAAATTGCTAAAGCAAAGAAATTTATAGATACAAGTTGTTCAACAAACACCAAAAAGAATAAAAACAAAGAAGCTCACACCAAGGCATAAAAGTCAAACTGCTGGAAGATAGAGCACATGTCTTAAGAGCAGCAAGAGAGAAACAACACTTGACATATAGGGGAACAACACTGCCATCAATGGCCACTGCTCATTAGAAATCACGGAAGCCAAAACAAAGTACAGAAATACCTTTAAAGTACAGAAAGTAAAAAACTGCCAACTCAGAATTCCATATTCAGCAAAATTCTTCTGCAAAATGAAGACAACATCAAGACATTTTTTAATAAAAGAAATCGAAGAGAATTCATCACAGCAGATGTGTACTATAAGAAATTTTTGGCCTGAAGAAAAACAATACCAGATGGAAACTCCAATAACCAGGAAAGAATGAAGAGCATCAAATGTGGTTAATATCTGGATAAATGCTAAAGATTATTTTACTTTTTACCTTTTTGTTCTTAGTTTCTTTATAAACTATTAAAATGTTTAAAGTAAGAATTACAGTATCCTCTAATGGGATTTATAATGCATATAGATGAAATACATGTAACAATTATAAAGGAAAGGGGGTAGAATATGGACCTATACAGTTACAAGAGGTCTAAATTTTACATGAAGTGGTACAATATTAACAATAAATAGCCTTTAAAAAATTATGGCACCTCCATAAAAAATTATGGCACCTCCAAAAAAAATTCAAAGAAGTATAGCTAAAAACCCAACGGGAAAATTAAATTCTATAAGATACAATTTTTTAAAAAGCAGGAAAGGCGGCTGGCCCCATGGCATAGTGGTTAAGTTTGGCATGCTCCACTTCAGTAGCCTGGGTTCATGGGTTTGGATCCCAAGCACAGACCTACACCACTTGTCAGCCATGCTGTGGTGGCAACCCACATATAAAGTGGAGGAAGACTGCCATGGATGTTAGCTCAGGGCTAATCTTCCTCAAGCAGAAAAAGAGAAGGATTGTCAACAGATGTTAGCTCAGGGCTAATCTTCCTCAGCAAAAACAACAACAACAAAAAAAAACAGGAAAGGAGAAAAGGAAAAACAAAAAACCCAGAAAAGGCAGTCAGAAAACAACAATAGATAGAAAATAATTAAACAATAGACTTAAATCCAACCATACCAATAATTATATTAAAGATTAAAGGACTAAACATTCCACTACAAGACAGCGATAGTCAAAACAGATTTAAAAAGAAAAAAAGACCCAACTCTGCTGTGTAGAAGAGATGCACTTTAAACAAAGACGTGGATACCATGAAAGTAAATGGATGGAAAAAGATAAACCAGGGAATCCGTAAGCAGACAACATTTTGAAAAAGAAGAACAAAGTTGGAGGATTTACAGTACCTGATTTCAAGACTTACTGTAAAGCCATGGAAGATAGAGAGTATAGACCATAGAAAGACAGTGTGGTATTAGAGAAAAAACAGACACAACAGATCAATGGAACAGAACTGAGAATCTAAAAATAAACCCCAACTTATGTGGTCAATTGATCTTTTTTTAAGGAAGATTTCTCTTCCTCTTTCTGCTGAGGAAGACTGGCCCTGAGCTAACATCCGTGCCCATCTTGCTCTACTCTATATGTGGGATGCCTTCCACAGCATGGCTTGACAAGCAGTGCATAGGTTCACACCCGGGATCCGAACCGGTGAACCCTGGGCCACTGACGCAGAACACGCGAACTTAACTGCTACACTACTGGGCCGGCTCCTGTGGTTGATTGATTTTTGACAAAAGTTCTCAAGGTAATTCAAACAGACAAAGAGTCTTTTCAACAAATGGTGCTAGAACTGGAATTGGCTCACCACTAGTAATCAAGGAAATGCAAATTAAAACCACAATGGAATATAAGAACACGCCCACTAGAATGGCAAACGTTTAAAAAGACTGACATTATAAGCACTGGTAGGGAAGTGGATCAACTGGAACATTATACATTATACTAGAACATTATACATGGCAGGTGGAAATGCAAAATAATTGTCACTTTGTAAAACAGAATGGCAGCATCTTATAAAGTTAAACATATCTTACAACCCAGGAATTCCATTCCTAGGTATCGACTCAAGAGATGAAAACATAGGCCTACACAAATTTCCATATGCAAATATTTGTAGCAGCACTATTCATAATAGCCAAAAAACTGGAAATAACCCAAATGTCTTTCAACTAGTGAATAGATAAATTGTGGTATATTTTAACTATGGAATACTGTTCAGCAATAAAAAGGAAGAAAATAGTGATACATACAACATGAACGAACATCAAAAGCACTGAGCTAAGTAAAAAAAGTCAAAACACAAAGACTATGTACTGTATGATTCTATTTATATAAAATTCTGTAAAAGGCAAAACGATTGTGACAGAAAGCAGAAGAGCAGATGCCTGGGTCAGGGGTCGAAGGAAACAATCAAATGCAAACGGGCAAGAGGAAACTTTTAAGAAAGGAATTATTCTGTATTTTGATTGTGGTGTTAATTATATACTATATATAATTACCAAAATTATTGAGACTGTATGCCTAAAATGGGTGAATCTTGTATATAAATAATACCTCAATAAAGTTTTTTAATCCTACTAGCTAGGATTTTATAATAGAATTAGACAAGTAGAGTCCTTAGCACAATTTATATAAGATAGAAGTTATATGTTGTTAAACTAATATTTTTTTATAATATCATTCTATTAAATATGTATTTTTTGTGATCAAGCAATTTTCAGGGAAAATAAGATCTTAGAGAGGATGAAATGTGACAAAATGATTTTCAGAATTTCAAACAAAAGACTTCCATTCCATTCCATTCCATTCCCACCACCAAGACCTGAAATGGGCTTTGTCTTTTAGGTGTTCAATGGGCTAACAGCTTTTATCAATCCATAACCCTGCCTCATATTCCAAATCTTCCCTACTGTGCCATTAGGAAATCACAGGTTATGTCAGCTTACTCAGTATCTAAATTTTACATTGCTATGTTATAGAAATTTGGAGCTTTGACACAAAACCCAGTTTAGACACTGTATTCAGCTTAACATGATTTAACATACAAACCGTCTGTTATATTTTCATATTTTTCACCCAACTAGCTTACTCTCTAATACTAGATCCTTTCTTTGGGATCTCAAGTACTAATCAAAACTATACTCTCCCCACAAGGCTCTTCTAGATTTATCCTCAGGAAATCTTGAACTTCTCTATTCTCTTGAGCTCTCCAGCTTATCTACAGATCTGACAAGAGTACCTCCTCATCACTCCTTCTTAAAATCATTTAAAATTTTTTCCATTAATTGCTTGTAAAGAAAAAACTGCATCTTACTGGAGCCAACTAGAGCTTGTCATAATCACAGCAACTAAATTCCTCAAATACAAAAAGAAAGAGCTAGGCTCACCTTGCCGGGGGCCATCTCTATTAATGGTTTCTGACAGGCTAGGGGTAAAGAGACACACAGCATGCTGAAAGGTAGGGGAACTCTGTAACATGAGTGACTGGCAATATTCCATGACGTTGGCACAAATCTACAATGGAAAAATAGCAGCAACAAAAGTATTAGCTTTCCAAATGCCCTAATATCATGGAAATCCAGATTTGAAGGAGAACAAAATTAGAGATCAATTTGTAAAATTACAACAGTTAGAAATCAATTTGTAAAACTACTCACATCTGTTACCAAATATTTCCAAAAACAGTAAAATCTTAAAGAATAGTTACATAATTCTCACTCCTCTTACCTGTTGCATAGCCAATTCAATCTCATCTTTCTTGCTCACTTTATCTCCCTCCACATTATCATCTTGAAATTTAAACTGACGTAGTCTGTCGGAGCCACCAAAGCGACTTAGTAACCCTAAGCACTGGCGCTAAGAAAGAAAAAGATATTTGTTCATATGTAGTTGGATATGTTTAAAATTAGTGCCCTCTCTTTCTTGAGGGATATAAAAAAGAAAAAACTCAGTGGGGAGTGCAATCACTCTTTAAAGTGCCTGATTTCTTACATCCAACCGAATCAACTAAAGTTAGCACTATTAAAATTCACCTTTTTGCAAACGTATTTGCTTGGCAGTCAACTCATTAAAAGAATGTCAATTTTCAGCAATTAATCCCCACTATAATCTATGTTTGCCAACAAATTTTCTCTACTACCACATCAAATAATTCTTTGGTAGATACCCATTAAATAAACACAAGTTGATAAACAATGAAAAGCAAAATGAGATGGCAAATAGGAGATGGTTAGTAACAAGCAAGGTGCATGATAATTCTGTCTTCTAAGGCTCAAATTTAAAGGCTGTTACTCCTGTGGCTGCTCTTGGGGACTTCATAAAGGGGTTGGGAACACACAGGTAGCTTTGGCAGGTAAAATGCAAATGTCATCTGCTTGAAATGTTGCTACTTTTCACCTGAAAATACAATTTTCCCTAAAGTTCTCAGAGAAAAGGACAAGCTTTTCAAAATTGGCAGTATATCTGGTGGTTAGTACATGGGTTTGGAAGCAGTGATGTGGGTTTCCATCGCAGGTACATGACTTCTTGCTCTGTGACCTAGAACAAGTTACTTAACTTCTTCAAGCCTCTATTTTCACATTTCTAGAGTGATAATAGTAATTCTACCTTACAAGATTGTGGTCACGATTACCTAAGACACTGAATTGTATTTAAAGTGCTTAGTATAGTGTTCTGCACATAGTAAGTGAACAATAAAAACAAGTATTTTAAAAATTAGTATTACACATACATAATATATAATATCCTATTTAAACTGACATTAGTTTAAGTAGTAAGTTTGGATAAGGCAAAATATATTAAGGAGCCTATAATATAAACTTCTTTTGCCAAAATAGTTGTATCTATTTTTAAAACTTATTAACAGGCTGTTTGTCACTCTTACAGATAAAATAGATAGATTAAAACATTTCCAGAGGTCATCTTATGAAAGATCCATCAAAAATACCTCTCTACCAATGAAAAAAGTTAAAAGACTGAGGGAAAAAAAGGAGTCTCTGGGTTGTACTGGAGAGAGTGCAGCCCTTTCTGGAGTGCTGCCTGCCAGTGACTCAAATGTACAATGTGTATACCTCAGACCCAGCTATGTTATTTCACCTATGGGTTAAAAATCTGTGCACAAAAATGCTGATTGCAGAATTTTTCTTTTGAAAACTTAAAAAACAATACATGAAAAGAAGATTGGTTAAGTAAATTACTGTATCCAAAACAATGAAATATAAATTCTAGAATATAATTACTCTGCAGCCAATAAAAAGTAAAGATGTTCAGATCAAAGAAGGCCAGAGGCTCCGAGAAAGACTATAATAAAATATCTAATTGATAAGCTATCTATCATGTTTGAATATACTGAAAGGAGAATATAGAATGGGAGGAGAGTTTGGGAATAACTTAAGAAATAAGTACATAAAAACAAAGCAAATAAAAAAAGAAACAATTATTTACTCTAGGGAAAACATAATGTTGCACAGAAAAGTAACATACTGTCCATGGTTTAATCATAAATGGTATTTACATAATAACAATAATGTAACACTAAATATCAATCTAATTAAAATTACGATACAATTATATTGAGTTTCAAGGGGGTGTATGAGAAATGTACATGTTGTATGGTGGAAGAAAAGGAGTCAAGAGATCTAAATTCTCACTTCCTCAATGGAAAGTCATTGATGATTCCTAAAATTGGAAAATTGATTAGTAGCAATATAATCATATTTAGAGATATCAAAGAATCAGTTGAAACAGTTTGCCCAAATCCAGGGAGAACAGGGACGGGTGAGAGGACTGCTGTATTTTCTTACAAGTCTTATAGCTGCTCTTTAAAGAAATACAAATTAGTTACCTGGAATCTTCCAATATGTCCCTGTAGCTCCATTAGAGATCCTTCATTTACGTCAACATCAAGTTCACTTAATATACCTATAAAATTTGGAATGCTTTTAAATGTAGTTTTATAATCAACAAAATAAAAACATTTTTAAAAACTAGGAATGGCAGTTCTATTATTTTATATTCTTTATGTGCATAAATAGTCATACAATGCCATGAAGTTTTCAGAAATATGACTTTACAAAGATTGTAAGTGCATTATCACATATTCACTCATATGCAATCTAAATCTAGATTGAATTAGTGCTTTTAAAAGGCAGTTTTTAAAGTTTTTGAGAAAAAGTTACTTTTTATTTATCATAAAAGTTAAAATTTTCTAAATTCAGCAGTAAATTACTTTCTCATGAAAGAGTTTAGAATATAAAACACTAAGAATAAAATGCATTTATTTTTTCTTTTAACTCTTCTAAGTATTATATCACTTGATTTTTCCTTTTCCCTTAGGCAAAGTACAGTTTGCATATACACAAAAAAAGTTTCCATTCTACTTCTCAGTTTGGACCTGTTTCAAATTCCTAAATCAAGCTGATCAAGCTCTTACAGTACCACGAACTCCCTTTATTTCTATCAAGCCCTCCAAGCCAACCATTCTTCCCCTTGATTTATTTGTTTCACGACTGTAGTTGTGCTGAGGAGAACCCACCCGAACCTGTCCTAACCACCCTAACTTTCCATGTGTTTTCACAGTCCCTTGGATTGACTTCTTACTTCCAAGCATACACTCCATAGCACGTAACCTAGAACCTTATCCTTTGCTCCTTACAATGACAAGCCCTCCTCTTTCGATTTCTCAACCCATGAGCTCAAAGCAAACTTACAGAAGATACTCCCATCATCTGGCACATGCCGGCTTGTTATACCTCACCTGGGCCTCATTATTCCACTAGATTCCACCCCTTTCCACCTATATCTCCTCTGAGAGGCTGCTCCCAGAATCTCTTTCTTTTCTGACATAATACAATATACCCTGCCACAGAGGGTTTTTCCTCACCATTTGAAAATATGTTTAGGTCTCCCTTGTACTCTAAAACAAAACAAAACAAGCAAAACCCTGGTTAAGATCAAATTCTTGAAATATTTTTTCTACATTAGCTGCTTGTAATCTGTATGCCTTCCTTTCCAATCTCAATCCCCCTAGCTGGGTTTTGCACCTAACACTATCATGGAACTTTGGCTTTTTCCTCTTTGTCCTCAAACTTACTGATCTCTGCAACATGTGTTGCTATTCCCCAGTTCTTTTTTTCCTCCTGCACATCAACTGCTGCCTCTACTTAAAAAGATTACCAACTCCCAGTTTCTATAAGACCCTTCTGTTAGATGCCACCTACCTACAGGTACCAAATATCTCACTCTCAACTCCAAACATTTTTCACTATCTGTGGGTCCTAGAAGAAAAATTAACCTGCTGATAAGTATTTGAGGACATATTTAGTGCTAGGCTAGGCAATATGGGGGATACAAAGTTATATAGGCTTATAAATTAATGGGAGCATTTAAGATAAAAATATATAGTAAGTTATAGGATAACAGAAAATGATACGCAATCAGGACTAACCCGTGCAGAGTAGGGCTGAGAGGAGTGAAAACTTTTAAAAACTATTTTAAAAATTGGAGAGGGTATTTGGCATTATCTTAAAAAAAATTTAAGTACATATATTTCTGACCAAGCACTGCCAGGAATTTATCAAGCATAGCAGCTCAAATCTACAAAAATGTACATGTATACATATGTGTACACACACAGTTATTAAAAGCCACACTGTTTGAAATTTTAAAAAAGATTAGAAAGAGTCAACATGTCATAGGGGACTGGTTAAACAACAGAGGTCTGGTTATCTCACAACTGGAAAACTATGCAGCCAATTAAAAAGAATGAGGTAGGAGCTATACGTGCTAATGAGAAAAGATCTCCAAGACACAACGGGAAAAAAAATTACAGAGCAATGTGTTTGGTATGATTTCATTTGCGTAGAGGGGGGAAATTCTACACAAACATACATAGAAATTTATAGAAAAATAAACTAAATTGATAACTGGTTCCTTTTAGACAGCAGGAAGTGTTGGTCAGGGTAATTTTACTTTGTTCTTTTATTTCGTTTGAATTTATCATGAGCATATTAAAATAAATTGTGCTTTTCAGAATATAATCTTAATAGGCTGACAGGGTCAAATGCTGCTATTAGCAAAATACATAATTTTTAGGCATTTTAAAAAATTCAAGAAAAAAGACTTTATCAATAAAACCACTTTGCCAGAGGATAAGATAAAAGGCAAATTTTCTTTATATCTAACTCAGAGCTTCTGGGTTAAGATGGCAGAATGAAGTAGCATCCTAGAATCTCTCTCCTGTCATCAACGTACACAATGAAAGAAATTCACCAAAAAAGGAAAGGGCCAACTTATGCCATAAATACCCAAAAATGGTGGTGGCTAAGGAAAAAAAAGAGAGAGAGAGAAAATTCTGGTGGTGCAAGCAGCATGATTCAGCTCATGACCTTTACCCTACCCCTCCGAAGCAGTATGGAGGAAAGAAGATAAACCAAGAGACTCTTGCAAATTCTCATGGAGACACTACAATTTCAAAGAAGCCTATTAGAGTAACTGGGTAAGCCATGGAGAAATCGAGAGAAACACCATTAGGAGAACAACTACATAGCACTATGGGACCTCAGACACTAGAAGAGTGGCCTGACTTGGCATCATCTAAGGACACTGGAATGAGTTGGGAAAATGAGCATAATAAGCCCACAGGACTGAGACACGCCAGAGTCGGGTACAGTGGAGGCTGGGATCTCCTCAGCATGAGCATAGGCCCCAAGTGCCTCAATAGGTAGTGGGATTTTGCATATTATTTTCTTGAACTCTGAATTTTTTATATGAGTATACATAATTTTTATAAATATAAACTTATTACTTTTAAAAAAGGCAGTTAACTCTGTGAGTACCAATTTCAAATAGGTCATATATAGCTGCAAAGTAATAGAAACCTCATTCTATTAAGTGTATGTCAATCTGTAAAGAATTCTTAAAAGTCCATTCAACATAATCAACTCACCAGGAAGTCCTGCTTTACTTATAATTCCTGTCAGTAGAGCCAATTCCTGCAAAGACCCAGCACTAACATCTTGACAGCGCAGGATTGCTTGTATGGTATCAGAATGCGAAATGAGAAACTGCAGCACCTACACAAAGGAAAAGGAGGAGAAGAAAAAGGACAAAGAAAAAAAGAAGGAAAAGGAGGTGGAAGAGCAGAAAAGTATATTATAAATAAATTTATAACTCATCTTTTTAACAACATGGAAGCCAGTAATTCAATGTAATGAAGAATTTTAGATAAGCAATTGTGTTTTGCACTTACATAGTTTTTTCCTTCAATAAGTAAATATTTACCTAAAATTCATAAGAAAGCTAAAGATAAGGATTATTTCAAAGTTTAGAAATTAATATATTTAGAGGCTACTATAGAAGAGTATAATATAACTTAGAACTACTGTATGAAAACTATTATTTGACCCCTATTTTATTTCCTTTTTTTTTTGTCCAAATGGAACTAGAACATGAGTTTAAAATAAGTGAGTACAGAGACCAGCCCTGAGAGCCTAGTGGTTAAAGTTTGGTGTTCTCACCACTTTGGCAGCCCAAGTTCAGTTTCTGGTTGTGGAACCACACCACCCGTCTGTCAGTAGCCGTGCTCATGATATGACAGGCTCACACAGAAAAACTAGAAGGACTTACAACTATGCACTGGGGCTTTGGGGAGGCAAAAAATAAGTAAGTGGGTGTGAAAATGACTTATTATTTAATGTGTCACGTTAGAAACAGCAGGATTCTACCTTGGTGAGATAAGCCTGAAGACTGACAGCAGGGAAAGCAGGTAAAATTACCATAAATCATTAGGACAGAGTCCCTGAGGGTATCACAATAATAGAGCAACACAATAAAAGACTGCAGATTCATAATGATAAGCTTAAATAATCAGTGAAAGGCTAAGTTATATATTGTATTATTAGTTTAAGGAAACAAAGAAATATATTTCTTGAAGCTTTCACTGAAAAACAATGAGGATAAACCTAATTTCTGGTGCTCAAAGAAAGTTATATTAGTTAGAAAATTCACTTATTTAAATTACTTCATTCTCTAAATATCACAACTAAATATGGTGTTATCTATCTTTCGTATTTTTTGCAAGGCCTAGTACAATGCACAGCCTCCTCTCAATAAATACCTGGTTAAATTACATTTTAGAAGCCAGCTTATTCCTACCACAATAATTGCTTCCTTTTACAGAAGAACAAATTTAGATCTCTTGCTTTCCATCTCAGTCTTCTATTAATTAGCAGTGGTGTTTCATTCAAACAAGAATACAAAAATGGGCCAGTGACGTTCAGAGCAAAGTACAAGTGGCTTGTTTTTGATACCCAGGACTGCCACAAACAGTATGACTAAGGGAAATTCACTTATGCTTTCTATGCCTAGGGTTTCTGCATATGTAAAATGAGGACTTTACACCAGGTGATTTCCTCACTAAGGATTCCTCTTACCTGCCCTGCTGCCTGCAAGTGCTGGGCCATACTAGATGTGAGGATAACTTGACACAAGCGGAGAGCTGGAAGGAGAATTTGACGGTACCGGTCCACCGGAGAAGGGATGAACACTGGGGGATCTCTCATGCCAAACATGCTGCATTCATTTCCACCGAACAAGGAGAGAGCAACGGTCCAAGAGTTAAGGTACTCCTAGCAGTCCCTGACCATCTTCGTGGCAAATAATCACAGGTGGCTGATTAAAATGTGAGTACAAATGAGCACTCTGCATCCCATATAGACAGTTAGTAAAAATGGAGTTATTTGAATTTTGAAAAATCTTAGTAAGAAAATCTGTATAATTTGAAAAGACAGCGCTTGAAATTTCCTAAACATATTTATTCTATTCTAAATCTTCCCTTGGGCCATAGAGACTATGAGGAAGAAATAGATAAAAACAAAAGTTACCTTCCCCAAATTTCCCTCTCCTATACCCAAAGCCAAAAATGCATCTACAATGTCCATTATATTGTAAAAAACAAGATTTTTAAAAGTTAAAAAGATGTTGTAAAATCACTTAACTTTTAACATTAGATCTCAGAACCCTATCTTAATAAACCAGTTATTTATTATAAATGTTTGTATTCAAATTTTTAGACAAAAGAAAATGGTTGTGTGTTGAAGAGAAGGGAATGAATGCAGAATACGGAAATAAAAGGAAATAAGAGAAAGGCTTTGCACAGAAAAAGTGATAATAATATGCCATGAATTGAGAAATGTAATTAACTCAATCCTCTTCACCTAAGATGAAAATAGTAACTCTCATGTTTAAAACTTTAGAAAGCAATATAAAAATTTTTTTTCTAGAGGTAATCTAGTTCTATAGTTAAACTGAAAGAACAACTATTCAATTTAGCAAGGGATCTTTCGAAGAAAATTAAGCGTTATTTACCGCTAGGAGGGTATGCTATCTGCCTAACAATGTTGTAGACAAGTAGACAAAAAAGGAAAAGAAAATCCATATTCAAACTCAACTGACAAATGTGCTAAAAAGCTTGAAACTTTAAATAATTTGACACGAAGGTTTCAAATTAGCAAGTAGTTGGCAAAACGTCAAAATGAGAAAAATATAAAATTCTATCAGAATCATCAGCAAGAGAAAATTCTCAACAAATTATAATTTCATTATAATACTTTAAAAGACCACCAGAAGTTAAAATATGTATTTCTATTGAGCAAAACAATAAAGTTGGGAAAAAAAAATTTACTAACAAAATGTTCTTCCATTTCCCTCTCCCATTACTACTCTAAAATGGAAAGCATTAGGTCCCTACCCACTTTTACCTTTATTAGCAACTTGCACTTATTAGTAAATGTCAGGGGTATATGACCAAAAAAAATCATCAAGTTGAAAGAGTACTGCTCAAACAGAATTATACATCAGTGGCAAAATTACATTTGGAATTTCTTTTTCCCTTAATAATCCTCTAATGGGAACTTAACAAAACCAATCTATAGGGACACTTACCCCTGTGGGTCCATTTCGGGGCGCATGTCATAGACTTGGCATTGTGCCAGTCTCACAATGACCCCAGACCTCAGCAGCTCTAAAGCGCCCTGCTGTATCTTAGCCACTCTTGTGAGAAATGCCTAAGAAGTTACAAAAGGAAAATTATCAGGACAGAAACCATATCCAAGGGCCTCAGATAAAAATAAGACTCATGGCACATGTCTGATCTTTAATCATCACTGAAGAGAAATTCTGAGCTAGCTATGAAGGGGCACATTACACCCATAGGATTTTTATGAAGATTAAATGGCACAGCATATCTGAAGTGCTGCATACAGTATGTTGCATAAATATTCAACTCAGCTGTAGTTTCTGTTATTATCATCGTGTGGGCTTATGGAGGGCAGGAAACACTGTTTTGCTCACAGCTGTATCTCTAGTACCTAGTGCCATGCCTTGCACGTAAGAGGTATTTAATAAATACGTGTTGAATGAATGAACAAAGGAGGGAAAAAAAGAGTCAATAAAGAATCTAAAGACTTTAGTGCTTCTATTATTATGACATTGTGATATTTTTAACCAGGAGGAAACAGAGAAATTAAAACAGATTTGGGGGAAAGGAAATGATGAATTATATACGGTATGGAAAATCCTGTTTAAAGTATGACCAGCACATCTGCACTGGAATGTTCAACAGGTAACTAATACAGACTGAATTTTGTGGTGAAGGACAGTTTTGCTCACTGCTCTCCTCACAGAGCACTGAGTGTCATATCATTCATCATCAGCAGCAACCTGAGTGAGGAGGCAGCAGACCCATTACCCAACTAACCCTCTCAGGATCTTTTCAACTCAACCTTGGCATGCCTAGAAGACACATTTCTAGCAGAGGTCCCCAAATTTAAAACTCCTTAGAAATGATTACAGCTTACAAGACAGAAATATTCAAAACATAGGCCACGTTGCTGTTCTTTAATATATCTACAGCCCTAGGCAGAAAGGAGCTATCCATCTAACTGCAAATGAATATAAAGCCTTACCATTTTAGATTCGTAAGTATAAAGGGCTTTTAAAAGGGGAGGTTGTGGAGTGAGTAAGCTCTGCAAAGTATGGTCATCTTCTACCAAGCTGTCCACAAGCACCTTCAAATAGCCACTGTTAGAAAGATACAAAAGCCACTGCTGCTGCTTATCTACAGAGACAATCCGATCAAGGAGAGCCAGTGCCAGCATCTGAAGAAAAATAAATCAAAGGCCAAAACATAAAGATGGCTACCAAAATCAACAACAGAAAATGCCTTTATCTGGAAATATTCAGAGCTTTCCTTAGAAAGAGAATGGGTGCTTGCAATAAAACTTTCTGTCTCTGTTTTGTTGAGAAATTGAAAGCTATATATATACAGAATCTTGATTTATTAATAAAAGGAAAAATTTCTGGGTAAAGTTACATTTCTGAAACAAAACCTAATACATTAAAATAATGGTATGAAATATATTTTAGTAGAATCTAAACATTACTTGTTAGAGGAAACGGATCTTTAAAAATAGCTTTTTTCCCCCCAATTGTGAAGTTTTACATGCTCATTATAGAAAGCATAGAAAAGTATATAAAATACATAGTCTGATAAACACAGTTAATCCATTTTGGTCTATTTCCCCCTAGTCTTTGTTCTATGCATAAAAACACAAACATTTTTTAACATAAGTGACAATTCACTATACCATTTATATTTTACCCTTCAAAAGCATGACTCAAATGCTACATTGTTTTCCACAAGCAGGAAGTTATCTTCTCACTGCATTATCACCAGTATGCCACAATATTTTAAAGAAACACAAGTGCAAATTCTCCTCCACAAAGCAGAGAAAGATATATTCAGTATAAAAGCTGTTTATCCAGCATTCTCTTAACCAAAGATCTTTATTAAGCAGCATATCTGTTGTTTCTACTAGTCTAAGGCCAACCTCAAAATCAGCAGAAAGATTATTCTGAGGGAAAATTCCGAACTGAGATTCTGAACAGAATTAAACAAAACATATGAAAAACAAAATATAAATTCCAAATTATAGCAAATAAGCAAATTCACTAAAATATATTGCAGAAAATAATCTCAATATGTAACATACATTTGAAAAGCTGGTTCACTTTATACCTTAATAAGTCAGAATATGTATTCAATTATAATACTAAACAGGAGTTACTGTACCCTTCCAATCTCATGACCATCACAAGCGTCTCGACAGACCACTTCCATGAGAGCAGCACCGTAGCTCTCAATGATGGCTATGTTTTCTCGCTGTAATTTACTAAATACATCTTCAGGGGCTGTCAGCCTTTCCCACATGGTTTTCTTGGCTAAAAGGGTTACAACAGAAAAGTTTAAAACATTCCCAAAAATAAGCAGTTTGGTAACTGAGTAATTACACCTCATACACAACAACAAAAAATCCTTCCATTACTGCATGTACACAAAGATAAACCAACCAATGAGTCCGGGCAAGTAAACTTTAAGAGTACAAAGCACATATTCCATGCATGTACACTAAGACAACAATGCTATCAGGAAAGGGATAAACTATTCTTAAAGAAATCAAAATGAATTATGCAATTCCAAGAGAACCAATATCCTGTATTTATTCTGCTAATCAACCTATTTTTATCCTTTATTGAGATCTATGAGAATTGGGCTAGAAAGAATCGGGTACAAAGTAGACAAAAATCTGCTTCCAAAAAATCAGATATTTTTATTCTTTTATATTTTTAATGGAAAAACTTTCAAAAAGAAAAAGCATACCTATTATGAAAGTAATTTAAATGTACAATGGTAATTAAAGATATGATCACATATTTTACATAAGATTCATGTAAACTTTTTAGAAAAGTTGCACAGATACATAAAGCAATAATCTCTATTTGAAACTAATCTTCTAACTTTTTTCCAACTACTGTATAGCAGCAGTGTTTTTTTAACTTTTTTTATTTTTTAAATTGCAGTAACATTGGATCATAACATTATATAGCTTTCAGATGTACATCGTAATATATTTCTAATTCTGTGTAGATTACATCATGTTCACCACCCAAAAACTAATTATAGTCCATCCCCTCACACGTGAGTCTAATCACCACTTTTGCCCCCGCCCGCCCCCGCCTATGGTAACCACCAATCCAATCTCTGTTGCTATGTGTTTGTTTGTCACTGTTTTTATCTTCTACTTATGAGTGAGATCATACGGTATTTGACTTTCTCCCTCTGACTAATTTCACTCAGCATAATACCCTCAAGGACCATCCATGTTGTCACAAATGGCCAGATTTCATCATTCTTTATGGCTGAGTAGTAGTCCATTGTGTATAAATACCACATCTTCTTTATCCATTCGTCCCTTGACGGGCACCTAGGTTGCTTCCAAGTCTTGGCTATTGTGTATAATGCTGCAATGAACATAGGGGTGCGTGTACCTTTATGCCTTTGCGTTTTCAAGTTCTTTGGATAATACTCTGCAGTGGGATAGCTGGATCATATGGTAGATCTATTCTTAACCTTCTGAGGATAATCCATACTACAGCAGCAGTTTTCAAGTTGGGGAAAGATTCTCAAAATAAGATCAGAATTGATCTGATCAATCAATCAATCAAGGTACTTCAGAATGGAGAGTAAAAATGAAGCAGGTTTAATCATGAAAAACAAAAGTAATGTTGTGGTCTACATTCTACTATAAAGTTTGCGGTAGGTACACCTTCAGAGTTTTAAAAATATTTTTCCCTAAAATATTTCTACTTTGGTTTTTAATCATACTTATTTTTAATTTCAAATAGTGTCAAAGGAGATTTGGAGATTTTTATGTTTCTCAATCCTGTCACTCCCTCAGGTCATCTGGTCCCATCTACTCCTCAACCTCATCTCCTTCCACTCACCGCCTCCTCGACCGCCACACTAGCCTTTCTGCTCCTCAAATTCTCCACTTCCTTCAGTCTCAGCATCTCTGCACTAGCAGTTCTTTATGTTCTTCCCCAGATCTTAGCGTGGCTGTCTGCTCTTCATCATTCCAGCCTCTACCAAATACCACTCCCTCAACTACATCCAACACTCCTACACACACAAATATCACAGTACTGCTTGATTTTCTCCATAGTACTTATTTACCTCAGATTGTGCTATTTTTTGGTTTCCATGCTTTTCTCTATCTCCCCACATTGGATGTAAGCTTACTGAACAATGGGATTCTGTCTTGTCTACCATATTTTCCCAGTATTTAGCACAGTGGCTGGGACAAAGGAGCGCAAATATTAATTACTGACTGACTGACAACTTAAAAGTTCAGAAACACCGCTCCAGGGCTGCCACCAGATGCCCTCGGGGTGGGGTGCCATGGGTGGGTTTTCAGGAAGCCGGCCTGAGGAGCTATGGCCATCTTCTCTTCTGTTTTACACACAGGATTGCCATAAAATTCTGTTTGACTAAAGGCTTTGAGTAAAAGTTGGAAAGCCACTACGTCATAGATTTAACATTTCTAGCCACAGATTCCTTATTCTAAATTGGCTGAAATGAGGGTACAGAGATGCTGGGATATCACTCTGCACACTCTTCCACACGACCCCTGAGGCACCCTGCAACAACCGCTAGGGCTTCATAGTGAAATCTAAAAAACAGTGGTTTGCAGAAGACCAGTGAAGTATCAAAACAATGCCTGATTTCTGTTTTCAAATTGTGACTGGATCTCGAAGTTCCACATGTTATTTATTAACAGTACTACCTAGAAATAAGAAAAATCTAAGCCTGCAATTTAATTAGAACTTTGTTTTAAATTTTCATTTTTGAAGGATAAATTAATTCATTAGAAACTACCAAGTTGGTTTCTTATACGCCAATCTGTCCCTTCTTCCAAAATACCTTATAAATCACTGCCATACAAATTTTTCTAAATACCAACTTCTTCATATCACTTTTCTCAGTAATTTTAAATAGCTATCTATTGCTTATTCAACTAGCTTTAACACTGCAGTTTCACTTGCAAGGTCATTAATAATACGGTCCTACCCTCCCAACTTGACTTTCTATTCCATCAACCCTCTCCCTTGCTCATAGCCAAGACATCCTCCTCATTCTTTGCTCCCTCCTAGTTTGGGCCTTGCCCGAAAAGCCCCCCCATTTATTCTTATGTAAATGCAACTCTCCCCACAAACTCTAGCAAAAGTCTTTATTTCCTTTCTCTTAACTCTTATAATTTCTACTTGAGGCTGGCAAACTAAGGCCCATGCACAAAATCTGACCGGCATGCCCCCTGTTTTTGTAAATAAAGTTTTAATGCAACATAGCCATGGTCATTCATTTGCACATTGTCTCTAGCTGCTTTCATACAGTAATAGCAGAGCTGAGGAGTTGCAACAGACAGCATATGGCTTGCAAAGCCTAAGATACTTACTATCAGCACCTTTACAGAAAAGGTTTGCTGGCATCTGGTCTATATCATCTAATTTAACACTTACTGTTTTATAAATACATATATTGCCATTTCTACTAGGATATAAACATAATGAAAACACGAACTCAATTAATGTTTCCTGCTTCTGGAAACAACTGAAAATAATCAACCAGCAAATGATTATTGATTTCTGTTTGTGTTGTGAAAAACTGGAAATAATCTAAATGTCCAAAACCAAGTGGGCTAAATAAATTATGGTATATCCATAAGTAGCAAAACCTATAGAGGTATTAAAAATGTTATTTAATGAGGGGGAAAAGTTCATAAAATACTGAGTGAAAAGGGAGGTTATAAATCAATACAAAAAGATGACTAGCTATAACCAAACTGTTGTGATAGTTATCTTAGAAGCGTAGAATATGGGACATTCTTCTTCCTCTTGTTTATTAGGATGTTCTAAACTTCTTAAAATCAGTATTTATTTTGAAATACAAAATAAAAGCTAAAATAGTTTTTTAAATACATGATTTATTAAGTTTTAGAGAGGTTCTAAGATTCTAGGACCTGACTCAGGTCATAAAAAAATAAAAGGAGTGATGAGAAAAGTACATCTAAATTCACATCAAGGAAAAAGCCTGCACTTACTATAGACACACATATATAGAACCATAGCTAGTGTTTTTAAGTCACTTATTGGAGTCAGACTCAAAAGAACAGAACCAACAACAGTCAAGATGCTCTATAAAATCCTTTTAGTCCCACTACTTTATGACTAAAATCATAGCTGTACTTGTACTGTAATTCCAGATCATACCAATGCCTAGACGATAAAAACTGAAAATCTCGCTATAGGATTCTCAAAAGTTTAATAATGGCAATACACTGCTGTTTTCTAATCTACTCTTTTGTTTTTTGCTGGGAAAGAGTGGCCCTAAGCTAACACCTGTTTCCAATCTTCTCTCTCTTTTTTTCTTCCCTTCCCAAAACCCCAGTACATAGTTGTATATTCTAGTTGTAGGTACTTCTAGTTCTTCTACGTAAGCCATCACCACAGCATGGCTACTGACAGATGAATGGTGCAGTCCCACACCTGGGAACCAAACCTGGGCTGCTGAAGTAGAGTATGCCTAACATTAACCACTAGGCAATCAGGGCTGGCTCTCTAATATTCTCTTTTAAAAAAATGAATGGATATCATAGTTTCATAAAAAAATAAAAACAAGAATACTGGGACCAGCCCAGTGGCACAGTGGTTAAGTTCACACATTCCACTTCAGTGGCCTGGGGTTCACCGGTTTGGATTCCGGGTGCAAACCTACACACGCTTATCAAGCCATGCTGTGGCAGGCATCCCACATATAAAATAGAGGAAGGTGGGCACAGATGTTAGCTCAGGGCCAGTCATCATCAGCAAAAAGAGGGGGTTTGGTGGCAGATGTTAGCTCAGGGCTAATCTTCCTCAAAAAAAAAAATAAATAAATAAAAAAAAGAATATTCTTGCTCAAAGTCACAATAACCCCCAAAAGCTATGAGCAGAGCAGGAAAAAAAAAATATATATGTATATATATACACACACATATATATATAGTTAGTTAGTTAGTTTGTTTGTTTTGAGAGGACTGGCCCTGAGCTAACATCTGTTGCCAATCTTCCTCTATTTTATGTGGGATGCTGCTGCAGTATGGCTTGATGAGCGGTGCTAGGTCTGCACCTGGGATCTGAACCTGTGAACCCAGGGCCGCCAAAGCAGAGCTCATGAACTTAACCACTATATCACTGGGCTGGCCCCTTATGTTTACTATAACTCCTAATTCTTACTTATAAATAAAACACTACTGAATACCATTAACTTGTCAAATGTAAACAAAAAGAAAAGGCAATTTAAAAGAAAACAGAACATACCAGAAAAGGTTATAATAAAAGTGCTTAAAATTGCAACAATTTAAACAATTTTAAAATTAAGAATTCAAACTAACATCTTCCATACAGCTATGTCATTCAGTTACAAATTAAAGTTGAATGATAAGCTCCTAGAAAATGGAAAGTTAATAATGAATCTGTTTTAAAAGCAATATAATCAATTTTACTGAAATTACTACAGAACACTCAAACACGGCTAGTCCCACGGAAATAAAACCAAGGAGGATGCACTACCTCGTCTACACTGAAGCGTTAGCACAACTTTGTTAATCTGATTAAAAATATCCTGAAAAATGTATATCTTTGTCCTTATCAATCTATCTTTAAATGTGAAATATTTTTATAACACCAGAGCTTAAAAAAACAAACCAGTAAAGAAATTAAGAATATAACAATTAGGCTTCATATTAAACATTCAGGCTCTGGTCAAAGTATTCACATTTTCTCCTAGTGGTCACTGGTAGAAAAGAGAGAGAAAATAAAAGGTGAAATGAATACAAAGAGAGATATTCATAATGTCAATTAACCCCCAGGGATTAATATGCAAAAGCAATGTCAGATTTTAATTACACTGTTTCTAATTAGGGAGACATAAGAATCCTCCAAAGAATTTTATCAACAGAATATGTATTTTGCTTCCTCTCCAGATCTACTGCATTGCCAACTTGAGCAACAGGATCCACCCAAAGGGATTTTCTGAAAGGAAGCTAACTACAAATAGCTTAAGAGCTATTGGAATTTCCTTTTCCCTAAACTGTCTGCTCATAGCCTTTGCCCATTTTCCAACTGCAGCATTGACTTGTAGGTGCTCTTTATGTATTAGAAATTAGTCCTTTGTGATATGAGTTACAAACATGTTATTGGTAGGTATTATCTATAAAATCACAATAAGAAAAAATTACAAATTACAAAAAGATAAAAGATGAAGATGTGAAGTGCTAAAGTCAAGAAAAACAGCATTCTGCTACAAATTGAGAAAACTGAATTCTAATTCTCATATCTATCACAAACAAGCAAGTCATTTAGTCTCTGTAAGTCAGATCCTTTTTACACAAAACAGAGAAAAAGGCCACCCAGTATCCAGTATACAGGGGTTATACTAAAAATAAAGTAAAAGGGGGCCAGTCTGGTAGTGTAGTGGTTAAAGTTTTCACGCTCCACTTTGGCTGCCCAGGGTTCATGGGTTTGGATGTCGGGCATGGACCTGCACACCACTCATCGAGCCATCCTGTGCTGGCATCCCATATACAAAGTAAAGGAAGAATGGCAGAGATGTTAGCTCAGTGACAATCTTCCTCAAGCAAAAAAGAGGGAGATTGGCAATAGTTGTTAGCTCAGGGCTGATCTTCCTCAGCAACCAAATAAAAATTTTGAAAAATTAAGTAAAAGTAAAATATGGTATGGAAAAATAAATATATAAACATTAAAAATTCAGTTTTTCTTTAAACAAAAATAAAGTAAGTACAGTGGCACAAAAGTGTGTGCAAAATAAATATTAAATTTAATATTTCTAATTTGAAGCTTAAACACTAGTAACTGGGAATAAAGTACTTTGCTATTTAAAATAAGTCAAAATAAGTGGTAATTATGACATGAATAAAACTAATTAAGGGATGAAATTACTCTAAAAATACATCATTTGAAAATTAACAACAAAGGAGAATTTTCTTTTATACTCATACAGTTTTACCATATCTTGATATCTTCTTATAAAAAGCATGTGTAGAGCTCCACCTAGTGGTTAAGTGGTGATTGCAAATTCAATTAAATGCAGTATTAAAAAAAATTTAGATGGGAGAAAAACAAGGGAGGTGTGTAAGGGGGAGGAGTGGGGAGTGGAATTCCTATTACTATCTCTCTAAAAAAAGCTCCTATTTGTTTAAAAAGCTTCTCTGAACTATTCTTTTATTTTCAAGGACCTTAAAAATATTTTTGTGCATTATCCAAGTGGGTAGGACGTTTCTATAAACACTTCATTTGGCTATTATTATCTTCTAAGGAAGAGATTAGATACATAGCCAATAAAGAATATATATATATAAAATGTATAGCCAGTAAAGAATTAATATGAAATAATCTGGGTCTTACACACAGAGTGGTTTTTAAGAATCTGTGTACAAAATAACAAATACTCATAAAGGTTCTCAAGGAATCCATTATCAGAAGGTGCTTATGACAAGTTCTTAAACAGGAGAATAACTCTGGCAGAGAGTACTATATATCAGTCTGCTGAATAGTTAAAAACATTTTTCCTATCTGGAAACCAAAGGGTCCAGGTTATTACTCAATTAAAAACACTAACTATATTACAGAAAGCAGCATTTATCAATATTTTACATATACACATCTTTTGACAAAGAAATTCTATTTCTGGAAATTTGTCCAAGAAAATCGTCACATTAGTACAAAAAGACATATGTACACTATTGATGAGAGTTTAAACTGGTAGAAAGCCATTTGGTAGACTCTATTAAAATAAAAACGTGCACACTCTTTCATGTGGAAATTCCACCATGAAGTACCCTTCTTGAGAAATACATAGGCACATAAAAGAATATTTGGTGCAGCATTTTTGTGATAGCAAAAAATTAGAAACAAGTTAAATGCCTATGAATAAGGCAAATGGTTAAATAAACGTTACATCCATACAATGGAATAAGAGCCGTTTAAAAATTCAACTAGATACATTCTGTGAAGTACTGCAAAGGGAAGAAAGCTGGTGTACACACTGCATACAGCACACAGCATACTGTTTAGTGGAACCAGAGGCAAGAGAGGGAGTTACATAAATATATAAGCTAATAAGGCAGTATTTGAGGGTTTGTTTTTACAGTACTCATGTGTTAGCTTCATAATTTTAGAAAACTAAACATTCTTCCTCGACTTCAGAGTAAGTGCTTTAATGATCCCATAAAGACTCAATTTCAGCTTTGCTTGCCAAAAGATGGAAAAGCGACTTTTTAACATTTAAAGCAACCAATCTCTAAAAGCAGAAAAGATTAGAAATCTATCAAATTCTACCTGCTTCTAAGGTGTCTGGTTCATCAGGTCTCTGGGCGATCTGTAAGTAATAAAGCAGAGAGCCATACAGGTGTGTCCTCACTCTCTGGAATCCGCCACCTAGGGAGACATAGTAAAGTAAAAACCTTTTTTCAAATTAAAGTTAAAACAAATACAAAAGTTATAATTTATAGAAAATTTAGATGAAAAAACCTGTCTTCAAAATGAAGTCTAACAGTTTCTTCAATATGATGTGAAGTGAAGAATCTCCAATAGAAGCAAAACCCACCAGTGGGTTCTCTGCTGGAGGAGGTGAGGTGAAAGAGCTATCAAGCATAAAAGCGTAAGGGGCCTCTCCAGGTCCCAGGACCAATGGTTGCTTCTGTTCCGTGCGAACAGCTTGGCTTAGGTGAGCCGTCAGGGTGAACACAGCACCTGCTACCACTGGCATTAACTCCTGTGCTGCTTCATCATCCAGTATCTTAAAGCAAAAAGACAAATCAGAGTGAGGACCCAGCTTTCAGCTACAATCATTAACATGTTTTATATACGTTTAGCTTTTCAGTTACCATAAGAACGTAAGAAAGGAACTATACTGATCAAAGAAAATAAAAGCTAATGTATAGAGAGAAATTTAAATATGATGCTGGGTAACACATGTTCCTAAACCAGAAGGGATTCCTATCAGAATTCCGTAGAGAGGTTTCTTAATGGAAATTCATATAAATGGCCTCGCCACTAAAGTGTCTCATTCAGTAGGTCTGGGGTGGGATCTGTCCATGAGTATTTTTTATTTTTTTATTTTTTATGGTGAGGAAGATTGGCCCTGAGCTAATACCTGTTGCCAATCTTCCTCTTTTTTTGCTTGGAGGAAGACTGGCCCTGAGCTAACATCTGTGCCCACCTTCCTCTATTTTGTGTATTGGTTGCCACCACAGCATGGCTTGATGAGTGGTGCACAGGTCTGGGCCCAGGATCTGAACCTGAGAACCTGGGCTGCCAGAGCAGAGCATGCCAAAATTAACCACTACACCACCAGGCCAGCCAATGTGTATTTTTTAAAAGCTTCCTAAGTAATTCTAATACACACTCTAGTTAGCCGCTACTATACAGAATTAATAGGTTTCTGAAGGGAAATCTTAACAATGGCATTCCACAACTCTATTTACTCCTAATCTAAAATGGAAAAAAAGGAGGTGGCAAACTTTATGTTTAAATGACACATAAATATTTGCCCAGCAGTATAAAGTAATTTAGGAAGTATGTCACCTTATCATGCACATCTTGTAAAATATCACGAATAATCAGTTGTCGATCCTCTGACTGAATGAGGTCCTGGGGACAAGCTGTCAGTATAATTTCCACCAGCTGCCTCCATGACTCCAGCGCATGCCGTTTTGCATGAAGACACTGCAGCAGTTTGTTTCTTCCTACCACATACTGAAGTATTGTGCTGATTTCCTAAAGCCGCAGAAATTAAATCACAAGGTTAGCACCTAGACAGATGATATCTTTTACTAACAGGTTCCTATTTCTAACACTGTCCATTAATCCGAAAACATTTTTAGTATGCTTTAAAAACCTGCCATATGCATGCCAGTCAACAGATATGTTTTCATGTGATACTGGTGTCAAGGGCTATGAAAATTAATATATAAGGCTGTGTGTGTGTGTGTGTGTGCGTGTGTGCATGAGACAGGAAGCAGAGGTGGTATGGGTGAAAATGAGCTTTTAACTCTATCTTCTTTCTCCTTGCCAACTGTCTACTGATACTTACTCTGGGGCACCAGAGTTGCCTAAAACCCAAATTCAATGGTATGTTTCCCTGACATGTCTTTTATTTCTTTGCCTCTTACTTTGGCCTAGCCAGCTGTTTCCATGTATGTGGTTCTTCCCACCTGACCTCTAATCCATCACTCCTCACTTGTGATGACAAATGATTCTCTCCTCCTTCATTGATAGGGAGCAAGTGAAGTCTACTACACAATATGGACAGGTTGCAAATCCTTAACTAGCCTAGCAGAAAAGATGTTATTTATTCTGGCAACTAGACATTAACTTAAGTTCAGTTTATAAAAGTTATAGAGTCAAAAGTGAAAGATTCCATTAAAATGTAATTTTTAAGGACTTTACTAATTAATGAACTACATGTCAATTTACTGTTTTATCACCTACCCAGCAATTTAAGTAGTTAAAAGGTTAAAACTAACATATACTCAATAGGGCTTACCTCCATTAGTAGAGGTCTCTGTCCTATGGCTGCCATACCCTGAAGAGCATTGACTTCAGCTACAAGAACCCTATGAAGAAGCTATATAATTGGGAAAAAAGAGGAAAAACAAGACCATTCAGACAATAGTAGAACACCTAGAAATTATTATAGACTGCCCTGAAGGGAAAATTTTGGATATCTTAATAATGTTATAGCAGCACCATCCAGTTTCTAGTCAAAACGTTAGGGGCCAGCCCCATGGCCTAGTGTTAAGTTGGGCACCTTCTACTTTGGCAGTCCAGGTTCAGTTCCCAGGCATGGACCTACACCACTTGTCAGCAGCCATGCTGTGGCAGCAACCCACATACAAAATAGAGGAAGATTAGCACAGATGTTAGCTCAGGGCAAATCTTCCTCAAGCAAAAAGAAGATTGGCAACAGATGTTAGCTTAATGGGGGGGGTCTTCCTCAGCAAAAAAAGTTAAAAAAAAAAAAAATTAGGTATCCCTCACATTCCAGAGAGTGGTACCAAAGAGCCTCTGTGGCAGGTAAGTTAGTATAAGTGCCCTGGTTAACTTCTTCCTACTAGTGAGGCAGAGAGTAAAACAGTTAAAATCACTCCATAGTTATAGCTGGGTAAGTTGACTACTAAGAGGAAGGGTGAGGGGGAATCTTTTAAAGAGGTATAATTAGGGTGGCCCATTCAGTTTTATTTCCTGGCTATTTGAAAAATGAAAACCACAGTCCAATAAACCAATATCTCTATCAGGAAACGACAATTATATGATTATATTTTTTTCTGATGACTCAAAGTCTGAACCACACAATACTGCAAACACTTTAGAGCAATCTTCACCTTGACATTGCAGACTGTCTGTCCCCGTAAATTCTTGTGTTCACAGTTGGCAATAACTTGTTCAATCTGGACCCGATCAAAGAAATCCAACTGCAAAGGCTCAGGGATCTCCTGACTGAAGTCAATCGAGTCGAGAATGCTTAGAATTTTTCGACGTACTAGAAATAGTAAAAAGTAGTTAAATTTTACTTGGGACATTGAGGAGAAGAACAAACCATTGTACTCAGCTCACTCTCAAAGATAGTGCTAATTGCAGAAAGGGCGTTAGTCTAGAAACTGAAGACTGTATTGAAATCTAAATTTGATTTTATTTCTAATACACCCATTTACAATGATACATTTTTCCCATCCTTTCATCCTAGTTATTAAAAAAAGTTTTTGGATGACAATCCTTTATATAACTTTTCTATACCAGTCCAGAATTTGCAGATACAGGAATAATAATCCATTAAAATTTTAAGAGCTATCTAAAGATTTATTACCAATTCAAAGGGCTTTACCTTTCGTGGCAGTGTCAAAGTGAAGGAACCCAGAGATGGACCTATTTTCATCTTCTAGTCCTCCTTCACCATCTGTTGGAACATCAGTAATAACGGATCAGGAGAAAAACAACATACTCCTATAATTTATTTGGAAATAGCAAATATAAGGTATTTTATTTCTAGGTCATTGTTCCTAAGTCAAAGAGCATTTTGCAAACGGATAATTAAAACACAATGGTGATGAGGACTTACCAATAACATTCATCTAATTCTTTCCATCCCTATGGGATCCACTTCACAATCATAAAGAGGACAATCAGAACTCCAAAAGAGGCAGGACCCAATCATGCCAATGAGGTGATTAGGAAAGTTTATGCTTAATTTGCATATACAATACATATTAAAATATTTTGGGTCATGCTGGCTCAGTGTGATAAACTCCACTGAATATTTGTGTATATGAATATAGCAAAATGTGGCTGCTTCAAAAAATAATAAAATGGCAATTGTGGAATGATTTTTAAATTTCATGTTTTAAGGAAAAAAATTCTAAAGGCAGGAAGAACTCATTTGGTCTACGATCACATACTAAGTACAAGATTCAGATTTGTGCTTGCATTTACACAGACCAGTCAGTAGCCCAATAAAACAAATGCCAACATTCACATGTTCACCTGAGTATGGTTTTACTGGCATGTCATCCAATAAAAGGTGCAGGAGCCTCTGGGTATGTGACCGTTGACGATTCAGAGAAGTTACCCTCAGCTCTATTGAAGCAGTCTTCATCAGCCATGACATTTGGCTCAGCATAGATATTTCATATTCTGGAAGTTAAACACTTAAGTTTAGCTCCCCAGAATAATAAGATAAAATCAGAACAGACCTAACTCATCAGACATCTTCTCATGTAAAACTGTCAATAATTTATGAAACTAGGCAACATAATAATTTATCACTCTGTAAAATTAAAAAAGAAAAAAAGAGATGCGAAGGGAGAAAATATAAGCTAGTATATATCTACAAAAGATAAGCAAAAGCAAATGAAGAACAAAAGAGAATCAAGTTTGTTACCAGGATAATTTCACAGAGATCTACAAAACTCTGAGTCTGTCTTACTTTGACATTAATACAGAACTTAATACCCCCAAAACCCCCAAGTAATTTTCAAATATTTAACTTGCAAAAAGAAAAAAAGTATCATAGGGGCTGGCTCGGTGGCATAGCAGTTAAGTTCGTGCCCTCCACTTCAGCACATTGGGGTTCACTGGTTTGGATCCTGGGTGTGAACCTACACACTAATTATCAAGCAATGCTGTGGCAGGTGTCCCACATACAAAGCAGGGGAAGGTGAGCACAGGTGTTAGCTCAGGGCTAATCTTCCTCCAAAAAAACCCACTATCATACAGTTTGATTTCACACATTTTTAAAAATTAAAATAAATTTAAATTGCATAACTTTATGATATCTCAAGATAATCAAGGACATTTCGTTTAACATATAATTAGATTTGGGAATGACTTACACAGTAAAAGTTTTTGAATCTAATATTATTTTAATATGCCTGGCTAAGTTATGAGCATAAACATAAAATTCACCAAATACTATACTACTACTAATTATAATAATGGGCAAAGCTAGAATGATTTTAAAATAACAGATATCATAATAGGCACGATATTAACTTTTCTTTCTAATTAGGTATAGAAGAGGGTTTCTTAAAACGCTTCTTATATAAACAAAATCTTAAGGCTAAAAATAAGATACACTTATTATAAAGTGAAAATTTTTTTGCCATTAGAAAATTACCAAGGGTCTCTCACACCATTGCTCTAAAAAGTAAATAAGAAGCTGATAATTACTAGTAATGGAAATTTAGTATGAAAGCTGTGAGCCCAGATTTCCTAAAACATAAAAATGATACAAAATAAAATTAAAAAAAAAACTCAATAGACCAACACTGTCTGGACATAATATGAACTCAGAAAATTGTTAGAAACTGATCAAAAAGAAAATTATATAAAGTAGAATCCTATAAAACATAGGTAGTCTAGGATAATTGTGTTGGTCAGGTCAATAAACTAAGTTATAAATAGTTTCCACCATAATTAGTTTTCTATTTTTCATTTCAAGACCTGAATTGGTTTCAATATATACACAAGAAACAAAAGTAAAACAGAGAGTTTTACAAAACAGTTATCACTCAAAAAATCTAAATTTCCAGAATCTTCTTATATATTTTCTTATCCCTTCAGCATAATTTTTAAATTGTATTCGTTAGTAAAAGGATCAAATTCCATCCTTGAAAGTCTATTTTTAAAAAATTTTATGCTAGCAGCTAAAACATCAGGTTTCTTTAGCACAAATTACAAAAGGAACCCTAAGTAAAGAAGCTGCAAAATAACAAAATAAGAAAATAATTCCACAAACACTGTAACTGCTAACCCCAAATGTTGTATAAATAAAATCACTCAACATGGACTTTACAAATTTGTTATACTATTAAGGGAAAACAATGTCCTACCTTTGTTAGAAAATGGTAAATGCTGCAACTGAGAAAATAAGAAATCCTGGCTGGTTCTCAAGTATCTCATAGTAGGACCAGATGTATCAGAGCATGCACATAACTGATATATCACCTAAAGAATTATAATAAAACAAGAAAATCCCCAAATCAGCTTTTGTTTTTAAAGATCGGCACCTGAGTTAAAAACTGTTAACCAGTCTTTTTTTTTTTTTTTAAATTGCTTTTTCTCCCCAAAGCCCCCCAGTACATAGTTGTACATATTTTAGTTGTGGGTCCTTCTAGTTGTGGCACGTGGGACGCCACCTCAACATGGCCTGATGAGCAGTGCTGTGTCCGCGTCCAGGATCCGAACCGGCAAACCCTGGGCCGTCAAAGCGGAGTACGCAAACTTAACCACTCAGCCATGGGGCCGGTCCCAGTTTTTTTGAATTATACATTTTAAGATAAAATGTGAACTTAACTATAATAAGTGGAAACTAAGACCCATCAATAACTCAAGCAAAATGGAGGAACACATGTGTAAAACAGAAGCTGAGGGTTGTAAGTAGTCCTTGGCACCCTAATTCAAGAAAATGTATTGAAATACGGTTGAAGAGTGCTGATGCCATTATTGCAGGACTAAACTTGAAATCGCCCTCAATGTATTTATTAATATACATATACATATACTTAATTTTTATCAAGTTTGAGTATTTTAACTATCATTAGTAGCAAACTACTTGGAAGTAACTTCTGAAGACCAAGGTTACATATTCATCAGCTGATGACAATGTGGGGACCAGAGGAGCTCTTGCAGGAATCTAACCCTACATTTTCCCCAGGAGGAATGGTTCAGCATTTGCTGTGACTTTATAAAATGAATAATGACAACTGACTGTAAATCCATGTCTAGAAATACATTCTTAAAAAAAATACAAAACAACAAAAAGTAACTAAAGATATTCACTAGAGCAGAGTTAAAAAACTGGAAACAACCTAAGAGTAATTTACACTGTAGAAGCAAAAAAAACTTTATGAGGGGATACAAAACTGTATGTCTGCTGAACATAACTAAATAATATGTCTACATAAGGAAAAAGATAAGAAGGGAACACAAGGTAACACAAATAGTTCTGCTCTAGATGTATGTCTTTCAAACAGCTTTGATATTGTTTTTGATACTCTATAAATAAAAATTTAATAAGCTAATATTGAACTTCTCAAAACAAAAATTAGCTATTCACATTAGATGGCAAGTGAAGAAGATACAAGAACACAGCCTCAAAGACGTGGGAGAGGTAATACTGTTAGAGGGAGACAGACACAAAAAGTGCGTCCCAGAGAACTATTCAACATGGAGGCGGAGGTCGCTAAGCTGGAACTGATGAAAAATCCAGTTACACTCTTAAAGGAATTGTCGGCAATAAAGTCTCGATACCAAACTTTGCAGGCATGCTTTAAACCAGTTGCTATTGAGCAGAAGGAGACTAAGAGCCGAATTTGTGCTACTTTCAATAAGACTATGACCATGATACAGGAACTACAAAAGCAAACAGACCTGGAGCTATCATCACTGACTGAAGAAGAGAAAACTGCAGCCGAGCAATTAAAATCTCACATATCAGATTTATGAAGCAATGGACTTGCAGAAGGGAACTCTAATGGAGAAAAGATTAATTCCAGAGAGACTGAGGAAGATGTCTTGTTAGCACTTGATAACCAGAGGTGGGGGGTTGGTGAAGGAGGAGGGGATTTGGCCTGGGTGACTGGATAGTGTGCCTCTCACAAGAGAGGGAAGTACAAGAAGAGGGTAGATATTATATTAATAATTAGACAAACGGATGGAATGGGAATAAAGGGATTTAAAAAAATATATGCACATATTCTCAGTCTTACAATGCAAGGAAGTCTCAATACTATTTTGCCTTTGTTTTTGTATAATTAGGATAACATAGATGTCCTGGCCTACTGTAAAAGAATGTTTGTGTACTATCAGTCAGTCAGATGTGAATGAGCATGCTTTGGAAATTATAGAAAAAATACTTGTATTATATTATACATTATATATGTATATAATTTTATTTGTGAAAATTTTCCTTGCAAATGGACTCACATTATTGGTGAGACTAATATGTGACCTATAGTCTCCTACAAAATCTAACTTTAAGGGCTGGCCCAGTGTTGTATTGATTAAGTTTGCGTGCTCTGCTTTGGCAGCCTAGGATTTCCTGGCCTGGATCTCAGGTGCAGACCTACACACCGTTCCTCAAGCCATGCTGTGGTGGTGTCCCTCATACAAAATAGAGGAAGATTGGCACAGATATTGGCTCAGGGCCAATCTTCCTCACCAAAAAATAAAAACCCCAAAAACCTAACTTTAGTAATAAGCTGGCTTTTCCAAGACAGCCTCACGTTTATTTTGTTCTTATTCCCTCTGCCTGCTAATGTTGACCAGCATGAGCTCTACTTTCAAATGCTGTTTTAGATGGTCCCTGTTGTATTTCAATACTACCTTTGTTCTCTTTCAGCCTATATTACTACAGTTGTTCATTCAATATGAAAGGTAAGAAACTGAAATCAGAGGAGCACTGGTTGCCAGTTTGTGTGTGTGTGTGAATTTCCCTATTTATTTTGAATAACTATCGCAATAAGGTAATTATTCAAAGTATGGACAGATCTTGATACAAAGATGTTAATCAGAGTTATTTATAACAGCAACACATACACATTCAGCTAATGCTATGTAAATAGGAAAGGAAATCATGGTCTATCTATACAATAAGAGGTTAAGTTGCCAATAAATTATTATTGTTAATGTTTTGGGAAATGCTGAAGCTATGCTAAATGGGGGAGAAGAGAAGCAGATAATGCAATTTTGTAGTTAAGGTTGGGCTTTGGAGTCATACCTGAGATGTAAATAGGCGGTTTTAAATTCTAGCTGTGTGACCTTGAGCAAATTATTTAACTTCTCGTTGGAAGCACAATGAGATGGTAAAGTGTCTGGGTTTGATATTTAGTAATCCTTCAATAAATAATATTTCCATATATGTAATAAAATATGAAGCATTGAAAAGACTAGGAAAAATGCATCAAATTTTAGTTCTGCAAGTTATAGAATTATACTTTTATATAATTAAGGAAATTTTTGTCATGAGTGTGTTATTTGTCCATTAACAAATTTATAACAGCTGACAAACTGGTTTGAGGGAGTAGCTTCAATTAAAATTGTCCTGTCTAATTGGGAACTAGAACAGAACAGAAAGCTCCCCTTTTTTAAATTACAGAAAAATAAGTCATACCTTAGTAACATACTTTCTTTAGTACTTAGGCAATTAATAGTAAGGAAGTCCCTGTTGTGGGATGGCTTTGGGATATGATATTGATTGGTGGGATTGAAAAATGGTAGTATCATGAGGTCATAAAATGTTCATAGTGTTAAAGTGGTTTTGCTTTCAATAGGGAAAAAAACTAGATTGTACTGTTTTACCTTCCTTCTCAGTCATCTTCTAAATGTTGGTTCTTTCCCTTGTCCCCCTTAAAACTGTTCTCTATGCACTTCTTTATATATCCATTTGTTTCTCAAACTTCACTTATTGCCTCTTTGTGGGTAATTCTGAAATATAACTCTTGCACTGGATCTAGATCCATATTGCCAATAAAAATATTTACCTGACCATTCAAAATTGAACACGTCCAGAATACTTACTGATTTTATTTTGTTAATGGCCACTATTGTGTTAGCTGGAATTAAAAAATTTGCATCCCTTTCTTTATCTTCTTGGTTGATAAAATCTGTAATTCTCTCTCTGAAATTTTCATAGTTTCCAACCTCCACTTTATCTTTACTCTTACTACTCTAATTTAGAGCTTTTATTTCTCATCTGGATAATTGTTTTCTCTTATATGACTATAGTGTTCTTATATTCTTAGCTGTAAGTAATAAAAATTAATTTTAATTAAGTTGTATTTTAATGCAACTTTAAGAAATTAAAAAATACGTGTGCCTAATTTCTCCAGAAGTAATCTGCAAACAATGTCTTCAGATGTTTCTACATGTATACAAGATTTTTTTTTTTTAACAAAAATCGGCTGATACCATACATTGTACTGCAGCTGCACTTAGTCTTTTTCATTTTAAATATATTTTGGATGTCTTCATGTCAAAAAAAAAAAAAAAAAAGTGCGTCCCAGAAGCACAACAAGCCGTGTTACAAGGGTACGCCCAATATCCTTCCTTGTTCCCAAGGCGAGGCAGGAAAACTCTCCATCCTTAAAGAGCAGAGAGCAAAGGCACAAGGCTCAGTCTCAACCTCTTCACCCAGAAGGCCTTGTATTGCTGGATGATGAAGGTATCAATAAGCCTCAAATTATTTCTCTTTAGTATAATGAGATTTATTTTTAAACTAAAAGCTCTTCTTAGAAGTTTACATTTTTTTCTGAAGTAGAGTATAAACCTGTAGGTGCAGGAAGAATATTTCATAAAAAATTAAGCAGTGCTTCTTGTTAAAAATGCAGATTCCGACTCAGCAGGTCTGCAGTGGGGCCTGAGATTTTGCACTAATAAGCTCCCAGGAGATGATGTGAGGATACCAGTCCACATTTTGAGTAGCAAAGTCACACAGCATATGTAATAAACGGGCAGACTGCTAGTACAGACATGTTTTGCTTGGCCAATACAATGATTTAAAAATCAGAGGCTATGGCAAACCAGGGCCTGCATTCCGACATGGCAAAAATGAGCAGGGGCTGAGTAGCAGGGCACATGCTCTTCTGTCTGTCAGATTCTCCTCTCCCTCCCTCTCCCCACACTTTTGTTTTAAATCTGGCTTCATTCACTTAATTCACTACCTAACTCCTTTAGCCTAGATGATTAAGCTTATCAATTGCTTCTACCTAAGTATGCCAAATTCTGTAATACCATACTAAAATGTACATCAAGTGTGTTCCCTCATGAAGGAATAATTAATTTTGATTCACAGGAAGACCTCGCTGTAGTACCGTAAGTAAAAGGCTATTTGGACAACCAAGGGGCAAAAGAAAATAGTAAAGAATCACAAAAAGAAAAACAGGAAAATAACAAAGAAAAATTTCTACGTTACTAGAAGTTGATACATTTCTTATCATGAAAATTGAAGCAGGGTGTCATTTAAATTGAGAAATCAGGCTTATCTTATAAAGCCTAAATCTTAAAATACATATAAAATGAATAAAACAAGAAACAAACACAAGTAAAACAAAAGTTCTCATTACAGTTTAAACTTTACACTAATTTGACTTTCTACCACTTTACATATATGTATAGGGCTGCATAATTGACGTGATTCTTAAAAACTGCTTTCACTTACATCCTTACATTCTCATTTAAGTCTCAAAACAGACCCTTTCACAGATTAAAAAAACTCAGGGAAGTTTCATGGCATGCCCAAGGTGACTTAGCTAGTTAAGGGGCAGAGAAAGGAACCAGAGGTCTTCTGACCCAAACTCACTACCCTCTCCACCAAAAAGAAACAACTTGAAACACAGCATCATTGGAAAGTCTCTACATTATCTGGTCGAAGTTCATCACAAAAATCCAATTTCCCTCACTTTTTAGGTGATCAACATATAGGATCTGTAGATCTATAGGATCTTGGGGTTTGTGCTTTATGGATTTTATCTATAAGTGAGACTGGTCAAATTACAAAATGAACCCATTTCAACTCGGTCTTGTTATACTTTCGTATCTGTGGTGTATTGAAGTCTCTAGTTAAGTTCCTTCTATTAAGCGTTACAAAGTGCAGCCTCCTATATACCTGGTAACACAGCTCAGCGAGTTGAGGAGATTCTCTCACTGCCACCGGGCCTGTTCTCCCTTCAGTTCCTTTCTCCAAGATGTTTAAGATGGCATGAAGGCATGTCCGAGGGCAACCTAACACTCCTACATGAAATCAAAAGGAAATTCAACTTTTCTTTTAAAACTTCTGCATTAAAAACCTTAAAATACCTTTACAAAAGTTAAACTCCATAAATATATGCTTACTGTAAACATTCTTTCAAATATTGATACAGAAAATTGATAAAGACTAATTTTCTAAGGCTTAGTGTGTCCAGACTTGATCTAAGTCCTAAAGGTCGACCCATTACATTAGATTACCTTTCATACATTATTTATTTCTTTCATTAACTATCCCATGAGCCAAGAATTCAATAAATGACCATTTAGCTACATAAATATGAAAAGAAATAAATGCCTGTGTGTCTTATGGCTATACCTGGATCTTGTAGGTTTGTGGTACTGACAGGTTTCTTCAATTCAAAGCCCAACAGATAGAGAGCAAGATTGGGTGGATTGCGCTCCAGAGAGGTGATAAGAAGATTCAAGATGTGGATTCTTGTTTCATGACGGATTCCAGCTAATTTCTTTTCAAGTTCTGATCCTTAATGTGGAAATCACAAAACAAAATTACAAAACAATAAAAAGTTAACATAAGTCAAATTTAAAAATATAAAACTTGTATTCCAAATTTCCATGTTCTCTTTAGTTTCAGTTTACCTAATTAGCCATGATATTGAGTTCGGATTTGTTTACAGGGTTTCCCAAAAGCTCTAAACAGTTAGGCTAGAAAATTCTCAAATTTCTCATATCACCACTAGACAGTTAACAGTTTTCCTTATATTAAGAATTTACATAAAGTAAAAAATATATACGTTTGTCTAAAACATACCCTCTTCCAGACGTACAAATTCTTCTGCGTCTTCACTATCCAAGCACTCCACAAACCCAGCCATCAGCTTCTGACTTACACTCTGAATCAAAGATTTTAAAAATGACAACTTATACACTTATTCTCAGAGAATTTTTCCACAAACAAGAATAAGATTTCTCCATAGACACTGTGACTTCTGTACGTGCTCAGAATGCACCAAAAAATAACAACAACAACAACAAAATCAGTTACCTGGTCATGTGTGAAATCTCCAACCAATTTTATCTGAATGTTGGAGTTGCAAGAGATACAGCAGAGGATCTTGGCACTTTCAAAAGCCAGTTCTGGATTAGTATTGCCATGATAGAGATATCTTCAAAACAAGAAAACATTTGAGGATTTGAGGAACAATGTGATGAACCTTTTGGCTTCTCACTATTCTCAATAAAGAACATTTAGAACCAGTGCTTCTCCTACCCATACGCAATATTGGGTAAATTAGACAAAGCTTTCCCCTTCTAACCAGATACACCCTATTATGAGTTCAATCACGTTCCTCCAAAATTCATATGTTGATATCTGAACCCATAGTAATTTTATTTGGAAGTAGGGTCTTTGGAGATGTAGCCAATCAAGTCAAGAGCAAGTCATTCGGGAGGGCCCTAATCCAGTGACTGGCATCTTTATAAAAAGGGGAAATTTGGGGACACACACACACACACACACACACACACACACACACACACAGGGAGAATGCCATGTGAAGCTGAAGGCAGAGATCAGGAAGATGCTTCTACAAGTCATGGAACAGCAAACATAGCTAGCAAACCACCAGAAGCTAGGATATATACAGGAAAAAGTTTGCTCCCAAGCCCTATCCTCTATATCATCCAAACATCCAATTCCCCGACATAAGACAAACAATATTATGTCATTTTATACTTAGAAATGTTTAGGACATAGAATAAATTAGGAAGAAAAAGAACCTTTAAGGTTCTGTGGAGCTGAAGAAGGCAAGAACAAAATGAGCCCCGCCCCATCCCCCCTAAAGCACTGCGTGAGGGATCTGACTAGATTTGGAAATCAAAGCCAGAATGCCCATCTGATTCATCATTTTTCTACCTACAAATGTAACTTACCTGGCAATATTCACCACATTATCAGCCTTCTTAGTTCTGGGATTGATTCCCTGCAGCAGCTGTTCTAAAGGAGAGACTATGAGAGCCAGCTGACTCTCTCTCAGAAGATCCATAAACAGATTTTCCTTCTGTAGAGTAAGATTGAGAAGTGCAAGGCAATGCTGTACTGCTTTCTCCAAGTGTTTCTTCCCTATAAACCCAAAATTGAAGTTAGAAAGTTCTGTATGAATCTTAGAAACTCAGTCACTTCTTAGGAAAGCAAGATAAAGGACAAATTCTAGGCTCAAAAAGCCCTCAAGTTTTCAAACTTTCAGCAGCAACTACACAAAACTGCTCAACCTTGCAAGTCATGATTACTTTTATGCAATGGCTTCTCAATTATTTTTCTTATATCTTTACCCTGATTATTTAGAGCAATGGTTCTCAGATGGGGGTGATTCTGTTCCCAGAGGACATTTGGCAATGTCTAGAGACACTTTTGGTTGTCACAACTGGGGAAATGCTACAGGCCTCTAGTAGGTAGAGGCCTACAATGCACAGGACGGCCCCCACAACAAAGAATTATTCGGCCCAAAATTTCAATGGTGCCCAGGCTGAGACACTGATTTAGAGTAATACATACACACTCTGGAAAATAAAGAAGCTGAAAATATAAACAAGGATCACTTATAATCCCTCCATTGAAATTTAAAATACATGGGCTCTGGAGCCAAACTGCTAGGTTCAAACCAAGCCCTGACACTTACTGGGGAAAGATATGAAACCTTTTTGTGCATCAATTTCTTTATTTGTTAACTGGAAATAACAGTATCTATCACATAGGGCTTTTGTACAGATTAAATGTGTTAACACATGTAATGTGGTTTTAAAAGCACCAAATGCATAGTAAGTATTCAATAAATGATAATAATTAGTAGTAATAATGATATTAAATGAAATGTACTGAACACTATGCATCAGGCCCTACAGTAAGTACTTTCACAAATACTATATGGAAAACAAAACAAAAAGTACTTAGATTTAAATGTAGGCATGTTAAAGATTATTAAAGTGAAAGAAAGATATAATTACGTATAAAAGACCCTGCAGTGAGACAGTTATAGTGAGAGCCTGTGTTTTAGTCTGTTTCACTTTTAATATACTTTTACTGTATGATTCACTGAAAATACCACTGTTGATAGAGAGAGAGAATCTTACAGTGAAAAAGAGCTTCAGAGATCATTTATTTCAAACCCCCAGTTTACAGAAGATAAAAATATCAACACTGTTTTCAAGACATGAAGGCACTCAGGTACATACCAGGGAAAGGGGCATAGGTATCAAGCTGCTTCACGCCTTCTTCCAGTAAACTAAGAGCAAGCTCCAACATTGGTGACTCATTCAGAAGATGATACATCAGACTAAATCCTGGTGGCTTATAGGCTATGATTTCTTCTCCTAAATAGAACATAACATAGTCCAGGAGATGGTGAATTAGTATTTTTGTCACATCCTTGGTTTATATGAAATGTATGAGACTTGTAAATTAAATGGAAGGCAAGTTTCAATTTAGAGACAATGATACAAACTGTATATACAGTGGTAATTCCCAAAAGGGCTGATCTGCTCATAGCAGTTAGTCACCTGTTATATGTTAACTCATTAAAGAATCTCTAAAGTGGTGTCCTTGTCTTCCATTCAGTAAAATTTTACTTTATTTCCTCTTGCTCAGAACAATTAAAATGACTAAAACAATGCAACAAGAAAGATTAAATTCTAATTTAATTTATAAACTTAGAAATAATTTATATCTCACATAATTTATAAATTATAAATAGCTTTATAAATAGCCAACATTTTGTTTGAAAGTAACAGAATTAAATTACCTTGTAGCTCCACAAACTGGTCTACAAAATCTTCGAGTTGAGGCTCATAATCTCTGAGCAATTTATAAAACACCTCCAAAACAACCTCAGCAACTTCCCACTATAGAAAGACACAAATATTTCAGTAACAATAAAATAGCCCAAGGTGATAGCCTTCCTAGGCTTTTTATTCCTCCCACTTTTCTCCAGAAAATGAGTGAAGTCCCTTGTCTACTTTATTAATTTATGATAAGTACTATAGAAATCCCAATTCATTTTGCTTTATTTTGCTAAATGATAACGTATTGGCTAATTTTTCAAGGTAAAACATTTGTAAAAGCATTACTCTTAAAGAAACATTTCTATAGCAGATATTTGGGCTTCATTCACAAATCTAAAGCACTTAGTAAATCTAGTCATATTCAATTTATAATTAAATAACACCAGATTTGGACACTTCTCCAAAGTGTCAAATATTTCATAATGTTCTCTAAGAATCTCAGCTGGAAATTATCTGAGACATCATCTCATCTAATCGCCCTTATTTCACAGGTGAATCAAGTGAAGCTGAGAGCAATGAATGATTCCCCAAGACCATAAAGTTTGGCAGCAAATGTACTGGAAGTCAAGCCCTGGCCTTCTAATTCCCAGAACAGCGTTCTATCCCATGGCTCTAGCCAAAGAAATTAAGAAGACACAATCATTGGTAGGCTTGCCCCAAATGACCCCATTATCACCTCTTTGTTAAAAATACTTTTAAAAGCTATGCAACAACAAGGAAAAATAATTATGCCAAAGGAAAAACATACAAAAATGTACAGTGAAATTAGAGTTTTGTTTAAAAAATCCATTGCATAGAATTTTAATAAGGCTGAGTATGGTAACCGTTGACAGGATGGTTTTTAAAATCATTATTTCCACTGCACATAATTTTATCAAGGCTAACTTTGGGAATTGGGACTATACAGTGTGATTTTTTAATTATTATTTTTAAATTATTCACTTTTCCATATTTTGCAAAATTTTTAAGGTCACTTATTTAAATAAACAAGGTTTCGCACCACATAATGTTGGATTTTAGAGTTGATAAATATATACACTGCCTCTAACACTGTTATTTATCTCAATCCAAATCACAGTTTTAGTGCTCTAAAATCTAGTGATACAAGTTAAACCTGAAGAACACTTTCAAGTGAAATAAATTCACAAAATTGAGGGAGAATTTCTTAGGGTAAATGTGTCGTGTGGAACTGAAATCACTGGTAGCCGGGGAAAGCAGCAGCACTTGAAATGTAGATGCGCACGGGTGCAAAATAACACCAGGAAAGAACATGGTGACTTAACCTCTGAACACTTGGGTCATAATGACCTTTTTAAGAAAAGACAAATAGGATATTTAAAACAAATGCAAAAAAGTACCAGAACACTTTGAAGAGATCGAAATTATCAGCAGCCATTATTCATCTGAAATGACTTATGAATAAGGCATAGTTCTGTTACTATTTTCACCCAATAAGGAAATATATGTTAACGAGGTAATTCTAAGGCTTAAATAAAACGTATACCCCTTCAGCGTTTATTTTTACTACCTGAGAAGCAAAACTTATAAAGCAATTGACAAAAAATGAACTTTAGTTAATTGGGACTATTAGAAACAAATTATGTCCAATGATAGGGTAATGAATAAAAACACTATGCTAGATACAAGTAATGATTATGCAGTCATTAAAGAGATTGTTTTCAAAGAATCTTTTCATGGCATGAAAAAAATCCTCATGACACTACGTTTAGTGGCCAAAAAAGGATACAAATTAATGTAACTAATTATCTCAATTTAAGTATATATGCATAGGAAAAAGATTAGAAATAGTTATCCTTCCTTTGGCAATAGGATTATGGGTGATATAACTTCTTCTTATATTTTTCTGTATTTTCCTAATTGTCCCAAATTAGCATGAACTAAATTATTTCTATAATCGCTAATACAACAACAAATAAACCCAACAGGTTCGAAAACAGCAAACTATAAAAATAAAGCAGAAATGTCTCTACAAGATACATCCAAGCGTATTCTGTGAGGTAGTAAACAGTATTATAGACTAAAGTGAATTACGTCAGAACCTGGAAGGGTCTCTTACATAGCTTAGCGGTTATGAGCTTGGATCTGGAATCAGAGTCCTAGGTTCAAATCCTGGTCCTGGACCTTAGGCAAGTTCCTTAACCTTGCTAAGCCTCCATCTGTAAAATGGGAATATTAATAGTACCTGCCTCCCAGTAATATTGGAATTACATACGATGATATACACGATAAACTCAGTTGTGAGTGTGTTGCAACCAGAGCAAATATGTACATAAATGTCAGCGCTCCCTCAGCTTCTATCCATCCATAGCATCCATACCTAATAGATCATAATATGCTTTCCCTCTAAGCCAAGAATCCACAACCCAGAAGTGCTATTAATCAATAGAAATTGGTGTGCAAGTTTAAATTTGTTTCAATCCCTAATCTAAATCATCCCATTAAAGGATAGTGTTTTCAACTGACAAAGGTGTAACATTTTTGGTTCAATTTTGGTCAAAATGTGTTCAATTAAGGATCTGAATGACTATGAATTCATATCAGTTAAATTACTGATCACTAAAAAAGTCAGTGCTTTGGTTTTAATGTGCAAATTTATGTTTTTGATGCATATAAACTAATCAGACCATGGACATTTCAGTATCAAGACTATAAATTTTACTACCTTTCAAAAGCTAAAATGAATTTATAGCATCTTATACTTTTAATGAAAGAAAAAGCAGCAATAAAGGAATAAAGAGAAAAAAGTTTTTCTCTGAACATAACCTTTTCAGCTGCTCTCCGGTAAGCTCTTGTGCGGAATCGGAGAAACACAGAATCTCTAAGGAACTGCAAATAAGGGTCAAAGCCAGGGGGCCGCAGTCCAGCGCCCAGATTAGAAGGAAATGAGCTCTCCACCAGGGTACTAATAAGCTGGCAAAAGGCCCGAGTCAACGGGTATTCCTCACACCGCGATTCTATTTCATTTAGTTCAACCTTCCAAAGAAAAATAAAGAAAATTTAGTAATATACAACTATCAGCTATAAAGCGCAAAACATTTTGCAGACATTAACTCATTAATATTGCTAATAATATCACAACAAAAGACACTTAACAGATATTACCATTTTTCATTTAGAGGAAAAGACACAGAAGTATTATATGAATCTAGATCAATCGGATGGAAGAATTTAAAATTCCCACATATTGTTCCCAACTTTAAATAAAAAATATAAATCTTATATGTTTCTTTAAAAAAGAGAGAGGGAGGGCCTGTTTGGTGGTGCAGCGGTTAAGTGCACAATTCCGCTTCTCAGTGGCCCAGGGTTCGCTGGTTCGGATCCCAGGTGCGGACATGGCACCACTTGGCAAGCCATGCTGTGGTAGGCATCCCACATATAAAGTAGAGGAAGATGGGTATGGATGTTAGCTCAGGACCAGTATTCCTCAGCAAAAAGAGGAGGATTGGCAGTAGTTAGCTTAGGGCTAATCTTCCTCAAAAAAAAAAAAAGAAAAAGAAAAAGAGGGAGCAGAGACAGAGAGAAGAAACTAAAACATGTAAATTCGTACCTCAGGTTGACCCAAGTAACCTAATTAAATTGAGTTCAAACCAAACTTTCAGTTTGGATGGCTGCCATGTAACTAACATCCTTTTCCAACTCTGAAACCTAAGGTATTTTGGTTCTTTTCATAAAAAGTTTCAATTCCATTTCAATACTGATCAGAAAACCCTTCAAACGAAAATATGTTAAATTTGAAAATTACAGGAACTTAAGAGGGTAAGATAATTTTTCTTAGTCTTTTTATCATGTGAATATAGCATTTAAACTAAAAGGAAAACTTTACCTCAATACCAATAGCTTGCCTCTGGCTTGGAACCCTTACGGTCTGAAGTATCTTAAAAATAAGAATGAGATGTTAGGAGCACTCCTCATTCAACAAGGAAAAGCAGTGGCTCTGCAATATAACAGTCATGCCTTACCCACCACATCCACACATCTTACAATGTCAATTAGAAATGACAAGCGAGAAGTCTGATGGATTTTCATTAGCAATTGTCTCAGGTTCAGGTAGAACTTCTAATTATCCAGGCTTCAGAAAACTAGTAATTTCTAAGTGCACACAGGATATGTTTCCAGCAAATTTCCTCTCAGATATTCTAGAAATGAAGCTTGAAAGGATTTATGAGATGAAATCTCACCAGTATTCAAGGCACTGATCTGTTTACAACCCACTGTTCTGCTGGCACCAGAAAACCAAGAAGTAAATTTGTTAAGAACAGGTTTCTTATGTGGGCAGAAGTTTGAGTTAAGATGTTCTGTCCTGACCTTGCTAGGGGCATAATTAACTATACTTAATGTCATTTTACTTAACTATCTTGCAAGTTGAGAATATACTATTAGGTGGAACCCTTTAAAAAAAGTATTGCTCTAAAGATAGAAATAATCTAAACCCAGTCACATTTCATCTTAGGTATAAAGAAGCACTAAGCACTTAGAACACTGACAAGTACTGATACACTTCACGAATGAAAAAATAAAGTATCGATACTAAACAAAAAGTGGCTCAGCCTCTCAGCACATATCAACTCCCTTAATTTTTGCTTTTTTAATAAAGTATCATTAACATCTTCAGGACACATATGTTAGAAAATAACTAGAATACTCCTTCAAAAAGGTTGCTTCTATGAATGCATTCGAATCACAGGCTTCCTTATGTTGCATTATTTCTAAGGCAAACACATTCCATCTAACCATTTTCCTAGAGATAGCTCTATAGAGCACATTCTTTTTCCTCTTTTACTTTACCACATATAGAGTAACTATAGATTGACAGAAAAATTCCAATAGTTCTTATATCTAAAGAAAGAGAAGTTGATAGTTCACTCTTCTGGTATGAGTCAGGAAGGGTGCAGAAGGGAGAAGCAGAAAAGAAAAACAGGCATTCCCCACATGTAATGAGGACAGATGACTTCTGAAGGCTTCTATCAGCCTGGTCTCAAAGAGAGAGTTGAGGAGTTCTGTCCACTTATTAATATCTTACAGACACTGAAAAACAAAGTCTTAAGAGAAGAACCAATCTCCAGTAACCTAATGAAGTTGTCAACAGATCCAAGAGAAAAACCCAAGCTTACTTTCTGATGTTATGCTCGGTACCAAAACCTTAACTTTCCAAGTGGGAAGTTTATGGTATACTACAAGTTTCAAATTGGATGTTCTTGCTTCTATTATAAAGTCTCACTTTCCAAACTGTAATAATATAAATAAGAGCTCATAACACTACCTGAGTGTATTCCAATGACTGCCAGAGGGAAGCAGCAATTTCAGGAGATTTTCCAAAAGCTGCAAGTGTCTTCAGTAGTTCAGCTTTTAGAACAGGGGGAATACTGCATTGCAGGAGTCCCAGGATCACCACAACAGGCGTCCACTGAGGATGCTCACAGAGTGCCAGACGAGCATTTTCACTCTGAGAATTGAACACAAAATGGACAAGAAAGACTTTCCAGTTTTAAAAGCTAAGGAAAATGACCAACAGTCATCTAAATTGCTAGCACTTATACTGAGTATTCTAGGCTTAATACATACTAAAGCAAAGATAAGCCTATGACTTGTGCTTGAAGTCTCCCAGTGGGTCAAATCCAGTCACAGGCTCAGTCAATGTAAAGAACGGAGGAGAAATAGCCTTTGTAGAATTATTTTTTACAGCTCTAAGCATGGAAAATAATACATAAAAACAGAGATAAATGGTCTGCCATGATCACATAAATCTTATCTAGACACTTTAAATCCTTCCTGCAACAACGTAATATATTTTACTGTAATGTTAATATATGAACGAATAAATATCTTGTCCTTTTCTGAGAAAAAAATGGATATGTATATACACACACATACAGTATCAAGTATTACTCTATTTTAATTCAATGAGAAATAATTACTAACTTTATGTTTCGATGTATAATAAGGTTAAACGTTATTGGAAAAACCAAAAAGTTAGAAGACACCATTCCTATCCTTCAGAGAGAATGTCAGACTGAGCAACTTATCTTTGCTCTAGAAAAGAAACAACTAGAAGAGATTTCTGAGGGAGGAAATTATGTAACGAAAATAATGTTTTTTACAAAGACCAATCCGGTAGTGGCAGGTAAGATATTTGGTGTAAGGAGAGAAAAAAAGAGTATTTTGGTAAATAACTTTTCTTTTTAATTAATAATATTCTTTATGCCACTGTGCTGGAATACAAACAAAATTATACTCTCTCATGCTCTGGATGAGTTACCTACCCAAGTAATGATGGTAGATGTGAGCTGTAAAAAAGCAATCAATCCATCTTGCTCCTTCTGGGTGATGCCACGTGAAGGAAGGTGACGGTACTGGACACTATCTGCACTCGGAAGGTCCTTCCGGAGGTGTTCATGGTAAAGCATTAAGGAGTGAAAGAAATGTTCCCAAGAAACAGGACTTCCACCTGCTCCCTGAATATTTTCAACTGTAAAGAAACACAGCACAGAATTTTCTTTCAAAAATGTCTAAGCATTTCCTTGGAAACAGAGGAAGAAAATAAATTTAAAACAATAAACTCTGTTTGCCTTTGTCCTAGATAAGCAGTGTGCTGAAAATGGATTAATTTTTCCATAGGGCCAAGAATGAGTGGTGCCTATGTAAAAATAAAGGTAAATTACTTTGGACATCAGTTACCTACTTCACATCCAGGAGAGTTCTCTGTGTTGTCATGTAAGTGTACAAGGCTGCTTTTCCTGCTGAATAGTTCCCACATGTTGAGCTTAAATTCCCAAAGAGAGAAACTACAGTCTAGATTTGTAAATTGCACTACTCCATTACATACCAAGCACTGGGAGCAAAAGCACAGAATCCAAGACAAGCAAGCCTTGATAGTGTAGTCAAAACACTGGCCTAGGAACCAGGCAGATCTCAGTTCCAATCATGGTTCCCCAAGCACTTGTGATGTTGGGTAAATTACTTAACTTCTCTAAACCTCAGTTTCCCCACATGTAAAAATAAAAGTAATAATATCTACCTAACAAAGCAGATGTTTAATAAATATTTCTTTCTCTTCCCTTTTCACAGTGTTTTTGGTTTAAGCAGACTCAAGTCTGAAAATTAAATGAGGAAATTGGGAGAGGATCCAAAGAAAAACTATGAGAACCGAAATTTAGAAAACAAGTACTTATGAAGATAAATTAAAGAAATCAAACTTAGGTGGCAAGAGTATATATATTTTGTTTGGAGCACCAGATGTGTTCTTGAAAATTTATGTATATCAATTCTGATTTCTTAAACTAAAATGTATTTTAGAAAGCAGATAGTAAAATTCCCCAATCTGTGAGATCATAATCAAGATATCAGTGTACATAAAGCCACTGGTGTGCTGCTTTCCCCATTATGAAAATAATTTATAGCCCTGGTTGAACTTAGCACAAATAACCAATATTCTTTGATAGACAGGGGGATACGGAACTCAAGAACGTCACAACAAACTTAGACAATATTCAGATTTTTCTTACCATGACTACTACCATTGACTTTGAGCAGGCTAAAACAGTAGTGGGCACACTGGGGCCCACTGGCCAATCCCTGGAGCATTTTCAAATAAGGAATATAAATAGTTGGAGGCAACAGATCACCCATTTGCCTAACAAATTTTGACAAGACAACCTGAAACAAAGAAAAAACCAATAGTTTACATAAAGCATATCTTAACTTTAAGCCAATATTGGACTAACTGATGAAGACTATATATGAACTAAAACTAATTAAGTGCTCTGATTCAATCCCCCCAAAGACAAAATAATCTGGTATTCTATCTACGAGAAATTGCATTTTCAAGCCTGTCATTAGCAATTTAATGCGATTATAGAATAATATCTTTGCGAACATAAAGTACATTGTTTTAAAAACATCTCAATGTGACAGAACATAAGACTACTCACATGCTCACTGAAGGACAATTGAAGAAATTTACTCATCTAAAATTAATCAGCAAATTCAAAGATACACCTAGAACTCAGAGTTCCTAGAACTCGGAGTTCCTAAATTCCAGTCAAATTTAGTTTGAAGAACTAGAAACTTGAAAGAATTTTTTTTTTGTATGGTGCAAGCATTTTTTTTTTTTAAGATTGGCACCTGAGCTAAAAACTGTTGCTAATCTTTTTTTTCTTTCTGCTTTTTCTCCCCAAATCCTCCCCAGTATATAGTTGTGTATTTTAGTTGTGGGTCCTTCTAGTTGTGGCACATGGGATGCCACCTCAGCGTGGCCTGATGACTGGTGCCATGTCCATGCCCAGGATCCGAACCGGCAAAACCCTGGGCCGCCATGGCGGAGCACGCAAACTCAACCACTCCGCCATGGGGCTGGCCCCAAAAGAATTTTTGATAGTAACCTAAACATTCTGCTTTGTGTCCTCACCAATACTCTTGTTTCATAAGTCCACTTTGTACCTTTTCCTTTTCTCTTGCTTATACCTTTAATCTATTATCAACAACCAAAAATACTATTCAGACTAATTAGTTAGAACTCAGAACTGAAAATGTACACATCTCTGGAAATTATTGTTAAACCTAATAAGTATAACAACAGTTTTGTGATTATATAGAAAAATATCCTTTATTTTTAAGAGATATAAACGAGAGGTAAAACGTCAAGCTCCCTATAATTTACTTTAAAACGCCTCAGCAAAATAAAAGTAGTAGAATTTATAGTAGTAGAAGCAGCAAACATGGCAAGATGTTAATAGTGGTTAAATTAAGATGTTGATTGTTCATTATAACTCTTTTCTCTTCCATATGTTTGAAAACTTTCATAATAGAGGTATTTTGTTAATCTTTAAAAATTTTTAATAAATCTTTCTCCAAAACATTTTTTAAATGGGGAAAAAAGTGGAACAATAAATGTAAGAAATACAGTTAAAAACAAAAACTGTCTACTCTTAGTTAGATTCTACTATAAGAGAAAATTATATAACGTGAAAGCTTCTAGAACAGAAAATCCCAAAAAAGATGAAGACAGATATGGTAATCCGTCTTATTAGCTACTACATACCATACTTCAGTCAATATAGGATAGAAAATGGACTTTTTCCTACAGACTCACAGGCATTTTGTCATCAATTAGAACACCTAGGCCTTTTCCTCTAGTACTTGTACCTCTCCTACCTTCCCCAACTCGCCAAGAATAATGGATAGTAGTTATTGCCATGCCTGTAGAGGACAGACTAATGCCAATAAATAATACCATAGCTCAAATAAGTAACTCAGAAAGAGGACACCTTTCTGCCTCTAATGATTCGACACATATTAGTATCTAATAAAAGGCTGACTACATAAACTCCAAAATGATCAGAACTTAAATTTAAGAGTTTCAAATTTCCTTAAACAAAAGGAAAAAGTATAAATGTCTAAAAATTACACTGGGGTTTATTTGTGTTAATAGCAATAACATCAGGAAATGACATCTTTCAAGTTTTCAAGACTCCCAATTACTGTCCCAGAGTATAAAAGTAGAAAAACTAAGAGCTCACCTGGCGTTGAGGGGGTCGCTGATGAGCCACCCCAAGGTAAGAGCCCAGGATAGTGGAAGTCTGAAGAGGCTCTGAGGGACACCAATATTCTAGAGCAAGCTCCAAATTAAAAGGGTTCTTTTTATATAGCTCACCAATCTGCAAAGAGTAAACAAAGATTGTGGAAAAAAGCTTATAACTCAAAAATTAGTTTTAAATAAAACTTTACATTTTTATTGAACTCACTTGTATATTTAAGATATTAGACCAGAAATTTTCCAAAGTTAGGGAAAAAATAATGGAAGGAGGAAGATGACAATCCATCCAATAGAATGGCTTACCAAGAGCATTAAGTGTTCCAGATCCCTTCTAAGTGAAATGGGGGGTTCATTACCCATCTGCATACTCATGTGAATCATTCGAGCATCTTCATCTGCCCGATTCCTCAACTGCTTCACCTGTTAAATTTATTACATATGGCTTAATATGTAAACTTATTATATGTATTCATAATCAGGAAATCAGACAACTGTCTACAAGAGATATATAAAAGAAAAACATTGTTTAAATATTTATTCCACTTTAATGATGTGAAGAAATATACTAGTTTTATTGCAACGTTATTATCTATAATTTACAATATCTTAAAGTTTCAATGCGTTTTCCACTATAGATCAGTTGAGTTTAACAACAGGGTTTCTCAATAACTGACATTTTGGGCAGGTCATTTCTTCACTGGGTTGGATAATCCTGAACACTGCAAGATGTTTAGCATCTCTGGAACTACCTACTAACTACCAATAACACCACTACAGTCAATGTAACAAGCAAAACTGGCCCCACTCATTTCCCAAACACACTCTAGGGGACATCATAAGCCTGGTTAAGAACCATTGCCTTGGGGGGCCGGCCCCATGGTCGAGTGGTTGAGTCTGTGTGCTCTACTTCGGCGGCCCAGGGTTTCGCTGGTTCTGATCCTGGGAGGGGACATGGCACTGCTCATCAGGCCATGCTGAGGCAGCGTCCCACATAGCACAACAAGAAGGACCTACAACTAGAATATACAACCACGTACTGGGGGGCTTTGGGGAGAAGAAGAAGAAGAAGAAGAAGAAAACGACTGGCAACAGATGTTAGCTCAGGTGCTAATCTTTAAAAAAGAACAATTGTAGGGGCTGGCCCCGTGGCCGAGTGGTTAAGTTCGCGCGCTCCGCTGCAGGCGGCCCAGTGTTTCGACGGTTCGAATCCTGGGCGCGGACATGGCACTGCTCGTCAGACCACGCTGAGGCAGCGTCCCACATGCCACAACTAGAGGAACCCACAACGAAGAATACACAACTATGTACCGGGGGGCTTTGGGGAGAAAAAGGAAAAAATAAAGTCTTAAAAAAAAAAAAAATGCATTAAAAAAGAACAATTGCCTTGGGCTGGCCCAGTCGCATATCGGCCAAGTTCGCATGCTCTGCTTCAGCAGCCCGGGGTTCTCTGTTTCCGATCCCAGATGTGGACCTAGCATCACTTATCAAGCCATGCTATGGCAGGCATCCCGTGTATAAAGTAGAGAAAGATGTTAGCTCAGGGCCAATCGTCCTCAAAAAGAAAAAAAAAGAACCACTGCCTTACAATATTTGTGTCAACTAAATGCCAACTGACATAAGAAACTACTTCTCCCTTAAAAAAAAAACAAAGCTAGACAAATCCACAATTACAGCTGGAGATTTCAACACTCCTCTCCCAATATATAATAGAACAAGTACACACAAAACCAGTAAGGATATGGCAGACTTGAACAACACCATCAACCAACTTTACCTAATTGACATTTATAGAACATTCCCCAGAACAGCAACAGAACATACATTCCTTTCACATGCACATAGAACATTTACCAAAATAGGCCATATTCTTGGCCACAAAACAAATCTTTACAAATTTAACATAACTGAAATCCTATAAAATATGTTCTCTGACAACAACAGAAATAAACTAGAAATCAGTTACAGAAAGATATCTGGAAGTCCCCCAAATATTTGGAAATTAAACAACACACTTCTAAATAACCCATTGATAAAATAAGTCTCAAGGAAAATTAGAAAATATATTAAATTGAATAAAAGAGAAAATATATCAAAATTTGTGTGATGCAGCTAAAACAGTAACTAGAGACTAATTTATAATACTAAATGTTTATATTTAAGAAAAAGACAGGTTTCAAATCAAAATCTAAGCTTCTACCTTAAATAACTAAATGCTAAGGGTAAATTAAACCTAAGCAAAACAAAGAAAATAATAAAGGTCAGAAATCACTAACAGTGAAAGAAAATACAAAAAAAAAAAATCAATGAAACCAAAAGCTGTTCATTGGAAAAATCAATTAAGACTGATAAACCTCTAGCCAGGTTAATTAAGAAACAAAGAGCGAATTATCAACATTAGGAATGAAAGAAGAAACATCACTACAGATCCTACAGACATAAAAAGTAAAATACAGGAATAACTTTATGCCAATCAATTTGATAATCTGAATGAAATGGACAAATTCATTGACAGACACAAAGTACCAAAATTCATTCAAGAAGAAATAGATAAGCTATATAGTACTATATCTATTAACGAAATTCTAGTACCCTAGAATTGTGTGAATAAATTCACTTTAGTCAAGCCATTTATGATTTTGTCTATTCAAATCCCTCTCTTCCTTTATCTTTCCAGATGACCATTATCTTTCCATAACCAAAGTCCTAAAGACTAATAATTAGGAAAAGCTTTAAGCCTTAACCTTTCTAAGACTTCATTTCCACAAATGTAAAATGAAAGGATTTCTTCCTATTCCAAAATTCTGTGATGTTAATCTATCAAGTCCTTCAAGGTTGACGAGGGCTCAAGTTATCTGTTAAATACTCCTTGACAATTCCAGTCCTGAGTGAGCTATCCTTAGCCTAAAGAAATCCATTGTAATTTGCTGTCTATACCTCTCATTTACTTACTCCCTATATTTTTCTGTGTATATCTTATTTCTCCAACTAGATTATACATTCCTTGCTGGCAGGGAATGAAGCTTCTACTTATTTATCTTCTTTACAACTCCTAGCATAGTACCTGGAACACAGAAGAAACTCAAAAAACACTTGATTCATTACATAATGAATAAGCAATTAACTCCTTGATTGTGGCCATTCTGGGTACTTTTTCCATTTACCTTATTGTTCAAGAGATACAGCATCAGAACTGGACAACTCTAATACAAGTATAGGCCTTTCAGGGTCCTTTTTTTTATACACAAAAAAAGGTGGTTTCATAGGGCTTTACACCCTCATTTACTTCCTGTCATCACTTTGAGGGCTTCCTTGGCATAAAATGGCACACAGAACATATACTATGTAGGAACTGTCTGAAATGGTTCTAAGAACCCTTTTTTGGATCAAAGTTATAGCTCGAGCCCCTTATTCAAAAGTAACCTCAGTAGGGGTGGGCAGCCCATCACCTAGTCATGTCATGAAAAAAAAGGAAAAATTAACCTTTGCATTAGTTTCTTAAATCCGTTACTTTACCTGTATCCACACAGAAGCCCATTTATGCACTATAATTAAGAGTCTAAACAATTATCTATAAAACTGGAGGTTTTTCCCTATATATCTTCCAGATCACATATAAAAGTATTAAATAAAGCTACCTCAGCATTGATCTCTAGGATGGCATAGGGTTAATAATTTTCTACCCATAGAAGCATTTTCATTTGCCTATTACTTTCTCATTATAAACCATTCTCAATGTCAAATATTTCTTCCTTTTAGCTTATTCTCAGTGAATGGGTCTTATTTCACTTTGATGAATCACAAACTAATTAACAAGCTGTAACACAACTGCTGCCAAATTTTAGTCTATAATAAAAGATTTTATTAGTTGTCAAAACATAGTTAATTGATCAGTTTTAAATTATTTTATAAAATTCTTCTACTACTTTTTACTCATCCTACATTATTGTACTTACCTTCATTGGCATAAGCGCAAGGAAATCTGTGATGAGATTATGGATTCTACGAATATAAAATTCCTCCTGATAGAAGTTTTCTGATACCACCACAGATTCAGTGAGGAACAGAAAAACATTGTCAGCAATTGCGAGCTCTGCCATTGCTTCATCTGCTTCTGTGAATTCAGCCAGTGCTAAAAATATATTTAGAAAAACAGCACATGGAGGAAAAGTTATTAAACTACATAATAATATCTCATAATACTTTGCTGATGGTTCAAAATTCAGAACTCTTTTCAACATTCTAGCACGTCCTATGCACAAAATAAGACTGTGTGTAACTATAACTGACTCACAAACCCCTAAGAATTACTGAAAAAGTACATTAGAAAACCACATGCTCTTCAAAATAACGAGGAGTGATTAAAAAAATTACTTTAGAGATGTATCATGCAACACTGATGTACTCAGGGAGCTATTATTAAAATATTAAAATGATCCTAAGGCTTTAATCTCAATGAAATGAACTAGATCATTCAGAAAAAGTCTTCACAGCCAACAAGTGAAGACCAAAAACATGATCAGTTAAGTTGCTCTACTAATTTGGTAAACAACTAGCAAAACTTGAAGAACTGAATCTTAACCTAAAGACACACTGGTCTACTTGCAATGCTTCTAGCTTTATATTTTGAAAATTTCAGACATCTAAAAATAGACAAGACTAGTATAATGAACCTCCACATATCCATCACCTAGCTCCAGTTTTAGCCATTTACGGTCAGTCTTCTTTCATCTAGATCTCCATGCATTCCCCCTCTCCATCTAAACTAGACTGAAGCAAACTCCAGACAATTTAACATTTCACTCATAAGTATTTCAGTATACAACTCAAAAAGATACTTAAAACACAAAGAATAAACCACATACACACACAATACCATTATCGTATCTTAAAAAATAATTCTTCAGTATCAAATATACAGATAATGGTCAAATTTACAATTGTCTCACAAACGTTATGAAATATTTTGGTTTCGTCTTTTGCTTTTTATCTTTTGCGTAATTGTTTGCTAGAATCAGTATCAAAATAAGTTCTACACGTTGTAATTAACTGAAACATCTGCAGGCTCCTCCCACGTCTTTTTTATTTTTCCCTTGCCCTGTATTTGCTGAAAACAGTGGGTCTTTCATCCTCTAGAGTTTTCCACAACGTGGTTTGGCACTGCAGTCCAGTGGTATGTTTAATATATTTGCCTGTGCTCTGAGTATACTAAAAATGGATAGTGTGATCTAGAGAAGCTTGATCAACTACATTCAATTTTTTGGGTAAAAAATATGTCACAGGTGATGACGTCCTTCCATCAAAAAATACATTGTCCAGGGGCTGGCCCCGTGGCTGAGTGGTTAGGTTCGCATGCTCTGCTGCAGGCGGCCCAGTGTTTCATTGGTTCAAATCCTGGGCACGGACATGGCACTGCTCATCAAGCGATGCTGAGGCAGCGTCCCACATGCCACAACTAGAAGGACCCACAACGAAGAACATACAACTATGTACCGGGGGGCTTTGGGGAGAAAAAGGAAAAAAAATAAAATAAAATCTTAAAAAAAAACAAAAGATTAAAAAAAAATACATTGTCCATTACTTCTTTCAAATTTTAAATATAAAATTGCTAGGTAATGTCGTGGTAATCTGCCTTTGGAAAAGAACTGCTACATAGCTTATTCTGCTTGACTGTCATAGAGATCAAATACATAGTGTGCTACTAACAATACATTTTCATTGCCTTGAAAGTCAGAAATAGATATAAGCCAGGATAGTCTCAACCAGAGGAAAACAGAAGAGTGGCGGTTTTTTCTGGCTTATGTTTTGTTTTGCATTTTGAAACACAGCCTGTATATCTACCCATACCATACAAACTCCTTGAGAAAAAAATATTTTCTCAATTCTTTATTATGACTAATAATTATGACTACTAAAATTAGTAATTAATGTTAATTAAATATTAATAACAGTAATGATTAATTCCAAACCTTCACTTGAATTCAGAAATAGTGGAATTAAAATTGCAAGATGATCTATGAGGAATTTAAAAATGTGGACAAAGAGAACAGATTAGTGGCTACCAGGGGAAAGGTGGGGTGGGGGGTGGGCACAAAGGGTGAAATGGTGCACCTACAACACGAATGACAAACATTAATGTACAACTGAAATCACACAAGATTGTAACCTATCATTAACTCAAAAAAAAAAAAAATTGCAAGATGATCAATTCAAGAACTACTTCTTGAAGACTATTTAGGTAATAAAGCAGCATTAACATCTTAAGGTAAATTGAGTTTTAATGTCTAAAAAAGTACATTAAAATTTTATAAACTTTAGTAAAATTAAAAACGTTTTTTATAAAATAATGTAATAAACATATTTGATAAATTTTCAGAAGTCTATGAAGAAAGTAGGAACTAATTTTTCAAAATTGAGATCTTCATTAAAACTTGTCTGGATTATTTCAAGAAATGACCATTTCTGCAATATAAGATAATTTTTCTTTTCTATCAATTTTTAAAATACAAATAGAAAAATACTTATAGTTTAAAAATGTTCATTATAATAGCCCTAATTATCAAAGCTTATAAAGGGGTATAAGCATGTAAAACTAAAGAGATTAAGTAGCCAAAGATCTAGGATTTGAAACAGGGTCTGGATTCCTAGACTATTCTTATCTATTATTCTATAGCAAACTATAACATATTCTACTGTGCCTCTTGAGATTAGGGCAATGGTACAGCAAATTACAGTATATGAATTTGATTAACTGTCACATATACTTAAAAGTTTAAAGGGTAGGGGGATGGCCCAGTGGCCGAGTGGTTAAGTTCGCATGCTCTGCTTCGGTGGCTCAGGGTTTCGCTGGTTCGAATCCTGGGTGCAGACGTGGCACTGCTCAGCAAGCTATGCTGAGGCAGCATCCCATATGCCACAACTAGAAGGACCCACAACTAAAAATACACAACTAGGTACCGAGGGGCTGTGGGGAAAAAAAGGAAAAATAAAATCTTTAAAAAAATAAAAAATAATTTTTAAAAAGTTTAAAGGGTAATTTTATGCCAGAAATAAGACTTGTAAATGAATTAAGGGGTAGAGTTGAGAAACAGAACTTGCACATGAATGTAAACGTCTAATTCACCAACCATCAGCTTTAACACAGAAAATGCTTGGCCAAAGAAAGACTCCTAACAAAAACAGCTTTCTGCAGACCCCGTGGGAACAGCATGACACTAGTGAACAAAATGTTCCGAAAACATACGATTGATAAGATACTGGAATCTGCTGACACTCTAAGACTAGAAAACATTGACATGAATTATAAATTTTAATAAAACTTTTCCATATTTACCACAAAAACCTACAGAAGTGGCATTTCTTTGGGCTCCAAATTACAAGGAAAGCATAGTTCTCATCCTGTTAGAGTAAACCACTATTAGTAGGATAAATACATGAATGTAAACAGCAGAATACGATACGCTAGAGTGGGTAACAGACTGTTAAAAGCCAGAATTCCACAACCGTTCTTCTTTTTTTTTTTGGAGGAAGATTAGCCCTAAGCTAAGATCCGTGCCCACCTTCCTCTATTTCATATGGGGGACACCTGCCACAGCATGGGTTGATAAGTAGTGCGTAGGTCCGCACCCAGGATCTGAACCTCTGAACCTCTGAACCTGCGCCGCCAAAGCAGAGCACGTGAACGCTACACTACTGGGCCAGCCCCTCCACATCTGTTCTTGATTGACCCAAATATCTCTTTTGTAATATATTGTATTTAAAAATAATAACAGGGGCCGGCCCCGTGGCCAAGTGGTTAAGTTTGTGTGCTCTGCTTCAGCAGCCCAGGGTTTCACTGGTTCGGATCCTGAGCGCTGACATGGCACCGCTCATCAAGCCATGCTGGGGTGGCATCCCACATGCCACAACTAGAAGGACCCACAACTAAAAACAAAATACAAAACTATGTACCGGGGGATTTTGAGGAGAAAAAGGAAAAATAAAATCTTTAAAAATAATACTAGTTTTTAATTTGACACAGTATGAAAAATTAGTTCGTGAACAAAACTAGGAAGAAAAATGTAAAAAAAAGAAACTAAATTTTAATTAAAAAAAATATTGTGGTACTGTCATTTCAAATTTTAAACTCTTAAGGAAAAAAAGAAGCTAAAACAGAATTGTGACTGGCTCCAAGAAAGGGAAAAAATACTTCACATAATTTCTTTTAGGAGACAAGAAAAAAAAAGTCTGTATTTCACAACAATATGAAGTTTCATTTAATGCAACTCTAGATATCTTCCTATGCTCATGCTTATACATATACAAAGATGACCTCCCTTCCAAACTGCCGTTAAATGTTGATATTTTGTTTCTCACAGTAAAATTGTCTACAATCAATTTACCTGTCACATCAGGTAGCTGAGATATTCCCCTCAATGCCAGTGCCCAGGCAAGTCTAACAATGGCTTGCAGCCCAGGTAGTTTCCAAGGCTGTGAGTCTTGAAGGCGAGAGTGAATTGTTGCAATGTATTGTTTCTCCGTCAACAGCGGAAGTTGATGAATCATATCTGAAAACAAAAATAGACCATTATACTAAAAAGCAGAAAAATTTTCACTTTTGATATACAGGAATAACGTCCAAAATCAGAAAATCAGAGTACACCCATCAAAGAAGTATGACCAATTAACATTAATGTTTCACATACCAAAAAGAACACTACTTTACAGTATACTACAATAAAAACTATATACAAACTACAAATGAAACAGGAAATAGACAATAATCCTAAATTTTAATTTCATTATTTTCAGTGATTTTTATAAGTGTACTATAATAAAATTTTAAAAAGCTAACAGTAATCAAAACAGCATGCTATTGGTACAAAAACAGATGCACAGATCAATAGAACAGAATGGAAAGCCCAGAAATAAAACCACACATCTGTGGACAGCTAATCTTCGACAAAGGAGCTGAGGGCCTACAATGGAGAAAAGAAAGTCTCTTCAACAAATGGTGCTGGGAAAACTAGACAGCCACATGTAAAAGAATGAAAATTGACCATTCTTTTTCACCATTCACAAAAATAAACTCAAAATGGATCAAAGACCTAAAGATTAGGCCTGAAACAGTAAGTCTTCTAGAAGAGAATATAGGCAGTACACTCTTTGACATCAATTTCAAAAGAATCTTTTCAGACACCATAACTCCTCAGATGAGGGAAAACAATAGAAAGAATAAACAAATGGGACTTCATCAGACTAAAGAGCTTCTTCAAGGCAAGGGAAAACAGGATTGAAACAAAAAAACAGCCCAGTAATTGGGAAAAAATATTCACAAGTTATTTATCTGACAAAGGGTTAATCTCCATAATATATAAAGAACTCAAGCAGCTCAACAACAAAAAATCAAACAACCAGGTGAAAAAAATGGGTAGGGGACATGAACAGACATTTCTCCAAAGAAGATATAAGGAGGGCCAATAGACACATGAAAAGATGCTCATCTCACTAATCATCAGGGAAATGCAAATCAAAACTACAGTAAAATATCACCTTACACTTGTTAGAATGGCAAAAATAACCAACACAAAAAGTGACAAATGTTGGAGAGGTTGTGGAGAAAAAGGAACCCTCATATATTGTTGGTGGGAATGCAAACTGGTGCAGCCACTATGGAAAACAGTATGGAGATTCCTCAAAAAGTTAAAAATAGAAATACCTTATGACCCAGCCATCCCACTACTGGGTATCTATCCTAAGAACCTGAAATCAGCAATTCCAAAAGTCCCATGCACCCCTATGTTCATCGCAGCATTATTTACAATAGCCAAGACATGGAAGCAACCTAAGTGCCCAGCAACTGATGATTGGATAAAGAAGACACACACACACACACACACACACACACACACACAATGGAATACTACTCAGCCATAAAAAAAGGAAAAAATTGTCCCATTCACAACATGGATGGACCTTGAGGGTATTATGTTAAGTGAAATAAGCCAGATAGAGAAAAACGAACTCTGTATGACTCCACTCATAGGTGGAAGTTAACATATAGACAAAGAGAACAGATTAGTGGTTACCAGGGGAAGGGGGGGGTGGGCACAAAGGGTGAAGTGGTGTACCTACAACATGACTAACAATAATGCACAACTGAAATTTCACAAGGTTGTAAACTATCATAATCTTAATTAAAAAAAATTTTTTTAAGCTATAAAAGCCACTCATTTTTTGTGTATAAATTCTAAAATATAAATCAATGTTATTTAAAGATCAAAAAAGACAATTTTACTAGGTAAATAGCCTGAATTTAAAACATCCAAAAAAACGCTGACCAAAACAAAGGATGCAAATTGCAAATAATTTATCTACTCTGATTATGACATAAATAAAATAGCCAAATAACAAAGAATTTCCAATTTACAGTTCAATTATACTATGGTACCTCAAACAAGCACAGGATTTGGCATAAATACTAAAATAACTGGAAACACCAGTGACCCCCTAAAGTTTCATTTATTTTACTTTGCTACTTCGTATACTTCCTTTTGATGTCATCTTGTGAATAACTACTTCAGTGGTTCCCAAACTTTAACCAGGAATAATACATTCTTTATTTAATTTCCTGTATTTTGAAAGCTTCTGTCTACTACTGCACATTAATTAATAATTCACTTTTCCCATTTGTTAATCAAAGATACATAGAATGACCATTAAGAAATTATAATTTAAATGAGCTAATCAATACAAGTACCCTAAACTGACACAATTACAACCTAATACCAAAAACCACACATCTTAGTAAACCTATGAAACTTTCCAGGCATTCCACTCAGCTTTTCCAAGTTCCAGCTTCTAAACTTTCATTAACACAGCTTACCTCTACTTAATGCTATGTTCATTTGATTCAATACGGGAAATCTGACCAATGCATTAACTGGCAGCATCCCTATCTGAGAACAGGTGGCACTTATTATGTGACATACGACGTACTGTGTGACAACCTGATTGGTGGTAAGGAGTAGTTGTGTTTTAAATAAGCCTTTCCTAATGGCTAAGGATGGTCACCAAAGATGAGTGGAAAATGTCACTCTTCTCACATACCTAATGAGAGAAGACCTAGCTGATACAGTCAAAAGTGGACAGGGGATAGCTGTTGGAATAATTAAAAGGGATTATTAAATAAATGATTAAATATTAAATAATTTTTAAAAATTAAAATAAATACTTCCTTTCTGGGAATCATTTTTGACATCCTCAGTTCTAGGTAGTAATTGTTTATAAGGCTACCAAGAGAAATTTTACCTACTTCACAGAAAATAAAAGTAAAAAATAATATATTACTAAGAATTATGATTATCCTCCCTCAGAATGTTTTCATGAAAGGTTTAAAATGTAAATAAATAGTAAAGAACAAACAATTAGGTAAATTCGGCATGCATAACTCATGAAAACATATCACATATCCTTTAGCACTTGCCCATTCCAAAACCCACAATGACAAAAGAAACACCTAACAGCTTGCAATTATTTTTAAAACATGCTCTTATACCTAAAAATTCAAATATCGATGAATTGCACACAAAAGAATAAAATATACAATTTTTTTATTTTAGTAGTTAAAATATTACCCTTCTTAAATGTTATCTCCACAATTTTAAATCTGATTTTTTAAAATAAACGCATTAATAGGTATAAAATCCAATACCATCACGTTCCTCTGTGCTTTGTTCTATAAAACTGGTATCAAAGCAGTAGAGAAGTGCCATAAGAAGAGCCAGATTCACTGAGTCCAATGAGCCATTAGCCTCAACTGTCACTCTTTCCAAATGTCCAATAAGGAGAAGAGTGTCATCTTTGCCTAAAGGTGACTGGCAAGCCCAGGCAAAAAGGCTTTCTGCTAGAGACTGCCTGCACTCCTTGATGAGATCAGAAACCTAGAAATAAAAATATATGATTATCAGGATAAATAAATTACAGTGAAGCCTGGTCTTACTCCACAATGTAAACTGTCTTTTACAAAGGCTAACTAAACAAATGTATCTGAATCCACGAGTGACCCTAAACTCACAGCTCTGGAATTCTGAACAAACCCTAATGTTAATTCCTCATTCTTAAGTTCCAAGCTCCTTTATGGGATAATCAATTCCTTGAGGAGTTCATTCCAGAAAAAGAGCTAGAATGGCACATAAGTAACTAGAAAGAAGCTGAAACAACTGCAAGTCAATTTCATGGACACAGCTGCCTACACACTTTAACACGCATTACTAATTTTTGTATGCCTGCATTAGAAGAATGTTCTAATTATCATGACTTTTCTGCCTCCGAGACACAGACAACCATGAGGTGATCTCGTTAAACTCTTGCCTCTTTGCGATGTTTTTCACTGCCCAAGCCTCTCTCGCGCTGCAGTTTTTCAAACTCATTGTTCACATCAATCTGTGACACCAGAGTAAGGACTTTGTAAGTCAATCCTTGCTCCATCAGCTCATCTGTAAAGCGTGTTGTCATGGAAACTAGCTCTGGACTGTAATGAAAACAAATCAATAAACAAAGTTATAATGAACAGTAATGTTTATACGTCCTCGTTATATGGACACAGCAAATGCTCTTTTTATTTTTTTTATTTATTTATTTTTTGTTAAAGATTGGCACCTGGGCTAACAACTGTTGCCATTCTTTTTTTATTTTTTTCTGCTTTATCTCCCCAAACCCCCTCTGTACATAGTTGTATGTCTTAGTTGCAGATCCTTCTAGTTGTGGGATGTGGGAGGCCGCCTCAATGTGGCCTGATGAGCGGTGCCATGTCTGTGCCCAGGATCCGAAGCCTGGGCCACCGCAGTGGAACGCACGAACTTAACCACTTGGCCACGGAGCTGGCCCCTCTTTTTATTTTTATTTATTTATTTTTGGTGAGGAAGATTGGCCCTGGGCTAACATCTGTGCCAATCTTCCTCTATTTTGTACGTGGGATGCCACCACAGCAGAACTTAATGAGCGGCATGTAGGCCCACACCCAGGATCCGAATCCACAAACCCCAGGCAGCTGAAGCGGAGAGTGCAAACCTAACCCCTATACCACCAGGCCAGCCCCTGCTGCTCTTTTGACAACAATGTTGCATTACTGGAAACAACGAGGATGAATTATAACCTAGCTCTTTTCATTCTTTCTAGATCATTGGGTTTCAATAAGCTTCTAACCATAACTTGAGTTATTTTATATTTGTAAAAAAATAAAGCAAGTTTAAACTACTGTGTCATTCTTGGCAGAATAAGGGAGTATTTATTACTCAATTTATGTTACATACTTTACTTAAAATTGTACACGTCAATGAGAAATTTTTGTTTTTCTAAAATTATAACTCTTCAAGTAATTTCTAATTAACCCCTGAAATCCTAAGAAGCACCACACCTGAGTTCAAGGGTCCATGTCTTTCCTCGTCTAGACTGTATCAAGGCTTTCAGGGAATTTGCAATGCATCGTTTTCCATCCCAGTATAAAAGAACAGCTACTAATCCTCTAGTGAGGCCAGGAAAATGCGGCTGTTGGTGCTCTCCTAGAGAAGAAAGTTAAGAAATAATTAGTAAATAAACTCATATGTGTTTAGGAAGAGACAAAAATCAGTATACCAATGTTCAATTCAAAGAAATCACAGAATCTCAGGGTTTACAGGGCCCTGAAGGTCCTCTACTTCAAACATCCATCTACTGTTTTAGTCTCTTTCACATGAAATCTTTCAAATATTTGGAAGTTCCTTTCCCTAGAGTCTTCTCTGGAAATGAGATAAGCTTTTCTTATGTTTCAATTTCACTTGCCCTTTTAACTGCTCTCCTTTGAATAAGTTCCACTTTGTCTTTTGTAAAGTAACTCGCCTACAGTTCAGTGTCATTTCCCATGGCTTCTTTCTTCCCTTAGCCCAATCACTCCTGCACTTCACACCCTTCTGTCACCCAAATTCATCTCACTGCCTCACACCTCTATACCAGTGATTTCTCCTTCTGGACGCCCTTTGTCCTCCTGAGTGCACACCTATTGCACTTGACATATGCCTATGTACTCATTTTTTAACACCTGCCTTAAGCCTCATGATCTTCATGAAAACTCTCTACAACATGAGGTCAATTTAATCCACTTCCCTCTGTACCCTCACTAAATCTTGCAACAAACTTGCATTGATGCAGCTAATGGTGTCATAATTATTTGTTTCCATGTCTTTCTCAATTACTAGACCCTGAGCTCCTTTACACTAGCTGAAGTTTTAATCATCTTTATATCCCTGAAGTTTTAACACAGAGCCTGGCCCACAGCACACACGAAACAAATGTTTGCTAAATGAAAGTTCTGAGTTAAACTCAAAACTCAAGCATGTCCAGTTAACGTCTCCATCATAGAACGGGAAAACTACCTTACTCGTTCTCAAAATCACACTTTTTATGTAGCCTTAGGTTAAAAAGGACTTTGGCAGCCACGAGGTATCTTTAGACATATTAGACTTTCTTTCAACTAAAAGGCCCACATGACTTCTCCACATGGCTCTATTATAATTAAAATGAATTATTTATTTTATGGAAATTTCAATCTTTTCTCTATATAGCAGCCAGAGAAATAATTTCAAACTTATTCCAGATTCTGTAACTCTTCAGCTTAAAGCCCAGGCCAACAACTTCCCATTGCAATTAGAATAAAGTCCAAATACTTTTCATGGTCTGCAAGATGGAGTATGATCTGATTCCTGCTCTATCTTCATGTTCCTTCACTCTCCCCCTCACTCCTGATGCTCCAGGCTCAGTGGTCTTTTATCCTTTAGCATGACTTTGTGCTCACCTCAAGCACTCGCTGTCTGATCTGCCTGGAACACTCTTCGCCAACAACTCTGGCTCTGTGTCATCATGCAGGTCTCAGGTTAAATGTCCCAAACCCAGAGAGGCCTTCTCTAAGTGTCCTATTTAGAGTTGCCCCGCATCAGTTCCTACCCTCTATATCCCACTGCTTTGTGTTCTTTTCTTCCTAGAATTCAGCATTATTGAAATTATCTTTTTTTAGACATATTCATTGTCTGAATCACCCCCATGAGAAAGAAACTCCAAAAAAGTAGTGACTATACCTTCTTATTCATTATATGGCAATTAAAGCTTTGTGTGATAAAACTTCTGAGATGCAGCCAGTTATTCTTTCCTAGTAAATTACCATGTAAAAGCCTATCTTAAAACAGTTAAATTACCTTTAACAACTCCAATCACTAAAGCCTTCCTAAACTCAAAGATAAACAAAAGGAAATATTTTGAATATGTTTTTTAAAATAAACTACGTACTTAAAAACCATTTTGCAATCTAAATGATGTAATATTTTAAAGTGCGAGTGAACAATTTTATAATTCTGCACTACCTTACCATAGGTTCAGTTAAATGTCAACCTACCGGCGAGGAGAAGCTCAACAGCTGCCAATTCTCCAATATCAAAAAGGTCACTGAGGATAAAGGCCTCTTTAATGAGCTGTTCGGGAAGAAGCCGGGTCCCCTGCTGACCCTGGATGGCGACTCCTTCTGTACTGGCTTTCTGAACCTTCTCATGTTGTTGAACATTTTTTGGCTACCATGATTAAAAAAAATAAATAAGATCATGTAATGAAAACGGTACATTGGAAACAAGGTCTATTAAATTGTTACCTAAAGAAGTTTATTCATGATAAGGCAGCCCGGTTGACACAACAAAAGAAGTATTTCTTGTCAGATAATCTATAATTAGACCTTTATGAGGTAACATTTTGTATTACATTCAACTTTCTATACTATTACCACCTTCTCAATAACTGCTTCTCCTAAACTCTGAACTACAAAATTTTGAGAAAGCACACAAAATAGCATACTACTTTTCAAGTTCCTAAGGAACTTTTCCAATTATATATTTAATAAATAAAAACAATAAGGGCTTTAAGTAGGAAATAAATGGATATATGAATTGTTGAATTAACGAGTAGGGCTAATAATGATAGTTTATTAATATATTATTGAAAATGTAGTCTTATTTCCAGAGAATAGAATTACTTGATGGATCATAAGATCTTAAAAATTTACACTTTGAAAAAGGCCACAAAGGTCATTTAATCAAACTCCTCTGTTAACAGATGGGAAAACTGATGCCCAGCTAAGTCAGGTGACTTGCCTGTGGGCATACAACTCTAGTGGTAGAGCCAAGACTGGAACTCAGCTCAACTGGCTCCCGGGCTAGGGCTCTTTCTACTAACGATAGAAACAAAAGCTAAAAAAGCAAAAGGCCATTTCTGGTAAGATGAACCCATAAATAATTCTTAGATGGTCTTCTTAGTCTAAAAAATAAAATTGTCAATTAGCAAGGAAAGGTGTTTCCAAATATGAATCCCATTCACTAAAGAACTCTATTCCTGGTTAAAAAGGATCTCAAGATGTAGTGATTAATGATATGCAAGAATTAATTATTTCAGCTAACACAACTTGCATGACACTATGAAGAGTTAAAATGTTGAAATGTACCTGGAAATTAATAAAATAATCAATCTTACTGAGTTTAGATGTATTAACTATAGGTCAGAAATTTCAAGGAGCTCATTTTTCTGGAATATACTGAACTTTCTAAATCATATTCAAATATTATTAAGATATCTCCTAGCTAAAGATAAATATAATAGTAACCTCCATGGAGAACAAAAAGAAGATAATAACTGCTCCTAGGAAAAACCACATTTTTAGAAAAAACTTGAATCAATGAACTAGGACAACTAACATACTTCATTTACATACATTAAGAATTTACTTGCTCCTTCAATCTTTAAAAAAGAAAGCAAAGCCAAGAAGCAAAAAAGAAAATTTCCTACTGGGTTTTTGAACAATGAGATGAAGTCAGGTTTGTGTTTCTTCAAAATCATATCAAGAAGATGGACAGCTTCAGGTTGTCTTCTCCAAAGAGCATTGCCCACTGTTTGCCAGATGTCTTTGTAAGGACCCCAGAGACTAGCAGCTTAAAGAAAAAATAAGTAAAACTAGTATCAAATAAAACATATATTTGGAAAATAATATAAGGTTACTGTCTATACATTTTACCCATGCTCACAACTACTTTTAAATGTACAAAGTTATACATACAAAGCAAACATACATACAAACCAAACATTAAAAGTGTACTTACTAGAATTCTCAAGCAACAATATAAACATCATTTTATCTAACTTAATACAACATAAAGTAAATCCTGACTTTAAATTGGAACATCAGCTGAACCTGATATTTTGCCCCTTTATTAGCTATAAGACACGGAAATAACCTTTTTAAATTTCAATTTCCTTATGTATAAAATAGTCACATCATCTGCCTCACAGGGTTAAATGGATCAAATGAGATAAACTAGATAAAACGCACAATACAGTGCCTGGCATATTGTAGGCACTCAAATATAAGTGCCTTTCTGTTCCTCCCTAGAATGCAAATGAAAAGCAAGGGTAAAAAAGCGGGGGGGGGGGGATCAGATTTCATGTAAAACTTAGCAGCTGAAAAATAAGTATTTTATTTTGGCTGGGACACTAGCTATTACAAAACAGCATAGACATAAGGAATACTTCTGTAAATTCATATGAAAAGGATCCCATTTTGACTTGTAAAGGTAATAATAATAAGGAATACTGAGTTGTGCTATGTGCTACTGAGCACAGTTCTAAGGTCTTTACACGTGTTATTTCATTTCAAACACTATGAGGTCAGCAGTATGTCTTCCTCCATTTTATAGATAGGAAAATGAAGCAGAGAGGTCAAGAAACTCACCACGGTCACACTGGATAAATAGGTTGTGAACTGAGGCAGCAGCATCAGAATGCGCCCTAGTCACTAAGCATTAGTGCCTCCATACATAATATTTGGAAAGGGAAAACGTCTGAGAAGATGATTTAGGTATTTCAGACATATCTGGTAAACATTCTGGTAAGTGAAGAAATTAAGATTACATCTAGACATATTTAGGCAAATTCATCTAAACTCATCCAAATTCACTTCTCTAAAAATATTTAAGCTCCATTAATGAACAGTAAAATACCATAAGGGAAAAGAGAAACAATCCTGGTCTTTAAAAACTTACAATCAGGTTTGGGAGACAAAGTATACATAAATGAAATATTTCAATGACAACACAAAAAAGGAATATGATTGTTGCCACAAAAGATATAAGAATTTCAAGAGAGTAAAATGATGGTCAAGGATTTCTAAGGGATGGCTGTACTTGGGTAGCAATCTGAAAGACGAAGAAAATCCAACCAACAACCAAGGGAAAGTGTGAGCAAAGGCTCAAAGATAGGTCTGAAAGACAGAGAATTCAAAGAGCAGCACTGAGATTACAGAGGTCAGAGCGGTGGCTTTCGAACCTTTTTGACTATAACTCATGGTAAGAAACATTCCATATCTACCCAGTGCACACACACATGCAAAAGTGAAACAAAAGTTTAATATGAAATACTAATGAATATTCATTTATTAGAAAAATGCACTCTGATATTTTGTCTTCTGTTTCCTTTTATTGATGGGGGACCCATTGAGTTTATTTTAGACCCACTGTTTGAAAAACACTACCCTGAAGCCCAAGATTTCTGTTTGCAAACAATCAGACATGGTACTCATATGTGTTTATAAAGACTATGAAAAGGAAACAAGTCAAAACCAACCAGTTATTAAACAGAAACTTGGAAGTAACTATAGCCTACACTTTAAAGGGTGGTTGTAAATGGTTAACTACTATCTGAGGAAATACAAATCCAAATAAAGCTACCAGGACAGTAAGAATGACAGGAAAGAGAGCTGTAACCTAATGAAATGCATTACAATCTTATGAACAATGTTGTCAGAAGAAAGCAATGTACTGCAAAAAAAATTTTTTATGGGGGATATGCAGGGAGGGGACAGACTAAACCAGTCAAGCTAGATCATTAATTCATCTGACAAATATTTACTAAGGGCCTTCTATGTATCAGGGACTACAGACTGAGCAAGACAGACAGGATCCCAGGCCTCATGGAACTTACAGATTGACAAAAGAGACAGACATTGAATGCAGACTTCAAAAACAATTACCAGTATAATATAAGGTATGATGGAGAAGTGCAGGGTGCGAGAACAAATAAAAGGAAGAATCTAACCTAATCTGAAGGGCAGGGCAGGAAGCGATGTGTTAGGTCTTTGGCGTGGGGATATGGAGGAATGGGAATCAGCACGTCTAGACCTTACAGAGAAAGAGATCGTCCAGCTCCCTGCTTTGCTTCCCCTGCTTTGGTCCCATACTTGCCAATCCTCTGATTAAAAAATACAGTTTGGGGCCGGCCCCCTAGCCGAGTGGTTAAGTTCGCGCGCTCTGCTGTGGCAGCCCAGGGTTTCGCCAGTTCGGATCCTGGGCGCGGACATGGCGCCACTCATCCGGCCATATTGAGGCAGCATCCCACATCCCACAGCTAGAAGGACCTGCAACTAAGAATATACAACCATGTACCAGGGGGGATTTGGGGAAGATAAAGCAGCGAAGAAAAAAAAAAAAAAAGATTGGCAACAGTTGTTAGCTCAGACACCAATCTTTAAAAAAAAAAAAAAAACCAATAGGGGGCCGCCTCCACGGCCAAGTGGTTAAGTTCGCGAGCTCCGCTGCGGCAGCCCAGGGTTCGGATCCTGGGCGCGGACATGGCACCGCTTGTCAGGCCACATTGAGGTGGCGTCCCACATCCCACAACTAGAAGGACCTGCAACTAAGATATACAACTGTGGGGGGGTTTGGGGAGATAAAGCAGAAAAAAAAATACAGTTTGTCATATAAGCTTCTAGAGTAAAGAATGTGCTGACTAACCAATAAGATTACCCATGCAGATATACTTCCTATTAAAGATCAATAAATTGGGGGCCGGCCTGGTGGCTCAGTGGTTAAGTGCACATGTTCCGCTTCGGCAGCCTGGGGTTCGCTGGTTGGGATCCCAGGTGCGGACATGGCACCACTTGGCAAGCCATGCTGTGGCAGGCGTCCCGTGTATAAAGTAGAGGAAGATGGGCATGGATGTTAGCTCAGGGCCAGTCTTCCTCAGCAAAAAGAGGAGGATTGGCGGCAGATGTTAGCTTAGGGCTAATCTTCCTCAAAAAAAAAAAAAGATCAATAAATTGGCTTACTGGTTATATATCTGTCTTAGATCCTGAGTTTGGAGAAAAATCAATTACTGGGATGTAATCTACTCTGGCTACACTAACAAATATCAGAGTTCAAATCTGTCAAAATGAGGACCCAACCCTGGATCCTGGTGCCCACCTGTGAGGTGCTAGTTGGATGCTGACTAGCTGACTTCCCTAGAGATTATTTTGTTGGCCTTCTCTAACTGCAAAGGATAGAGCAGGTTTGAGCCTTGGATTCCAGTCCAAGATGGAATTTTTCCTATTAGTAAGTGGAAAAATTTCAAGTAGTAGATGACAAAACACAATTGGTATTGTGGGACAATGGTGTGGTTCATGGACTAACTAGAACAGGAAGTGTCAGGAACCAAGGATGGTAGGTAGGTAAGCCACTCATGAGGTGGTGAAATGTAAGTAGGATAAGGCAGCCAAATAGAAAGGAAAGGCCTGTCAGTAGAGAAGGGTCAGAATTGGTAATTTATTTGCACAGGGTATAATGGAAAGACATCAAAAATGACTCCTAGGCAAATATGAAACTTGCCTTACCACAGGTATTTCAAAAATCTAACAAAAAGCTGACAGAAGTCAATTCTCTGCCTTTAAAAGTAACACCAAGGCTGGCCCCGTGGCCGAGTGGTTACATTCACGCGCTCTGCTCAGGGTTTAGCCAGTTCGGATCCTGGGCGCCGACATGGCACCACTCATCAAGCCATGCTGAGGCGGCGTCCCACATACCACAACTAGAAGGACCCACAGCTAAAAATATACAACTATGTACCAGGGGACTTTGGGGAGAAAAAAGAAAAATAAAATCTTTAAAAGTAACACAATATACAATAGAACCTCTGAAGAACAAATACATTTCTTTGTACTATACATACTTAGCATAACAAGCTCAGGGAGTTTTAGAGAAAAACTTTATTTTCCCTCCTTTATGGGAGGCATCCAATAACAAGTCAAAAATCTCCACACAAAAAACCCACGTATGCTGGCCTCCTTAGTCTCTCATTAACATCAACACATCACAGAAGGTAACTGCAACAAAGATTTATTGTCAGTCTGTCTTTGATTACAAATGAAAGGAGGCTAAAAATTTTTCCAAATTACTAAAGATGTATTTTTAACAACAGTATTCTGTATATTTGAGAAATACATTTATTTTCCTTAATGTTTAGGGACACCTCCAGCAAATCACATTTATTGACTCATGCATCATGTACTAGGTGCTGGTAAGCTTATAGTGTAGTGAGGAAACACACGGATCACACAGTTATACATTAGCATAAAATCCAATTTGGTAAGTGCTATGAAGGAGAAGGTACCCAAGGCAAGAGATCACATATTAGAGGAATCTGACCTAGCCAAGGACATAAGAGAAGGGAAGGATTCCCTTCCCGGAAGTGATGATTAGGCTGAAATCTGAAGGATAAAGTGAGACTTAACTGAGGGGTGGGAGGTAAGGACAGGCATTCCAGGAAGAGAGGATAGCACATGGGTTCCCACAGCAAGAGGGAACAGTGCATTCTCAAAGAACAGAGAAGAAGGCTAAGAGAGCTAGAGTACAGAAAAGGGTTTGGCAAGGGAGGAGACTGCAACACCAAGCGGGGCTTCCTAGCCCTTGTTAACAATTTGGGTCTTTATCCTAAAAGATCAAGCTAGATAAAAATTAAAAAATGTCTGCTGGACTTCGTGAAATAGAAGAGCATGTTAACCTTACTGAAAGCTGTTTAGGAGGATGCGAAGAGACTAGAGTGGGTGGAGGAAGTGGAGGAATGGAAATGGATTCAGTGTATGCTGATGAATCTTTTGAACAGTTTGTGAAGAGGAGCAAGAGGACAGAGTGAGACATGAGATGAAGATAAAGAGGGGAGGTTAGCAGAAGAAAAGCAGCAAGAAAGAGATGTGAATATACGAGAGAGAAGGGGTTATAGGGAGAAGGGCATAAAGGGTGGGATTTACCTTAGATAGGAAGCCACAGGGAAAGTGATTCAAAAGGGACAGATATAGTTTCTAGATCTGAAGGTGAAAAGAGAGCTCATGTCCATTTGCATCTATTTTCTCTGTGACTAGGAGACTGAGGGGTCAGTTGGAGGATAAAGATTTGAGGAGCGTGGAAAAGGTATGAAATAGTCAGTGATGTGAACAGGACAATAGTGACCAGAGTGCCACAGAGGGACTGTCAGGTAGTGTTAATGGCGGCTTACTAACAAGCCTGTATGTCTACTCAGCCGGGATGAGACAGGTCACGTCACTAGTAAGTCACCCAGCTGAAACTCAAGCGCAGGCCTTAGAACTCTGCAACTTCTATTTTTGCCCCATTCTACAACTCTAAGACGTTTAATTTTTTTGAATTGTGGTAAAAAACACATAAGATAGAATCTGCCATCTTAAGCATTTTTAAGAGTGTAGTTCAGCAGTGTCAAGTGCATTCACATTGTTGTACAACAGATCTCCAGAACTTTTTCATCTAGCAAAAGTGAAACTCTGTACCCATTAGACGACAATTCTAACTCCCTGCAGCCCCTGGCAACCAGCATTCTGGTTATGAGTTTGACAACTTTCTATATCTCCTATAAGTGGAATCACAGTGTTCGTCTTTTTGCCACAGGCTTACTTCACGTAGCAGAATGTCCTCAAGGTTCATCTGTCTTGTAGCATGTGACAGTATTTCCTTTTTAAGGCTGAATAAGATTCCATTGTATGTACAATACTACATTTTGTTTATCCATTCATCCTTGTACAGACACTTGGGCTGCTTCCCTAAAATGTTTAATTTAAAAAAAAAAAAAATTCTCCTGACTCTTAGCTTTTAAAAACGTTTCCTTTCTATGTTACCAATTAAACACTCTTGCCACAAGGCCTTATTATATAATGTATACCCTTGCAGCTGCTGGCAACTCCTTTTCCTTTTCCCTTCAATGATTTATGTTGAATGATGGTAACTGGGATGAGTATGTACTAAAGAAATGTATATAACCACACTTACAACATGCAACCCTGGGCCTGGGCCAGTGGCAGGGTGGTTAAGGCTCTGCTCACTCAGCTTCCACAGCCCAGGTTCATGGGTTCGGGTCCCGGGCACAGACCTACTCCACTCACCAGCCGCGCTTGTCCCATATACAAAAAATAATAGAGGAGAATTGGCAGGGATGTTAGCTCAGGGCTAATCTTCCTCATGCAAAAAAAAACGAGGAGGGTTGGCAATGGATGTTAGCTCAGGGCAAATCTTCTCCCAGAGAAAAACAAAACAAAACATGTAACCCTCGCTTTTAAGTTTCCTTCTGAGTGGGAGGGCAGGACAGCAATATTAAGGAAGTAACTTCATTACTAACATTCAGATATATGAAAATTTGATGTAATAAAATGAATTACGTTGTGCTTAAGCAGTAGCATGTAGTAGTTTAAGCACCTAAGACTGGCTTAGAATCATTAGCTGTATAACCTTGGGGAACTTACTTACCTACCCTAAGTTTCTATTTCCAAATCTGAAAAATGAGGTATTTAATAGCAGCTACCTCATAGGTGTATAAAGGAGATTAAATGAGATAATGGAAGTAAAACACTTAGTCCAATGCCTGGCACACAGCAGGTATTCAATAAACATAATGCATTATTATAAAAGAATTTATCGTAGTGTTTCTAAAATGGTTTGATTTGCAAAACTCAGATTTAGATAACTTTTCATGAATATCAGTCCTGTGGAAAGTATAACAAGCCAAAACCAAAAAAAAAAGAGACTGTATAATTAGAGACAGAAAGAAAAGGAGTCCGGGAAAGACTCCTCTTTTTTTTTTTTATTAAAGATTGGCGCCTTAGCTAACAACTGTTGCCAATCTTTTTTTTTTTTTTTTTTCCTGCTTTTCCTCCTCAAATCCCCTCAGTACATAGTAGTGTATCTTAGTTGTGGGTCCCTCTAGTTGTGGCACGTGGGATGCCGCCTCAGCGTGGGCTGACGAGCGGTGCCATGTCGGTGCCCAGGATCCGAACTGGCCCGCAGGCCGCTGAAGCGGAGCGCGGGAACTCAACCACTCAGCCAAGGGCCAGGCCCGGGGAAAGACTCCTCTTGAATGACATTCTCTACAAGTATTTACCATATAGATATACTCTTAATTGGCCCATGAAGCTATATGCGTCTCAATCCAGGCAGTGACATTCTGAGCTGGAAATTATTCGCTTTCAGGATCGCTCCGCCCCATGCAGGGCTTTCCGCATCCTTGCTCCGCCCACTAGGCGCCAGCAGCCGAACGCAGGAATTGTGACAATCAAAACGCACCCAACTCTTCAAACGCCCCTGGGGGGCAGTACCGACTCAGATTGAGAACCCGAAAAGGATCCACCCCAAATCTTCCAAGTTCCTTTACTACCTTCTAGATTCTACCCCGCCGCGAAGATCTACTGCTCCGAAGGTCCAGGAGCATCCAGGGATGGGCCACACCCGCAGAGCTCGGAGTCATCTGCTGTACCCATGGCACCTCCTTCCCGGCCACCTTCCAGACTGCGGGCTTCATAATCCTCGCTTCCTGCAGGACCCTCTAACCTCCACGAGGGGCCCCGGTGCCCTACTTTGAGGTGCGAGTTTTCAGCCTGCACTCGTGACTGAAAATACCTGGGGTCCTCCGGACTCATTGCCGGAACCTTGCATGCCCAGGCGAAATCTAGGCCACAGACACCCCACGGGATATGGGGGGGGGGGGGGGGGGGGGGGGAGGGACCAGGCTCAGCCCTGGGCTGCAAGAGACTGCAGGCTGGGTTCCGGTAGACCAAGCCGCCTTGCCCGGACCCTCAAACCCAACTCGAGGGCTAGAGCCGCAGCGCCGACGCGCGCCATTCAAACTGGGGAGGGGCAGAGTCTAGGCCCAGAGCTAAGGAAAAGCAGGCATCAAACACAAGTGGGGGCCTGGACTCCGAGCAACCTGACAGCCCGGGTCTCTCACTGAAGATCGTCGCTGGGTCCCAGTTTCCCTTTTGCCCTGGCCGCACTTACCCGAATTTACCGCCAACAGCGTCGCCATCTTGAAGGCGCACTAACGGAGTCCTCCCGCCTCACAGAGGCCCAGAAAATGATGAGGCTGCCCGAGGCGACGCCTGAACAGAAAGGTAGCATGCTGGCCCCTGCGAACGGCACGCTCGGCCGACTCCGCCGTACAAAGCCTCGAAAATCTGCTGTGGGTCACAGACGTCAATTTTCTCCGGGATTATTCCCATTCTAATAAGGCGAGGACAACCAGTTGGGAGACGCGAGGTCCTCGATTTGACGTTAATTGTGCAGTGCATCCTGGGACTTGTAGTTTCTTTCTAACGATGACTGAAGTTGGTTAGGTGGAAAAGATATTTTGAGACTAGTTATTGAAATGATGCCCATTTATGATATTATAAAAGCCGTAAATTCAAATCATTATCTCCATTTCAAGTTAAATCTTCCTTGCATTACTCCTTTACTTTGGGGAGTGGAGTGGGGTAAAAGATGTCTGCACCGCAGTCATTTGATGGGTTACAAACTAAGTTTTCATAACATTTAAATATACCAAGTGTTTTGCGTCAACATAGTTACATAGAGTGAAACAAATCATAACTTTTTATTATGAAATTTCCAAATGTATGCAAAATTAGAATAATTCCTGTCCCCCACCTCCAACATGGAAGATTATTTTGAAGCAATTTCCAGAATTATAAATAAACACCAAATATTTTTCTACCTAAGTACCGCCCAAATAGCTGGATCTACTTTTTTCACTCGCTAAATTTGGGTTTGCTAAATTTCATACTAAAACATAAGGAGTCATTACCATTTACTATTATATGTCAGGTATTTATTAAGAATTTTACGTTATCTCATTTAATCCCTGAAACAATCCTATTAGGAAGATTATAGCTATTATAGCTATATAATTATATATGTATAATATATAATTATAGCTACTTATCTCAGAGGTGGTCAATGTGCCTTACAGTCTCACTTTATCAACTCCAACATTCCACTGAGGTTAGGAGGAAATAGAGCCAGCTTATATTCCCATTTCATTTTTGGACATCAGAATTAAAAAATGTAGACAAAATCCCAGGGTACGTTTTTAAGAAAATCAGGCATATTCCTTCTTTTGAACAAAAAATATTGAGTGACACAATGTACATCAGGTGAAACACAAAAGTCACTGATTTTTTTTGAAAGTCATTGTTATATAGAGACAAATGCCAGAGTACAATGAAAGTGTTTTTAAGGAGTGAAAGGGAAGAGAGAATTATTTTTCCCCAAGTTTGGCATGAAAGTGAGAAGAATATTGAGCAGAAACTTGGCAGGAAGTGGCATTCAAAGAAGATTTTCTTTCTCAGCACTATTACAAGCCTTTCCCACACACACTCTTTAAGCCCAAACATTTCCCTCTCCATAGATCACTTCGCTTTCTATGAAGGAACTCTTTGACTTCCTGCAACTCCCCTCACCCATCATCACACTTACAAGCATTCTCTCACAGGTTTCCTCAATCCATAGCAATCAGGATATTGGCATCATAACTCCTATAAAACTATTCTCAGTATGGTTACCAGTGATCAATTGTCAAATCTGATAAGCATTTTTCTGAATTTCTTCGAAATTCTTCTTTCCCTTGACTTGTGGGGCACCACCCCTCCTGGTTTTCCTCCAGTCTTTCTAGTTCTTCTTTTTAAGTTTCCTACCTGGACTTTTCTTCCTCTTCTCATCGCTAAATGTAGCTCCTCCCTGTCAGTCATTCCCAGCCTCTGTTCTTTTTACTCTGTTCGCTTCTGGGAAATCTATGGCTTCTTACTACCACGTGTTTGCTGATGGATTCTATATTTGTATCTCCAGTGTGGTCCTCTCTCCTGGGCTTTAGATTTGTATATCCAACTTGTCTACCCCCCATCTCTATAGATTGTCACACAGGCATCTCAAAATCAATCAAGTAATACAAAACTTAAATGAGCATTTTCCTCTTAAAACTCTGCCACCTGTATCCACTCAGTTGCCAAAGTCAGAAACCTGGGAGTCATTCTATATTCCTCCTTCAATTGCCAAATCCTATTCATTCTACCTCATAAATATTTCTGGAACCATTTTTCTCTTCTTTCCTCCCTATGTCATTGTTCTCTCAGGTCTCATCTTCTTATACTTGATATGTTGCCATTGGCTTCTCACCAGTCTTCCTGATTTCCATCTCAGCCCCCTTTCAGGGACTCTCAAAGTGATTTTCAAATACACAAATCAGATCAAATGCTGGCCCTGATCAAAATTTCTCACTGACCTATTCCCTAAAGGTACTATTTGAAGACTTCTTAGGAAGGCACGCATGCCACTTCCTGATCTGGTTCGGCCTCCTTCTTCAACCTCCTTACCCTCACTCTTGCTCAGGCGCCCTTTACTATTCTGAACTATTTATTATTCTCCAAGTACAGCATGCTTTCGTTTTGGGGGGGAGGAAGATCAGCCCTGAGCTAAGATCTGTTACCAATCTTCCTCTTTTCTTGCTTAAGGAAGATTGTCTCTGAGCTAACATCTGTGCCTACCTTCCTCTATTTTGTACATTGGATGCCGCCACAGCATGGCTTGACAAGTGGTCTGTAGGCCCTCGCCTGGGATCCAAACCTGCAAACCCCAGACCACCGGAACAGAGCATGTAAACTTAACCACAATGCCACTAAGCCGGCCCCACAACATGCTTTCTTGTACCACATATTGATGCCTTTGCACCTGCTGCTCTACCTGCCTGGAATGCCCTTCCTTCCTTTCCCCATCCCTCTGTGGGCCACCCACGAAGTTAACCTCCCAAACATGACCTGTCTTCCAAGTCTCACGGCCTGTGTTAATGCTGCCTCCATGATGCTATCCTTGACTCCCCTCAACCGATTTAGGGGTTTCTTTCCCCACATCCCTATCACACTGTAACCCATCTCTATTATAGCCCTGTGTTCTGTGACATTGTCTCCCCACTAAAACTGTTAGCTTCTTTGTGGTAGATTGTCATTAAAAAGCCCCGAAGGAATCACACGTCCCTGAATTCAAGCCATTGGATAACCATCTGCCACCCTGAATCTGGGTGGACCTTATGACTTGCTTGGGCCAAAAAAATGCAGCAGAAGTGACACTGAGTGAGTTCCAAGCCTAGGATTTGGCCTCGCTGCATCCTCTCTTGCTCTTTTGCTGCCTTTAGACACCAGGTAAGGAAACTTGGGCTAGCCTCCTTGAGGACGAGAGACCACGGCAGAAGCCTAACCAGACTCCAGCTGTTCAGCTCCCCCAGCTGAGATGCCAGACGTGAGTAAGGCCATCTCTGATCCTCCAGTCTGCAAATGGGTGAGTCTGGCCCAGATGACAGAATTGTGGCTCTTGTTTTTAGCCATAGTTTTGTGGGTTTATGTCCAAAACACAACTGGTCTACTCCTGTAGAGCAACAGCTGTGTCTTTTATATTTGTATTCCCTGCTCCTGCCACATCTCGGGCTTGCAGTTACAATTCAGAAAAAAAACAATTGGCAGTGCTTGGTGCTTCCATGATCTACTGGAAGAGAGAGAGGTCACGTATAACTGTGGTGAAGAGCACAGACCCTAGAGCCAGGTTTCCTCGGTTCTGTCACTTATTAGCTGTGAAATCCTCCTCAGTGGCCCAGTTTTCTCCTTTCTAAATGGGGAGAATGATATTAGTACCTACATCATAGAGTTGTTAAGAGGCTTATTTGTAAAGTTCTTAGAGTGTGGCTGACACACAGTGCTATATGAATATTTGTTAAATAAAAATAAACTATTTCTAAGTCAAAGTAAGTGTTAAATGGAGGTATAGTTGATTACTTAGGACAAGTTCAGCCAAGTTGTTCAGTGCACTGCAAATGTGGAGGCACCCAGCAATGAAACACTGTGTGATTTATCTGGGGTAAGGGGTAGGACTGTGCCCTAGTCTAGTTGATCTATTATTTGTAACTTTCTTCATTGTCCCAATTAATTTTTAACTGTCTACACAAAGTTCTAAGGACAGTTAATTCTCATTTGGAGCCTAGAAAATGAAAATTACATGAAGAAAGTGGCACTTGAGGGGTCGGCCCCATGGCCGATTGGTTAAGTGTGTGTGCTCTGCTTCAGCAGCCCAGGGTTTCACTGGTTCGGATCCTGGGCGAGGACATGGCACCGCTCATCAGGCCACGCTGAGGCGGCATCCCACGTGCCACAACTAGAAGGACCCACAACTAAAAACATACAACTATGTACCAGGGAACTTTGGGAAGAAAAAGGAAAAATAAAAAAAAAAATCTTAAAAAAAAAAGAAATTGGCACTCAAATGGACAGATGACAGGAATTTACATGGTCATGAAAGTGTATGGAGCCAGGGAGTGGGGGAACGGATCAGTGAAAAATTGATGATGTGCCAGGTTTTGGATTTACAGACTTGCAACAACTCCCCTGGACAAGGCTTAGAATTTAGATGAGTGTCACGTTCTGTGATTTTCCACATCCTGCCCAGTGGAGGACCCCAGGCATAACAGGTTCGCCATGATGTGTTGACCCCAGTCAGTGGCCAGCTGTGGGTTTGCAGTTGCAGAACCACTGGCCTTGGAATACTGGTACTCTCTGGTGGAGTAGTAAACAAATTTGCTCTGGATTTTCCCCCAGAGACCCACAACCACAATGCAGCAAGTGGGTCCAATGGAAGATCTCCCCTTCATAGTCGGATTATTCCAACAGCCTCCTAACTGGTCTTCATGTCTCCAGTCTCACTCATTTCCAGTTCATCCTCTGCACTGTAACCAGAGGGATCACTTAGTCCTCTCCTGAAAACCCTTCAAGTTCTTGTCACTGCCCTGAGGGGAAGTCCATACTTCTTAGAATGGCTTACAAGGCTCCTCATGATGTGGCTCCTTCAGGCCTCTTAAATTTAATCTCACACGTAGATTCTTCTTTAGTAACTACTGCAGCAACTTAGATACACATTCTTAGACCCTCCAGCTCCACAAGACCCTTTACCAGAGCAGCCCCCTTCTTCATGGGGTATTCCCTCTGGCTACTGTGTCACATCTTCCTTCCCTCTGACTCTTTGTTGCACTCTCTTCCCTTTCTAGAATATCTTTAGCCCCTTCATCTGGTTACTCCTCTCAGGAATCACCTTCCCCTACACCACTCTTACCTAAGGTGGGATTGTGTGCCCTCCTGTGTGCTCCTATAATGCGTTAGAATTTTCTACCACTTTGTCTGTCTGTCTGTCCTTCTGGACTGAAAGCTCCACATAGAAGAGCAGAGGTATCCAATGAATGTTTGTTGAATGAATAAGGGTGAGGAAAGGTCAAGCTGCTGTCTTCCACCCATTGCCAGACTATGTTGTGGGCTCCTTGAAGATGGCTTCATAAACCACCGCCTCTCTTGCAAGTGCCTGAAAACTCCAGGCTAAGAAGGCTGGGTACGTCCTTTCCTGATGCATGGACCACCAATCCAGACCTAAAGGGGATAGGGTACTCCATACTTCATTTTATGAAAAACACCAGGCCTCCAGCTATGGAATTAGCTGGTTGAACCCCTTGAGAGGGTTTCCTATAGGTACGGAAACTTTGGCCATGACAGACAGTGTCTGCCACAATGGTACATGACACAACAGGAAAACGCGTAGGAGTAGAGTAGTGTGGAAGTACTGGTGGCAAAGTCAATTGATCTGGTCAAAAAGATTCTGGATTGTACTCTGAGAATTAGCACGAACACTTGGCTCCAGCCTTGGGCAGGGAGTGTTTGAAGGAGAGGGGCGAGTTACTGAGGAAAGCAGAATTCTGCCTGCGTGTGATGAAAGAGCCGAGCATTCATCCTATCAGAAGAGCACTCAGAGTGAAACTATGTACGAGGAACAAGAAAGCATTAATTGAAATAAACTACTGCACTGTTCAGGACACGATGTAAACTCAGAAACAAAGAACAATAGGAAATATTCCCAAATGCAAACAAATGCAAAAGAAAGAAAGGAAAGAAAGAGTCCAGATTAACATGAAGCTGTTCCATGTATCATTTCTTTAAGCTTCTATTTAGCTTAGGGCCATTCTTCAGGGATGTGCATTTTATATCTTCTCTTCCCACATCACGGAAGAATTGAGATTTCAGGAAAAGACTGATAAACAATGTAAAGTAAAGCACGCTGGTGGAGTTGAGGCAAGACTTTTGATACAGGTTGCTCTAAATCTAATTTCTATTTTGCCAGTGACTTACTGTGTGACTGTTAGCAAGTTATTCAACCTCTCTGAGCCTGAGTTTTCTCATCTATTAAAATAGATAGGATTGCTGCGAAGATGCAGTGGAATAGCCTATGAATTTAACATAAAGCACTTAGAAGATATTCTGCTGTAGTAATAGGATAATCAAACTAAAGAACAATGAAGGTAAAGTATGGGGATTAAATAAAGGAAAAAGGAATCATTGAATAAGAGTGTCTGATAAAGATGTCTTAAGGCAGTACTAAAAATAATATAGCGTCAATGAATTCTATTAATGAGGCTCCCATGACAGAGTTAACTCAACCATGTTACACAACCCTATACATTTTAAATTGCACATTGAATAAGCACATGAGCAGTAATAAGACTAATTTAAATGCTTTTAAAATTAGATAGGAAATTGATGTAGCTGCAGGAACTCAGAGCTGAATTTACTGTGATTTTAAGATTTCAATCACTAGCCATAAGTGTGACGACCCCAAAGCAAAGCAATCATTTTTTAAATTTAATTTAAGAAAAGAAAATGTACTATCTGGCATTGAAATATGGTGGCTTCTTGTTTTCTAAAATTGCCTCTGCATAGTACCTGCAGCAAGACGGGGTACTCATTTTTGTTTATTGTGATAAAATATACATAACATAAAATTAGCCATTTTTTAGTGTATGGTTCTGTGGCATGAAGTACATTCACACTGTTCTACAAGCATAACCACCATCCATCTCCAGAACTTTTTCATCTTCCCCAACTGAACTCTGTACCCATTAAACATCTCCTTATTCTCCCCTCCTCCCGTCCCTGGGAAACCCCATTCTACTTTCTGATTCTATGAATTTGACTACTCTAGGTACCTCAGATATGTGGAATCATACAATATTTGTCCTTTTGTGACTGGCTTATTTTTCACTTATCATAATGCCAAGGTTTATCCATGTTGTAGGATATGTCACGATTTCCTTCCTTTTTAAGGCTGAGTAGTAGCCCATTGTATGTATATACCACATTTTATTTATCCATTCATCTACCAATGGACACCTGGGTTGCTTCTACATTTCGACTGTGGTGAACAACGCTGCTATGAACATGGGTGTACAAATATCTCTTTGAGTCCCTATGTTCATTTATTCTAGGAATATATACAGAAGTGGAATTGCTGGCTCATATAGCAATTCTGTGTTTAATTTTTTGAAAAATCACCATACTGTTCCACAGCAGCTCCACCATTTTGCATTCTCCCCAACAGTGTACAAGGCTTCCAATTTCTCCAAATCTGGGCCAACATTTGTTATTTTCTTCTTTTTTTAAATAGCCATTCTAACAGGGTATGAAGTGGTATCTCATTGTGGGTTTGATTTGCATTTCCTTCATGATTATGATGTTGAGCATCTTTTTATGTGCCTATTGGCCATTTGTATCTTCTTTGGAGAAATGTCTATTCAGGTTTTTACTCATTTTTTAAATCCAATTGTTGGGGGGTTTTTTGTTGATGTGTAGGAGTTCTTTATATATTCTGGATATTAATCCGTTATCGAGTATTCATTTTTTGTTTCATTTTATATTTATTTGTTTGTTTTAAAATGCATTATTTTAGGGCTGGCCCGGTGGTGCAGTGGTTAAGTTCACATGTTCCACTTTGGCAGCCTGGGGTTCACCAGTTCGGATCCCGGGTGTGGACATGGCACTGCTTGGCAAGCCATGCTGTGGTAGGTGTCCCACATATAAAGTAGAAGAAAATGGGCGCAGATATTAGCTCAGGGCCAGTCTTCCTCAGCAAAAAGAGAAGGATTGGCAGCAGATGTTAGCTCAGGGCTAATCTTCCTCAAAAAAAAAAAAAAAGCATTATTTTAAAAACTAGGATCACTCTGCAAGAGACCAGGAAAAGGTGTTAATTATGTTCAAGACTTTAGGTCACTGGAAGGGCTCCTTCCTTTGTTCATTTTTTAAACAGTGAAAGTGCAAAAGAGAAAATTAAAATCGCCATAATCCCAGCAGTCAGAGAGATAACTTCAGTAATTTTTTGGTTGGCAATGTTAGGAAACCTTTGTGATGACTGAATCCTAAAGCTAAAAGATGCTTATGAAAATCCAGTCCATCCTCCTGCCTTCAGACAGAACAAAGCGTAAACAAGACAGACGAGAATACATCTCCCCATACACACCATCTCTCTCAAAAGATGATTATAAGTTTAGGAAATACGTGTAGACAGGTGGTTTGAATCAACTGTTAAGGTATAAATATGAAGTATTAAGTTTTTTTTAAATGTAAAAGTCACTGATATTTCATAGTTGCAAATAAGTACTGTAAAGTCATAATGGAGATATAGGAAGAAATAGTATGTCAAGACTTCAAAAGGAAGGAAACCCTTCAATAGGAATAAATACAGGCCAAATCATAAAACTGTAACCCACAATAGAACGTGTGCTCTGTGTAGGCGGGGATATTTATTCTATTCACTTATATCTCTCAAGTACCTAGAACAGTACCTAATACCCCATAGTAGGTGATAATAAATATTTGTTGAATGAATGAATGTACAGGAGAAAAAAGTTGGTACACAGGCAGAGTAGGATTGAGAGAGAAAAAAACAATTGCGAAGGGTCCAAGAAAAAAATCACAAGGAAAATTAAAAAACCTTTCAAACTGAATGAAAGTTAACCATCTTGGAAAAGCAAAGCAAACTAAATGTATGTGGAAGAAGAAAACAATAAACAAATGGAAATCAATCAACTAGAAAATGGAAAAGAAAGATAAAGAGAAAGTCAATGAAACCAACTGTTCTTTGAAAAGAATAAAATTGATAAATCTTTAGCTTGATTGATTATGAAAAAAAGGGAGAATGACACAAATTCCAATTTCAGAAAGAAAGAGGAAACATCACTTCAGATACTACAGATACTTAAAAGATAGTAGGGGCCAGCCCAGTGGCACAGTGGTTAAGTGCGCATGTTCCGCTTCTCGGCAGCCCGGGGTTCGCCGGTTCAGATCCCGGGTGCGGAGATGGCACCACTTGGCACCCCACACTGTGGTAGGGGTCCCACATATAAAGTAGAGGAAGATGGGCATGGATGTTAGCTCAGGGCCAGTTTTCCTCAGCAAAAAGGGGAGTACTGGCAGCAGTTAGCTCAGGGCTAATCTTCCTCAAAAACAAAACAAAAGAGAGAAAAAATAAATAAATAAAACCATACTGATTTAAAAAATTTAAAAAAAGATAGTAAAGGAATATTATGAACAGCTTCATGCCAATACATTAGACAACTTAGATAAAATGGTCAATTTCCCTAAAAGACAAACGTTTCCAAAATAGAAAACCCAAATAGCTTTATATCTGTTATGAAATTGAATTTGTAATGAACTAGTCTACAAAAAAACTCAAGGCCTCAGTGCCTTACTTGCTGAATGTGAACAAATGTTTAAGAAATGATACCAATCCTACAAAAACTCCTTCAGAAAATGGAAGAGTAAACACTTCCCAGTTAATTTTATGAGGCCATTATTAACCTGATAAAGTCAAAGACATTACAGAAAAGAACACTACAGACCAATATTATTCATGAACATAGATGCCAAAATCCTTAATAGGAACAACTACTAAAAATAGCCAAACAAACTCAGCAATATATAGGAAGGATAATACATCATGACCAAATGAGCTTTAAAAATTCACTTTTAGCAGTTTCTTTTCAATCATAGAGGGACTGATGCTCACTAATTCTGTTTTATAAGGAGAGTAAATGGCAAAAGAGAATTCTAGTGTTTACCCAGAGATACTACTAAGCCAGCTGAAATCTTTGGATAGGCTGGTCCAGGCTCTCTCTCCACAGGATAGTGGCAGTTACAAATCTAGGTCTTTTGCTCCCCTTTTCCCAAGAAGACAGAAGGCTCTGTCTGTTAGCAAATTTTTGTTTTGTTTTGTTTTTCATTTTTTCCAGAATTAATTCAATCAGCAGCCTCTTGATGAGATTGGAATGCACTCCTGTCTCTGGATTGGACTTGGTCTTCAAAGTTTCTATAACACATTGGTACTCTGTCTCTTAGGATTTGCTGTGGTCTGAATGTTTGTGTCCTCCCGAAATTCATATATTGAAATCCTAATCTCCACCGTGATAGCATTAGGAGGTGGGGCCCTCGGGGAGGTGATTGGGTCTCATGGACACAGCCCTCACAAATGAGATTAATGCCCTTATAAAAGAGGCTCCAGACAGCTAGCTCACCCCTTCCACCATGATAAGTGTGCAACCCAGAAGAGGGCCCTCACCTGACCATGTTGGCACCCTGATCTTGGACTTCCAGCCTCCAGAACTGTGAGAAATAAATCTTGGCTCTTTATAAGCCACCCAGTCTACGATATTTTGTTATACCAGCCTGAACGGACTAAGATAGGATTTCTTGCAAATGACCATTTCACACAAATAGTGTAATCACTATTTTAGTTTATTGTTTATAATCATTATTAGTTTCACTCTCAGATGAATTATTTGGCAAATTAATTGTTTAATGGCTAACTCTCTCACTAAAGAGTATGAGAGCAGAGACCATCTTCCTCTCACAGTTTACCTTCAGCAACTAGCTTAAGTACCTGGTTCAATAAACAGTTGAATAAATGAATCTGTGAATCTCCAATGATAACCTTTTCTAGGATATTTTATTATCTTGTTTCTGATTCTTTTATTGGGCACAATTTAACAAAATGTTTGCTCCCCTTTTTGTAGTGTTTTGAGTTCTTTAAGTAGGAATAATCCTATCTGAGAGACATGGGACTGGGAAAAAGCACAACAATCCTTTCAACAACCAGGACCAGTCCCCGACCTGAATGTAGAAGTGGGAGGCAGTATTACTTTCAATTACGCAGGACAACATTTCTACTCAGGGCCAAACAGAGGTTAGAATGACAACACCTGAATCTGGCCCTCCCTAGAGGGTCGCTCCCCACAACAGGCCATCTTGGCTCTCTTGACCTCTAATTCATCTCAGCATTGTCCCCACTCCTCACCTGCTCATGGGTGGGTGACTAAAGGAGCTCTCAGAAGCATTTGTCTGTTTGCTGTTCAGGTCAGAAGCTTAAATCAGCAGCAAGCAGAGATTCTCCAGGGTGAAACCTCACTTGCAGGGGCTACTGTGGGCCTACTAGCTCCTGAGCATTTTGAATCATGACTCTAATTGCAGAGTCCTCAGCTAGACTCATTTCACCTGCAATCCAAGGGTCCCATCAGTCCTAGACTTCTGCTGGAGGTGGAACTGCGTCCTTATATCTCACCTCAATTTGATGGCTCTGAAATATGGAGCTGACTAGCCCCGTTAAACTCTGGCACACTGACCCGTTAGCTGTACAGGTGGCTCATTCTATTCTTCTGTCCCACCCAGAGTGGGAAGGGCCCTGTTGCTCCACAGGGTAAAGACAAGGCCAGGTTGAGAGCCAAGGCAGTTCAGGCGAGGTACCATTCATTACCTAGAGGCTGGGCAGAAACCCGGAAATCAGCTCTGAGCTGACAAGCTACTGCAAGGAAAGGCCCCTAGGGTAATAGGGGACAGAGCCTGCTTGACAGTTTTGTTTCCCATTGTGAATTAATGAACTGGCATTCTGATTTTACTATTATCAATCTCTTGTGAATTTTTTTTTAGCATGAGTCAGTTCCCTACTGCCCACACTCCACTGGGTAATTAACAAAAGAGATTTCCAAACCAACCAATCCAAGGATGCAATATCAGAACAGGATTATTTCAAAGCAATCCCGTCCTTACTGATCCTTTCCCTGCCCTCTCACAACTGCCTCTCCTCCATCCTCCACCCAGTAGCCAGGGCAATCTTTGTACAATATAAATCCAGTCATGGCACTCTGCTACTCAAAAGTTTTAATGGTGTTTCATTGTATTAAGTTGCACCAAGTGAAATGACTGGTCAAAAATGAAAATTAACAATTTTACATAGATCAACCTAATACTTAAGATAAAATAGAAACTCCTTGCCTATAAGGACTTGTATGATCTGGACCCAATCTCTTCTTACTCTTTTACCTATCTTGCTGTCTTCATCATGCAAAGGTTTTCCATTTTTTTCTTACAGCAACCCACAATAAGAAATACAGTTTACATCATGATCCAGGATCCACACATATATAAGCAAAAGTAATGTGCTTTTGGTCTTGATTAGACCATTACTTCCTAAGAGAAGCTTTCTTCAACCAACCTGTGCAAATGGATGCCACCCCACCCTTGATTCTCTACTATTACATCCTATTCATTTTTATAGCACTTAGCATAATCTGAAGTTCTACATTTACTTATTTACTTGTGAGAAAGAGAAAAGCAGTCCCATGATATCCAGCAGCTGACATGATATAATCTCTTAGGTCTTGGTGTTGCTGTGAGCTGGCCCAGCACTCATAGCTAGGTCTTGACGTTTTCGCGTTAAATGTAAACAATGTCACACAACATCAACATCAGACAAGGGCATTCTATGACCATGATGAATCAAGACCAAAACAAGACCACTCCATAATCATCTGAATAAAGAGAAAACATTAACGTCGTCCAAGCTATAAAATGCCAAAAATCCACTCTCCAGCTAATATGAGTAACTGCCACTTCTCTCCCAATTAGAGCTTCAGCTCTAGTCTAGTCGGTCCTCCCCAGAAAAAAGACATATTGATATTTCCAATCATAGAATTACCCCCACTTCCTAAAAGCACCCAATCCAGACCAAAACTCTCCTTCCTTGGACCGTCTCCAAAATTATCCAACCAAAACCCAAATCCTTAAGTCTTTTCTAACACCCTATTACTGAAACGCCCCACAGTTCTCCAAGGCATGTGTTCTCCTTTGCAGCAACAATAAACCCAACTTGTTCAACTACAAGTGTTTCCCTGGTGTATTATTCACCAGTATATTCCTCGGGCCTTTCATGGTGCCTGGCACTTATGAGGTGCTTAATATCTTGGATAAATAAATAAATGAATGAGAATAATTAATTACTTAATTTCCACCTTCCTGGGCAGAGGTGGGGGACCTGTCTGGGTGGCTGGCTGACCTTTCCAGGAGACACTGTTCTGCTTGCTGTGTGACTTCACACTATCAGTTTTCATTAACACCCTCCTGAAACTCTTGGTACTCTCTTCTCTGACTGTTTCTCCTGCTAGACAGAAGAGTTTTCAATTCTTTTAAGCATGTTCGAGCCAAATTCTTCCATGATCTTGGCTTACTGAGTTCTTAGCATTTAAATCTTCTCTGGATTATAATTGGCAAAGCTGAACTCTCACTCCTGGTTCTCTGGATGCTTTTTTCAAGCAAGAATTTCTTTGACAACCTGCTCCTGACTCCTTCACTCATCTCATCTGGCTTCTAATATAATATTTAATCTCTAAGTTGAGGTTCACTGATAAGCCTCTATAATTTTTAATTATCTTTTTCTGGTTATAACAATAACACAAGCTCATAAGAGAGCATCTAGAAAACACAGAGGGGCTGGCATCATGGCATAGCAGTTAAGTTCGGCACACTCTGCTTTGGCGGCCCGAGTTTGCAGGTTCAGTTCCTGGGTACAGACCTACACCACTCATCAGCCATGCTGTGGCAATGACCCACATATAAAGTGGAGGAAGACTGGCAACAGATGTTAGCTCAGGGCTAATCTTCCTCAGCAAAAGAAAAAAGAAAACACAGAATGGTGTGAAGAATAAAAGCTGAAATTAGCCATAAGCCCATAGTCAGAGATGATTTAATTTCAGTTGGACACACTGATATTAATATAAATTATTAATACTATATTTTTACTTTGTTTCTTATGTTCTTCCTAAGAACGTCATAAGCATTATCTTTATCATTAAATATTTTTTTAAAGCACCATTTTTGACTTTTAAATTTCACTCAGAGAACAATTTATGTGCTAAAAACTCAAAAGCCAGCATATTAGTCCAGTGCATAGATATATAGTCCTAAATTTATGTAGCTGAGCTCCTAATACTGAATATTTAGATTTCTTCTAATTTTTCATTGAAAACACATGAAACGTTTTCATAAAAACACTTCAATGTATATCTTTAAGTATAAATCTTTGTCCACATTCTTTAGAAAAGTTTCCTATAAGTAATATTATTAGTTTAATATGCACGAATTTTTTAATATTCTCAATAGATGTTGCAAAATTGTTTTAAAGACTTTACATTCCTAGGGGGCTGGCCTGGTAGTGTAGCAGTTAAGTTCGCCTGTTCAGCTTCTTGGCGGCCGTGGGTTCATTTGTTCAGATCCTGGGTGTGGGCATGGCACCGCTTGGCAAAAGCCATGCTGTGGTGGGCGTCCCACGTATGGGGTGGAGGAAGATGGGCATGGATGTTGGCTCAGGGCCAGTCTTCCTTGGCAAGAAGAGGAGGATTGGCAGTAGTTAGCTCAGGGCTAATCTTCCTCAAAAGAAAAAAGACTTTACTTTCCTGCTTGAGAATGTACCTGATTCTCTGACCTTCACCAACAATAAATATTATAATTTTTAAATAGATGTTATTAGGAATTAAACAAAAAAAGTGGTATCTAGGGGCTGGCCCAGTGGCACAGTGGTTAAGTTCACATGTTCTGTTTCGGCAGCCTGGGGTTCACCAGTTCAGAACCCGGGTGCAGACCTACACACCGCTTATCAAGCCATGGTGTGGCAGGCATCCCACATATAAAATAGAAGAAGATGGGCACAGATGTTAGCTCAGGGCTAATCTTCCTCAAAAAAATGAGTAAATAAAATTTTAAAAAATGGTATCTAATTTTAACTCACATTTTTTATTGCCAATGAAGTTCGAGAGTTTGTTCAAATAAATTTCTTTGAGTCCAAATACTCTCCCTATCATATATTTCAAAACATAACTAAAGCATAATATATTCAAAAGGATGTTATACAGTAGTTTTATCACACAGATAAACTGTTTATTATAAGACCTCATAAATATGAACCAAAAATGAGACAAAGTCTGATACTGAGAGAGAATATTTTAAATCAAAACTGCAGTGGAAAAGCCAGGACATGCCGTTGCCATATTTACATACCATGTTGACTTCAGAATTATTGGTGGGAGAAGGAATTGCCAGATCATAATTTCAAGGGATCAGGATTTAGGAAAAGATTTTTATAAATTTTGTTTATTTATTATGTGCTACTGGGTTAAGCCGTGACTAAGATTAGAGACGTGAGGGAAGGGAAGGAAGTGTATTCTAGACAGAAATACATCTCTGTCACAGGTTCAAAAAATACCCAGACATTTCCCTGGTGCTGTTTTGCAATTCTTCATATTTGCATTTTTCTCAAAACAAAGACCCGAGCCTGCAGCCAGAGCTGTTTTACCCCCTCAAAATTCTCTGAACAAAATTGCCTACATCCAGATCTCTATTTTTAACCCCTTGAAACTCTTGTTGAATAAATCACTTGATCTGATTGTGTGAAATAAGCTCTAAGCTCTGAATAGCTTCAATTATATCGCGTTCTATTCAGGTAAATTCAATCCAACAAACATTTATTGAGAACTCATCATGACAAACAAACAAACAAAAAGAGGTCTGTAGGAGTAACAGATATATCAACACATCACAATAATGCACCATGACTCTATGTGCTACAGATGGACATAAAGGATCATAGAAATATGGATAAGAGATGGATGGGAAGAAAAACTCCTCTTACCTCTTCTCCTTTTGTTGAATGAGTGGATCAAGGGTTTTTTAGGAAGTAAAGGAGAAAGAAGAGAAAGAGAATGGGGTGAAAAAGAAGAAAACTATTTTAGTTTCTTTTCCATACCCACAAACCTACCCCTCCCACAATATAAGCCCTAGTTAGGTTTCCTAGATTGATCTGGAATTGAGGTAAGTAGCCAAAGCTTTGGGGCAGATGGCTAAGGATTTATTGAGCAACATGAATGGGCCGTGGGAGTGGCCAGCTGTGTAGAAAACTACATCAAATATTATAGAAGGCAAATGCATGTGGGTATATTTCCAATCTTTTTTTTTTTTACCACTTCATTGAGGTATGATTCACTATAGAAAGGAGATATACAATGTATACAACTTGATGAGTTGGGAGATAATTACATAGCTGTGAAACCATTGCCATCATCAAGACCATAAGTATATCCATCTCCTCCCAAAGTTTCCACCCACCTCCTTTAGTATTATTATTGCAATTTGTGTGTGTGTGTGCATGTGTTAAGAACACTTAAGATCTACCCTCTTAGCAAATTTTAAGTATACGATACAGTATTATTAGCTATAGGCACTATGCTGTATAGTAGATCTCCAGAACTTATTCTGCATAATTGAAACTTTGCAGCCTTTGACCATCACTTCCCCATTCCCATCCTCCTCCCAGCCCCTGGCAACCACTTCTACTCTCTGCTTCTATGCAGTTGACTATTTCAGACTCCACATATAGGGGAGGTGAGCTGTATTTTTATTTTTTATTTTTTAATTTTTTCCTTTTTCTCCCCAAAGCCCCCCGGTACATAGTTGCATATTTTTAGTTGTGGGTCCTTCTAGTTGTGGCATGTCGGATGCCACCTCAGCATGGCCTGATGAGGGGTGCCATGTCTGCGCCCAGGATCTGAACAAGTGAAATCCTGGGCTGCTGAAGCAGAGCGCATGAACCCAACCACTCAGCCATGGGGCTGGCCCCGAGATGTATTTTTAATTGAATGGATGTTTACAGGTTACAAAGTGCTTCTTCTTCCATATGTTATCTCATCTTTCCTCATAACAACTTGGTAAATGAGGAATTATTATTCTTCAATTTTACAGATGAGAAAACTGAAGATTAGACAAGTTAAGTGACTTGCCCAAGACCATCCAGAAAGTGGTACAGCTAGGCATAAAACCTAAGTTTTCTGACAACAAGTTCAGTGATCTTTCCAGGAGAGGAAAGTCAAAATACACTATAAGCCATGCTGATATTATCTGTGCATGCAATGGCTCTAGCTTCTAGTATTTGCTTTAATGTTTCCAAAGAGGTCCCCTTTAGGGGCTGGCCTGGCAGTGTAGTGGTTAAGTTCACATGCTCTGCCCTGGCAGCTCAGGGTTTGTGGGCTCGGATCCCTAGCATGGACCTACACACTGCTCATCAAGCCACGCTGTGGCGGTGTCCCAAATACAAAATAGAGGAAGATTGGCAACAGATGTTAGCTCAGCGACAATCCTCCTCAAGCAAAAAGAGGAAGATTGGCAACAGATGTTAGCTCAGGGCCAATCGTCCTCACATGCATACAAAAAAAATTCAAAGAGGTCCCCTTTAAACCTGTACTAAAAGCTCGAATTAAAAGAGGAGGAAGAGGAGAAGAAATTTTTAGTTATACCATTGATTTAGGCTAAAGATGCAGGAAAAACATAATGCTCTAAAATTTTCACCTATCTTGTAAAAGGGAAGCTAAAGCTAAAGAAGAGAGCCAGACAAGATCAGCTACAACATTATCATATTATTATCCTATTTTCAGGATATAATAATACTTAATATTCAAGTAATGCTTATTATTAAGATGCTTATATAGTGCTTACCATATTCCAGGTACAGTTTGAGTATTTCAGATGTGTACACTCATTTAGTCTTCACTACAACTTTAAGAGGCAGGTATAATTATGATTCTCACTTTATAGAGGAGGAATCTGAAGTATAGAGAGGTTAAGTAAGTTGCTCAAGGTCACACAAGCAGTAAATGATGGAGCCAAGATATAGACCCGGAAAACTGGGCTTCCCAGGGCCACTTAACCACTCTGCTGTACTGCCTCTTCTGGTGCCTGCAATGCTCCGTCCAGGAATCGTCAGACTCCTTTGACCCGGGCTAGAGATGTCCCTCCACACTGTGCTCTTCTAACGCCTTATACATCCCCTGTCAAAACACTCCTCACATTTTCTGTAACACTTGTTTAATTGTAAGTTTTTCTTCATAATCTCAAAGCTACGGAGGCAAATGCTGTGACTCTCTCATTCACCACTCTATCCCAAGCACCTAGCTCAATGCCTGGACCATAGTAGCTGCACAATGCATCCTTGTTAAACTAATTAACAAAATACTCTAACAAGTACTTCTACAAAGTTTACTATGTGCCAGGCACTGTTCAAAGAGCAGATATGAAACAACCCTATGAGGTACATACTATTTTACAGATAAGGAAACTGAGGCACAGAAAAGTTGAGTTATTTGAACAGGTCACACACTAGTGATAAGTAACAGAGTCAAGATTAAAACCCAGGGGTTGGCACGGACCTATGCACCACCTATCAAACCATGCTGTGGCAGGCATCTCACATATAAAGTAGAGGAAGATGGGCACAGATGTTAGCTCAGGGCCAGTCTTCCTCAGCAAAAAGAGGAGGATTAGTGGTGGGTGTTAGCTTAGGGCTAATCTTCTTCAAAAAAATAAAAAAGATTAAAACCCAGGCAGTCCAACTCCAGAGTCCACATTTTTAAGTACTAAGCTGAATGAATACATGAATGAATGAATGAAGTATCTATCTGTATGCACTATAGAATCCCAGATTGCTGTTCCTTAGGCTTCTGTGACCAATTAGTTTTCCTAGTGGCTTCTTGATGGCTTCCTATATGGCTTGGGTTTGTTACTGTTCACTGTCCTCCTCCGGTGGAATGATGATGAACATTACAATTGCAACTAGGCTGAGTGAAGTACCAGATATTTCTGTCTCCATTACTCTGCTTTTTGTTTAGTCTCCACGAATGTCTCAGGGTGGAAATAGTTGTCTAAATTTTTGGAAAAGAACTAAAGAAATGGATTCTCATAGCATTGCTAGATGTCAGCAGAGCGCCAAATGGGAAAAAAAACCCTGTAAGAATTATTTTATTTCCAAACATGGGTCATTATTTTGCTGAAATCCCTCGGATCCCAAGTAAATTGTGAAAAATATTCAAACAAAATTAAACATATATTTAAAATGTTTAAACAGAAACTTCTGCTATGACATTTCCTGCATTTTATTACTTAATTGATTTGTTCTGCAAAAACTTATGCCATGAAAATAGGATCCTGCCTTCTTAAAAACCTGCTGGAATATTGGGAGAAAAAAAATACATAGTCTGGAAATAGATGTGCCTGAACATACAAGGATTTTCTTTTTATTATTCTTAAGTCTCTTTACTGGTATTTCCAGCACTTGGAATGAGGAAACCACACAGAACTATGCCCTCAATGATGAAGCAAGATTTATCATGATCAAGTTTATATTTTCTCCCACTTTATTCTCATCAGAGTACAAAACCTGTTTGCAGCATATGGGCCACAATGCATAGCACCAGGGCTGGTGTCCCCAAGGGGGTCAATAAATGTTTGTTGAAGAGTTGAGTAACATAGAAAGGAAGCTACAGTTAGATATAGAATCCCTATGTTCTAGAATGTCTCTTCAAAAATGCAGATCAGCCTCTCCAAGGAGATAAAGTGAAATCAAAAATCCTGTTTTCCTCAAAGTTTTTGTGGCAATCAATCCCAGAGGAGAAATCAGAAGATATTTGAACCTTGAACCAAAAGTCTTTAAACGGAGTAGTTTTTCAAGGTCTCCCAGATGAACACAAATTATTATAGTTTTTGTCTCTGTCCCTGGATTTTTCACCCAATAGAAATAATTTATTTTGGTACCATATTGAGCATGCAGTGCAAAGAATCTCTCCCTTCCACATCTTCCCCCTAGCCACAGATCACTTCCACAGAAGGACATACTAGTTCCTTGTATGTCCTTCTGGAGATATTCTTTGCATATACAATTTTTTTTCACAAATGATAATATACCATACACATACGTCTGTTCCCTGCCTTTTTCGCATACCAGAACATGGTGAACTTGGCTCCATACCAGTATATATAGACATGTATCATTCCTTTACATGAGCATATAGAACTCCATTGTATGAATATACTATAATTTCCCTAGCTGGTCTACTATCATTGGGCACGTAGAGCCTATTTTTTGCTATTGTAAACAATACTGAAAAGAATATAGTTAAACATACAGACCACAAGTATTTTAGAGGGAATAACATTAGGTAAATGCTGAAAAAGAAGGCTCTTTGAAGCCTTTTGGGGGGTACTTATTTCCAAACTTAAAAAAAGGAAAAAAATTTTTAAAATCTCTAGTAATTTAGGAGAATAATGAACTATAATACAAATATAGGTTTGTAATATGCAAAAGAAAACTGGATTTTTTGGAATGAATTATTCTCTTTATGAGTAGGATAGTTTAAGAATTAAATGAAGTGTTTGGATAGCAGAATGAGATGGTTGAAGAGAAATAACTTTAGCTACATATGCACAGATCTTTCCAGTATACAACGGCCTTAAAGCCGGAAAAGGTATAGAACACAGGACTACAAGTTTGAAATGATTAAGGCTGGGAGAAGGGTCTTAGTCATGAAAACACAGCAGAATGAACAGGTTTAAATAGCGTTGCAGAGAAACATGGCAACGTGAGAGGTGGAGAACAAGGGCAAGTGAGTTACAATGGAACTAAGGGCAAGTCTTGAATCAAAAAGAAATAATAACAATATCCAAAGGATGGCTATACAATGATGGGCCCAAACAGGGTCAGCATGAAACCCATGGAAGCCTCTCTGCAAATATTATTGTGCATTTCAATCCTTCCGACTTGGGGGAGTATTAGCCAGGGGAAGGTGGGGGCAACAAAGAGGGCAATCAATCAATACGCCATTGAGTTTTGCCTAAGTTTCTGGACAGCTAAAGCCCAGGCATGTGACCTAGACTCTGCAATTAGCTGCTCTTTCTAGGACTCGTTGAGTGATGCAAGGAGGAAGAGTTAGATTTTACCTATGGCAGTATGCGACAGATACAACAGTGCCATTAAGCCATGCAGAACAATGGTGAGGGATGTGATGCCTGAACGTCTGTCCTCTTAACCAGGCTGCTCCAGCTGCCAGCCCCCTGGTTCCTGCCTGTTTTCTAAGCCTGGTTCTCTATTTCCCAGACAATTCTGTGAGTCATCCAGTATCCTCCTAATAAATTTATTTTCCACTTATGTTACCCAGGGTCCATTGCTGTTCTTTGTATTCAGGAACCCTGACTGATTCAGTGAACATTAAGTAAGCAAGCAACCTCAACTAGAGCCAGCCTCTGACAGAAATAAGGACAGGGACAGAGATCTTCAGAACTGGGGTCCTAAATGAGATAACCTCCAACACTGGGCTATAAGCTTGGTCTCTTCATGTTAGGCCAGAGAAGCAAAAAGCAGGGCAAATGTACAGAAGGGCTGCACTGATCTCTGGGGATTAGATAACTCTCATTCCTCCTGATGAAGTTATCAGGTCTGTTGGAAGATAAGTGTCTGACTGCTCTTCTCCCCAGGAAATGGGAGCTGGCTGGGTGTAGGAGAGGGGAGGAGCAGGGAGTCAAGAGGAAATTGACAAAGGTATCCAGGGCACGGCTGCAGATTTCAAACCCAATCATTCAAAGGGAGCCTGGTGGAAGGTGGCAAAAGATCTGTAAGTTGGAAACGGTAGGACACCATGAACAGGCTGAGTGATTCTTTGTGATACTAGCACAGAGGAAGTTGAGCCCCAGCACTTCATCCATTAGCGAAAGGAACTCATTTGCTTTGCTTGCTGCCATACCCTCAATGGTGCCTGTTATATTGTAGGTCCTCAATAAGTGTTGAATGAATGAAAGAATTATTAAAGATTGGACATCCACCATTAGTTGGCACATCAGGGCATCTCATGTAGGTGGGATGGAATGACATACGGGGTTTCAGTCCAGACCTGTCTGGCTCAAAAGTTCAAATTCCTAATCATTGGGCCTATAGTGTCTACTTCCTGGATATTTGCAGCAGTAATTGCTCAGGATTCTGCTGCCTGCTAAGCTATGTGAAGGCACCCATCACAGCTGCTGGTGCTCACCAAGCTGTCACTTGCCCTGGTTGCCATCTCCTCCTTCTCTGTGCATGATTGTGGCAGATATACTGGACTCTTCAAGGTGCCAAAGCTCCTCTGAATTCTGGGCAAATGTGCTTTGGATGTCACGCTTTATGAACGAGTATTAAAGACCTGATGCTTGTATACCAATGTCACACAGAGATTTTAGGGAGATGGCTCTTTCAGAGTTGACTCATACTCACATCTTCTCCTCTCTCCAGTACATACACCTGCAGTTGGGTGCCCACATTATTCAGATACGAGTTTATGGAGGGGGCTGAACTGGGACACAAATCTGAGTAACAAACATGAGTCAGTATCATCCCCTGGCCCGCCAGTGACTAAGGCTTCGTTACAATCTTGTATGTCAGGTTCTTCCCTGGAGATTCATCTCTCAGGAGATTTATTGGGATCTTCTACAGGCATACTTCTGCTAGCTAGCCCTCAGTTTCTCAGGGGTGTCAGACTTGTATGAATCCCAGGAGTAGACACAAATGAGATGCTCTCTTGGATCCTTCTTAGACAAAGTTAGCAGTTTCAAGCATATACAATAACTTTTTTTTTAACTTCCCTGCAATAAAATCAACAAGATCAAAAAACTTTTAAATCAAGTTTCCATTTTATAGGAAAATATGTTGAAAGCAAAATCATAGCGATAGAAAGGAGGTCAATGGTTGCTTGAGGTTGGGGTAGGGAGAGAAGATTGACTGAAGCTTACTGGGTTAGGGCACTGTTCTATATCCTAATTGTGGTGGGGGTTATATGATTGTACATCTGTTGCATTAGTCTGAGTCCCTTCAGAAGCAGACCTAGAGGTAAGAACTTGGATGAAAGTAGTTATGTGGGAGATGATTCCAAGAAATACAGAAAGTGAGGAAGTATGGAAAGTGAGACAGGGAAGAGAGAAAAAGAGCACATTAATGATCACTTTACTGTGGTGGGCAACTGGTGTTCAATCCTGCATTGCCTTGACTTGAAGTGTATTCCATAATCTCTTATTATTTCTTAGACATTTTATTTTAAACATTACTTTGAGGAATAATTTAAAAGCTAGGATAATGTAGGCTTCCTCCTGAGAATTTCTGTTTCCCTCTACCAAGTACCTGATGGTGCTAGCAGGCAAGGACAGGACTGAATTACCTAGATGACCCACTGGAGAGTACCTACCTACCCTTACTTTCTGAAGTTGGGCATTTCAAAGTCCCAGTCAAAGGGAGAGGGTCTCCACCTTCAGATATGTTGAATTCCAACCCCTGTTCCTTTAGTCCCAGGTGAGCATGAAGCCACTCCACTTTTCAACTGTTCCCCCGAGATGAGCAAATGGTCCCAGGGTAAAAGCAGTAATCTTTTAGCATATTTAACAAGGAAGGGGATCTTTATCCTTGGCAGCCAAAGGACTTACCTTTCGCCATTGGCCAAAGGCAGCTTTGTCTCTTAGATGACTTTTTTGCAAGAGCAAATGCCCCTTGGACATAAATGGCTTCAATTCATCTCTTTCCCAGATCAAGGCCTACTATATTATTATGTCTTTGATGTTTATAGTAAATGTTTCTGGTATTTATCCAACTTCTTTTTTATTGTCTTTAGTGAACGGATAAAGAGACTTATATCTAATAAGCCCCCAGGAGCCAGGAAGTAGAGTGAAGAGAGTCACATCTGGATGGTCCTGGAGATTCATTCCAGTCCCTCCTTCAGTATTGCGATAGAGTAGAATACTGTTCAGCAAATATTCCCTCCACCTAACCTCCATGAGGAGTTCACTTCCTAGCTCTTTTGATGTTCAACTTGGCCATGTGAGTTGCTTTGACTACTGAGATGTTGCCAAATGTAGGTGCAAGGAGAGGCTTCAAACGGGCTTGCGTATTTGGGGTTGCCCTCCTGTACCTCTGTCATTGCCATGAGAAGAACTTTTCTCAGGAAGTTGCTGCCCCTTCAGCCTGGGCCCCAGAATGAACAGACACGAATGTAATCCTGAGTCTAACTCACAGAGGAGCCAACCCCAGATGGACTTGCAGCTTGAAGCAGAGCAACCCAGATGAGCCTGGTTTACATATGTTGCCCCCCCAGCTGACTATCAGTTGCATGAGAGAAAACAAATGATAATTCTTTTGAGACACTGCATTTTGGGGGTAGTTTGTTACACAGCACTTCCGTGGCAAGAGCTAATCATACAAATAGCCTAGGAAGAAGCTGGCTCAGCAGATCTAAGTTATCACAACAGAAAACAAGGCTATTATCAGAATCTGAGCTCCAGAAGCTTCTCTTTTCTAACAGGACATTCCCCAACCAAGAGGTTCTCATGGTTACATAATTGTCTAGATGCTCCCCATTTCCCGTTCTCTACAACATCACAAGAGTGTGGTTCATCACCTTGGAGGCCTCCCCACCTTTTTGGGGAGTACACCCAGTTTATTTATGCCAGGCTTAAGCATGTGTCTTTGGGGGATAATGAGGAACGATGCCTTGCTGAATCTCCAGTATGTTTTCCCCACTAAGTCTTATTTTGCATTTACACTATGCAGCACTAGTGGTGTGTGTGCCTCTGCCCCCTTTGCACAATAAGGGGAAAGGTTGGTCAGAATTATCTTTTTTTTTGGAGGAAGATTAGCCCTGAGCTAAAATCTGCCACCAATCCTCCTCTTTTTGCTGAGGAAGATTGACCCTGAGCTAACATCTGTGCCTATTTTCCTCTACTTTGTACGTGAGATGCCTGCCACAGCATGCCTTGGTAAGCCGTGTGTGTAGGTCCGTGCCTGGGATCTGAACCAGTGAACCCCTGGCTGCCAAAGTGGAATGTGTGAACTTAACCACTGCAGCACTGGACTGACCCCTGGTCAGAATCATCTTGTATGCTGTTACCAAAAGCCAGAAATCCCAATCACTCCGTTAAAAACCCATTATCCAAACTTAACAAATCTTACTATTTTGGCGTGCGTGTTTTTTGAGTTATTTCATATCCTTATTGCTGATATATAGGAATGTTATTGATTTTTCTATGTTGATATTGTATCCAACAACTTTGCCGAACTCTTATTTTCATTGTTTGCTCATACATTCTCTTGAATTTTCCATGCTGAAAATCATATCTGTATATAATGAGAGTTTTTTCTCTTTCTTTCTAGTTCTTTTACCTCTTGTTTCCTTTTTAAAGGTATGCTTTTTTTCTTTTTGGTGAGGAAGATTGGCCCTCAGCTAACATCTGTTGCCAATCTTCTTTTTTTTCTCCTCAAAGCCACAGTACATAGTTGTATATCCTACTTGTAAGCCCTTCTAATTCTTCTATGTGGGATGCCACCACAGCATGGCTTGATGAGTTGTGTGTAGGTCTGTGCTCAGGATCTGAACTGGCAAACTCCAGGTCGCTGAAGCCGAGCGTGGGAACTTAACCACTATGCAACTGGGCCAGCCCCTTTTGTTTCCTTTTTATGTCTTTTTGCATCAGCTGGACCCTCCAGTATCATGCTGAATAGACTATGATAGCAGTGAACATGCTTGTCATGTTTTAAAGAAAATGCTTTTAAAATTCCACTATTAAGTATAATATTTACTGTAGGTTTTTAGTGGATTATGGAAGTTCCCTTTATTCCTAGTTTTCTAAAGTATATATTTTGATCATTGAGCATTGACTTTTACTGAAAACTTTTCCTGCATCTATTAGAATGATCATACTTATTTTCTATTTTAATCTGTTGATGTGGTAAAATATACTGCATTTGTCTCCATAAGTGAAGAAGTTGATTAAGAAGAGTTGAATGAGAGGCATTATATATTTCTTGAATGACTGGCAAAACTAGCCTTCAAAAATATTCAGACTTAGTGTCTTTCAGCAGGAGAAACCTGACAACTGATTCAATTTTTTCATGACTGTTCCTGAATAATATAATTGTTTTCACTGTGAAGCACAAAGGAGAGTACAAAATGTATTTGCATCTCTTAAAAATAATAGCAACATGAACTCCTGTGTGCCTCCAAGATAGATTAAGAAACAGACCAGCATCAGTTCCTTAGAAGTTCTCTGTGTAACCCTCTAAGATCATGTCCTTTCCCGGCCCCCCCATAGAGATAACCATGTCCTGAATTTTGTATAAAACATTTCATTGCTTTTCTTTGTAATTTTAACTCTATTTATGTATCCCTGGGCAATATTATTTAGTTCCGCGTATTTTTTTTTTAAAGATTGGCCTTGAGTTAACATCTGTTGCCAGTCTTTTTATTTTCTCTTTCTCCCCAAAGCCCCCCAGTACACAGTTGTATATTTTAGTTGTAGGTCCTTCTGGTTGTGCTATGTGGGATGCTGCCTCAGCATGGCTTGATGAGTAGTGCCATGTCCGCGCCCAGGATCCGAACCAGCGAAACCCTGGGCTGCAAAAGCGGAGCATATGAACTTAACCACTTGGCCACAGGGCTGGCCCCAAAGTTCTGCTGATTTTTGAACTTCATATAGAATGTATAATACTGTTATATGGCCATCTGTGACTGTCTTCCTTTGCCATATATTTTGTTTTTGAAATTCATTCTTTGAAATTGAAATGTGTAGCTATCGTTCATTGTTTTGCTGCTGCTGTATTACACCATACTAAATTACTCAATTTATCCATTCTACTATTGATTGACATTTGGGTTGTTTCTAGTGCTTTTACTACTATAACTAATGCTGCCATTAAGCCTCCTGGCATACCTGTGTAAAATACACACACACACACACACACACACACACACATATATACACATATACAAACACCCCCCTCTAGGAGCGGAACTATTTGGTTGTAGGGTATATATTCATGGGCCATTCGCATTTCCTCTTATATGAATGATTTTAAAAAAGCAAACCAGCAAATGACAGCCTGTGAGCCAGCTACCTATTTTGGTAAATAAAGTTTTATTGGAACCAGGGCCAGGATTAGGGGGAGGGAAGTGAGGCAGGGTTGTGTAAATTCAGGGTCACATCTTCTCTTTATTTTATATTTTAATATTTTGTTTATCATGGATTTTTTTCGCATTTATTTTGACTTTTTAAAATGTTATATCAAGATATTTTTTATCTTGATTACTGCATCTTTTGGTGCTTCCTTAAATTTTGTGCCAAGGGAAATGCCTCCCTCACCTCACCCTAATCCTAGCCCTGCCCTAGTCTCAGCCCTGCCCTAGTCTAGTCCACTTATTATCTCCAGGCTGTACTTCTGCAATAGCTTCCTAACCGGCCTCTCCACTTCTACCTTTACCATCCTTCTTTTTTTTTTTTTTAAAGATTTTATTTTTTCCTTTTTCTCTCCAAAGCCCCCCTCTGGTACATAGTTGTATATTCTCTGTTGTCGGTCCTTCTAGTTGTGGTATGTGGGACGCTGCCTCAGCGTGGTTTGATGAGCAGTGCCATGTCTGCGCCCAGGATTCGAACCAACGAAACACTGGGCTGCCGCAGTGGAGCGCGCAGACTTAACCACTTGGCCACGGGGCCGGCCCCCTATTTTCAGTGTTATACAGAAATGTATTCAAATATTTTTTGTTTGGTTCTTTTTTATTTCTAAATAATGGATTACATTATACACAATATATCATGTTGTAGTTTACTTATTTATTCTTTACCTCGTAATATATCATGGACATTCTTTCAGGTCAATATATAGTTCTTGCTCTTTCTCTTTTTTTATAGCCATGTAATTTTCCAGAGAATGGAAGTACAAAAATTAAATAACTTCCCCAGTGAGGGATATTCAGTAGCATGGTTTCTTAAAAATGTAAATTAGGGGGCCAGTCCCGTGTCCGAGTGGTTAAGTTTGTTTGCTCAGATTCAGCGGCCCAGGGTTCGGATCCTGGGTGTGGACATGGCAGCGCTCATTAGGCCATGTTGAGGCGGCTTCCCACATGCCACAACTAGAAGGACCTACAACTAAAATATACAACTATGTACTAGGGGGATTTGGGGAGAAAAAAGCAGGAAAAAAAAGAAGACTGGCAACAGTTGTTAGCTCAGGTGCCAATCTTTAAAAAAAAACGTAAATTAGATTATGCCTCTTTCTTTCAAAGGCTTTTCTTTTCCCATAGAATAAGATCAACATTTCTGGGGCCCACCTGGTGGCATAGTGGTTAAGTTTGTGTGCTCTACTTTGGCTGCCTGGGGTTCTCAGGTTCGGATCCCAGGCATGGACCTACACACTGCTGACCAAGCCCTGCTGTGGCGGCATCCCATATACAAAGTAGAGGAAGAATGGCACAGATGTTAGCTCAGGGACCATCTTCCTCACACCAAAAAAAGATCAACATTTCCTACTGTGGCGTGAAAGGCTCTGCAACGATCTGGTCCTGGCTTCTCTTTAAACTCACCTTACACCATTCTTCCTCTTGCTTTACCATAGCCCACCCCAGCCTTCTGGCAGGGTTTTTTCACCGTATGGTCCCTGCATATTTTCTACTCCTACCTTGTAAAGATCTTCCTTGACTATCCTCTTCTTCCCCACCAATCTAAACTAGTTTCCCTTCTTAAATGTTCTCATAACATGTTGTAAACACCTTCATAGTACTCATCCCAGACATATACAAGAAATTATATTTATATACTTGCATTTATTTATATGTCTCATTATTTCACCTCTGCCTGCTCCCCTAGGCACCATGCTCTATGAGACAGAGACAGTATTTTGCTGTACCACCAGCACCTAGCACAATGCTTAAAGGTAAAAAACATTTATTAAGTGAATAGATGATATGTCCCACACTGAGGAATCATTATGCAGCTAGGTAATAGATTTAATGTTAATTAACTTTTAAAATGATATGAGAATTAAGTGTTATATGGATAAGTCTATACGAAATTATACATACACACATATACATACATATATATATATGAAAAATTGTATATATATATACTAATATAGTATAGTAAAAGGATCATTGGCCTGAAAGGGTAGTGACTGTCGCTAGTTAGTTGGTGACCTAGGAAATGTCACTTTGCTTTTAGTCTCCATCAATGAATGACTCTCAGTAGGTGTGGTATTGCCCCCTAGTGTTGGATACACTGGGAGGTACTACTGGCCTTTAGAGAGCAGGAGCCAGGTAAGGTAGACTTTCTGCAAAAAGGTGGGACCTTCCTCACATGGAAAATTATTTTGTGCCCCTCATGACTTTTTTTGTTTTTTTTTTGAGGAAGATTAGCCTTGAGCTAACATCTGCTGCCAATCCTCCTCTTTTCGCTGAGGAAGTCTGGCCCTGAGCTAACATCTGTGCCCATCTTCCTCCATTTTATACATGGGATGCCTGCCACAGCATGGCTCGACAAGCAGTGCAAAGGTCCGCACCTGGGATCTGACCTGGGGAACCCTGGACTGCCAAAGTGGAACGTGTGAACTTAACCACTGTGCCGCCAGGTCCCCTCATGACTTTTTTATTTTTTATTTTATTTTTTTTTCCTTTTTTTTTTCTCCCCAAAGCCCTCCAGTACATAGTTGTATATTCTTTGTTGTGGGTCCTTCTAGTTGTGGCATGTGGGACGCTGCCTCAGCGTGGTTTGATGAGCAGTGCCATGTCTGCACCCAGGATTCGAACCAACGAAACACTGGGCCACCTGCAGTGGAGTGCGTGAACTTAACCACTCGGCCACGGGGCCAGCCCCCCCCCCACCCATGACTTTTAAATGCCCAAGTGTAGGTGAAAAATCTATATATAATGATCTGTACCTAAAACATGACCTATTTTACACATGAACACAAACCTGTTTTTTAGTTTTACATAATTCTGACAGTGAATATTTTAGGAATGCATCTACAGTAGACACTAAGGACAGATTAGTGTTGTCCACCAGAAGTGGCCACAATACCATACCTGCGTCAGTTGATATTTGTAGCTTTCACATTCATGGGGATCTTATTTATAGGTGCAAGCAAATGACGACGATTATATTTTCTAGAATAGTCAAGCCTAAGCATTTAAATACTGAAATACAAATCATTGTATTATAAATTACTTTCTTGGTATTTTTTATATTATATATAGGGCATTATTTTGATTTAAAACAAATCACGTATGTAGGTAGGTTATATTACCCATGAATTTCATTTTAGGCTAATAAAGAGACATTATGAAAATACTTATTAGAAAAAGGTGTGTTGGGTAGAATAATGGTGTGAACCATTGGATTAGATGATGATGATCTCTTCTAGTTCTTAATGTGATGGTTCTAATCTTTAATAATGGAATGCATTTTTTAAATTTTGTTCGTTACCTTGTTTATATTCCATTATAAAATTGGTAATATAAAAAAACACATTTAAAAAATATGTCTTCTATACCAAATGTTTAGACAGTTACCTAAAAGTAAATCCAAATGATTTCCCAAGTTTCCTTGCTAGATATTAATTTCATGATTATATAATTCCAAATTTATGGTAAATTGTGAGTTTATTGCATATTTTGTTTTCACCAAATAATTTTTGTCTCTAGGCTTGACAATGAAGAAACTGAAACACAAAGAACTAATACATTAAAAAAAGAATAAAATGAAGGCTTCTCACTAAGAGATTATATTCACAGATTTAAAATTGCAACCTCTTTTCCTATTCCCTTTCCCTGTTTCAATTTTCTTCCTCAGTTAAGGTATACTATACATTTTAATCATATATTTTAAAAATTGCCTCTTATTTCTTCTCTGCCCCCGCGCCCCCCGACACTAGAGTAGATACAGGAATTCCTAGAATAGGAGCAGAGAGTTTTGTCTGTTTTGCTCACCGTCGTCTTCCCATGTATACAACAGTGCCGGGCACACAGGAGGAGCTCAATGAGTATTTGTTGTATGAATAGGGGAAGAATACACGCAATAAGCAAAAATGACTGCTTTGAGCGCCACTTCCACCAGAATTCTAGGAGGCAAGCTGGAGGGACCAGGAAATTGATTTTTGTGATTGAGGATTCCTCGGAGCTCGCAGGGATTGCGGGTGCATTCTTATAGTCTTTGAGATATATTGAGGAGTTTGTGAACTTCGTGCGTAGAGCTCTGCAGTTGGAAAACGGACTAACAATAATTTGCACGGAAGTCCGCAGAATGTTAAGTTTATACCATCAGAAACACTTTTTTGTAACTGCATGGATCTTCCACTTTCTCTTGTACGTGCAGGACAATTTAAAGTATTTCTTCACCGGAGATTAACAGTGAGTATGGGATCAAGGGTGGTGGCTCCAAAATGCGCAAACACAGCAAACGAGTTAACGCTCTTTCCGCAAACACACGTCAATTCAGTATCAAATTCTCATGCTAGATCAAATCCCGCGCTCCTCCTAGCCCTAATCTGCCTTCACCCGCCTCCTGTAATACCTATGATGGGCGGGACAGAGAAGAGCCGTTCTCAGCTCCCCTCAAATTGGTTAAGCTCGTCCCGGGTTTTGGTGTGCCATATTTGAGCAAACACCGAGAAACGGAACCACTAACGAAGACTGCCGACCAAATGACAGCGGAGCAGCACACGCGGGTAGAGAAGGAAGCAAAACATGAAGAAAGGCAGTAGTCTAGCAGCCAAGTGAGGAGGGCGAGCCCGTCAGCCCTCGGAGCGAGAACTTTGACTCCCGGCTTGCAGCTGGGCAGTTATCCTCCGAGGACTACAACTCCCAGGGTGCAGCGGGAGCGGCCCACCCCCGCCACTCCTCTCGCCCCTCCCCCGCCCCTCCCGGCCTGATCGGCGTGCGCCTGCGCACGGGAGGCCGGAGGAGTCTTACCCTAATGTAAGATGGTGGCCCGTCTGGCTGTGGAACCCACCGAAAGCTGAGAGTCTCTCTCTCTCAGCCGTAAAGGTCGGACTCGCTGAAGCAATCAGGCCCGGTTCTGAAGAGTTTTTTTCCCCGACGCTCGTTCAGTGGTCTCTTGTGAGGACGCGGCAGCGCGTGGAGTCGACTAAGGGAAAGGCAAGGCAGGCGGGTGAGTCTATGCGGGGCTGGGCTTAAGGGGAAACCCGGGGCTGACCGGCTACGAGAGAGCGGAGGCTTCGCGGGGACTGTGCAGGCCGCACCCCCCTTTTTCCCCACCCCCCGCCTCATCTTCACCCTCCTCCTCCTCGGTCTTCCTCCTCCTCCTCCTCCAACTCCCTCTCCCCTCTACGCCACAGCAGTTAGCACCAGGAAAAGGGAGCGGAGCAGGCGGCGGCGCGGCGGCCAGCCCGACTCCTTCGGAAATTTCAATTGGGAGGCGAGGCGGCGTCTTGTCTTTAGCTCTCCCTCCTCCGTTTTGTAGGGGCAGGAATCTTAGGTCTCAGTCCTTTTTGTTTTCCCAGCCCCCTTTCCCTCTCTGACGTCCTTTCCTAGTGGCCAGGTCTCCCAAGACCAAAGCCATCACTTCCCCTCGGACCCGTGTTGCTGCTGCTCGTTAATCCCCCTGCTCATTGCCCACTCGTCCTGCTGCCTGTGTTTGGCTCCACTGCTGCCACTCTGCACTTAGCTTTTGCCCCCCTCGTGGGCTTGCAACCAGCCCCGATTCTGTCCGCCGCCCTCGAGCTGCTTCCGATTTGCAGGCTTTCCTTTAACTACATCTGTCATTTTGAAGCTGCCCCTGAAGTAGCCAGATTATGTGCTGCTCATGCGAACCCACCTATTTCACAGCTTTTTGGGAATTGTCCGTTCCTTCCCTGTTTCCTATACAGATTCTTTAAACATACAGTTCCAGAAAAAAGGATGCCCTGTGTTGGCCCCTGAAAAGTCAAGGAAGTTGGGGAGTGAATGAAGTGAGGTAGGATACTCTTAAACGTTCTGAGTGAAGATCGTTTGTTCAGACTACTCAAGAGAGGAGCGTTTTCGTTTTGCGTTCAGTGATCTATTTGTGGATTATTCGCTCTTTTGGGACGTGGTGTTTTTTTTTTCCTCTTCTCATTTTGGACCGGTTTCTCCATGCTACTAAGCGTTCTTCTGAATTGCCTCTCCCCAGGACACTTAATGTGGGCTCTGATTATACCAACAAACATTAGCCTAGGCGTTTCAAAATAAGGTAAATCTGGCACACCACCAGATTCATCTGTGAACTCCACAAGCAAATATAAGTGGTGTTTTGATTATCTGCAGGTTGTGTGTACAGATCCCTTCCATATTGAGAATTGGTTATTGACTAAGTGAGCTGTATTGATGTTCAGCGTAATTGATGACATATTTTATTTATGGTTTGAGTGGAAATTTCCTCTCTAGCTAGTATCAGACTTAGTATTTTTGGATTTGGGAAATTCTGTCTTTACCATTTCTAGCATGGTAGGTATCTGAGTAAATTGTCTTCTCTTGAAAACCCATTAGATATGTAAGCAAAAGAAAAATCGATTTTTTTCCCCAAAATTAAATTTTTCCTTTTTTCCACAGAGAGGAAGGAGGCTGGGAAAAGAAATGGCAAAGCTGTGTACATACATGCATTTGGTGTCACTCACTGTCATTATTATCTACATTAAAAAGCAGAAAACTAGAAGCAAGAGGTGGCTTATTATGTCTGTGTTTTGGCGAAAGCTAAATTGAAATGTACTGACTAATGGCATAATGGGAAGAAAGAGCCTTTGCTATAATCAGACCATTGTGGAATAATTACCACAATAGCAAACAGGATAACATTGATCAGATACATACATCTCAAGTTTAAACATAAATAAGACATTGTCTTCTTAAGATACATGTAAAAATGTTAAAAGTCATCGTAGCCCTCTTATGCAGCAATATTCCTCTTATTTGCAAAAGTAATAATATCTCAAGTGTAAGTACAAATCCCTTTTAATCATTTTTGCACATTACAGTACTGTTGTGATTTTTATACATTCTACCTGTAATACTTGAGGAATCTTCATTTGGCCTAACAGTTACTTAGTTGTGATAAATGGTCTGTTTTATCAAATATAAACCGAGGTTAGGAAAGCTGTTTGGAAACTTTTTTCCTTTTAGCAGCTTAAGTCTCAATTTGGGGAAACTAAATAAATCTCTACTCTTTTGAGAATTGGAAGCAATTTATATAGCAAACCTTGTCCTAAGTTATAAGTTGAGATTTAAAAAAAAATATTGTTCTTAGTTTGTCAGTAGGAATATATTTAATGCAACTGATCCAACTGATCTTCAACTCTAAGTAAAAAATATATTTCATTTTATTTGTAATAATGCCAGTATAGAAGCTTTCCACTTTGAACAAGCCTAACAGACAGGTTTAGAAACTTTGGCAGTCATACTTGGCTGGATTGTAAGCCGTGTGTTCTAGGAGAGGACTGTTTGTCTGACAGAAGAGAGTAAATGACTTTAATATACCTTTTCTTTTGTAAAGATATTTTGACTCAATAAATATATTCTCTAGTAATTTTCTCCATGCCATATTTTTTCCTGCAATCATCAAATTCTTAGTTTCAGCACTCTGAAATCAAAATGAATTTATCTTGGGATCTTTAGCACATCTCAAGAAAATATCTGAAGTTCTCTGATGTTTTGATAGGAAATAGGGAGCTGAGATTTCGGAATATTTTTGTATGGTTTAAGTTTTAAATGTAACATTATAAACATTGCAGCTTCCTAATTTCCTGGGTTTTTTTTTGTTTTGTTTTGTTTTGTTTCATAGTTTGGACTACTTTCTACCAGTTTCAATATTTGAATTCTTCAGATGAATAGATTATTTCTATAGGAAAGTTTTTGAATATGAATTACTTAAAGTTGATTTATTATAAAATTTGTTTTCATAAAGTTCCATAGACAAATTTTTAATTTTGTTAGGATGAGAGAATTATATCAAATGGCAAAATGTAGGAAAATTATTTTGTAATGCCTTTCAACTGCACTCTAAATGGAAGCACTGGTGATAACTTGCAACTCATTACTTTGTACAAGAAAGAAGGCCTTCCTTAAGGATGAACTCCTTAGGGGAGTTTTATTTTAAAAATGATTTTATGTGTCTGAAAAAATATCTTCTCAATTTAAGCAATATGATTTTAGAAGTCTTCTCTTTCTCTCCTTCCCTACTCCTGGTTTTAAGGTGAAGCTACATTCTTTATTTTAATGGTTTTTTTTTTTTTTTGGTTCCTGCAAGTAATACTTGATTGAATCTGTTAATCTATTTCAACTCACTGTTGTTATTTTTGTAGACAATTCAAGTGAAATAGAAAGTTTTGATCTGTGAAAACGTCAACCTCTGCTGACAATTCAGTTAGCTTTCTGTCATTAAGTGTAGTACTGTCTTGACTTTTTGTGAAGGAGGTTGGTTCCAAAGAAAAACAGTAGGGAAATAGGTTATAGAGATTTTTGGTGTTCTAGAAATAGTATAACTAGAACGTACTACATACTTTTCTCAGAGGATTTCTTAATCTAAGTGGAACTTGTAAATGGTTTTCATCCCACTGGAATAGCATGTTTTGGAGAAAACTTGTTAACACATTCTGAGAGTTGTAAAATTTTATGTTACCTCAGAGATACTAGGAATAATCTGCAAATTCTGCAAATCTGCCTATTCTTATACAAAATGTGTCAATATCTGATGTTTTAGAGATAGTAGTATGTGTTTTTTTCTCATAAGTTGAGAGAACAAATTTTAAAGATGGCATCATTTTCTCAATTATTTAGTAATGCAAGGAAAGAAGATAAGTGGGACTTTTAAATCACATATTTAGTGGTTTTCTGAACGCACTTTTTTCAGAATTATTTTTAATCTCATTACTATGTGGCCTTCGGTATTAGAAAACATTGGGTGGTAAATGTCAACTTTTTTTTTTTTTAAAGATTTTTAAAAAATTTTTTTCCTTTTTCTCCCCAAAGCCCCCCAGTACATAGTTGTATATTCTTTGTTGTGGGTCCTTCTAGTTGTGGCATGTGGGACGCTGCCTCAGCGTGATTTGATGAGCAGTGCCATGTCTGCACCCAGGATTCGAACCAACGAAACACTGGGCCGCCTGCAGTGGAGTGCGGGAACTTAACCACTCGGCCGCGGGGCCAGCCCCAGTGTCAACTCTTTAAGGGTAGTAGTCCAGTGGGTTTTGTCGCATTTCTTTTTCATAGTAGCATCCTTTTATTTTTCATCCTTTTTTTTTTTTTTTCAAAGAATAGTATCATCCTTTCAATCAGAAAGTAGTTTATAGAAGAGAAAACTTAACACTCTTTTGGCCCCTTAGATGGCTTTCCCATAGCAGAGTTTTTCTTTTACCAGAAGAGAGAAATTACATGCTACTAAAAAGAAGATGATTACTTATACTTGCTGGGAAATCTTAGCTTTAAAGATAGTACAAGTACAAGGCAATTTGAATATGAGTTTATTTTTCTCCTAAGGAATTTGTGAGGATGATTTCATTCCTGCTAAACTCTGTTTATACGAGAGAGTTGTCCTGTTTTAAACTCTAATTACATTGGGTGATGGGCAGGTGATGTATAGCTATGAGGATAAACCTTGCTCTTTGTGTATGTCAGATATCTGTTCAAAATCAAATACTTTTTTCAGTTATGTTAACTAAAATCTTGCCTCTTGATTATTTAGAGCAAATATGGAGAAGGGGAAATCAAAATAATCAGATTGGTTTGTGTATATGCCTAAAACCAGTTTGAAAAAAAAAGTTAAGGCAAAAATGCAGTGTAATTAGGAGAATAAAATGCCAACGTTTAAAGATAATAGGCGTTGTATTACTGCTTTTGGAAGGAATTAGTGAATGATGTTGTAGGGAAGGTAGTGATTGAATTTTGAAAAGTAGCTATAGACCGAAATAGCAAAAGGGTGGAGCATTTCTTAGCAGCAACAAACAGATACATTGTCATTAAGCCAAATATCTGAAATTTCTTAAGCATGTTTTTCAGTCTTTGGAATAAAGAGGAAGTGCTGATTTTTCTAATTATTTAAGAACCTACTAATTCACTCCCTGTTAAGGGCAATAGGTGTCTACAGATTGTGAATTTCCTGAAATAACATTGGCTGATTTGGGTTATTGAACATTGATTGTAGCAACCTTTCTTTTTTTCCTTATATTCTATCTTTCACATTTTGCTTATGATTTTTTTCTGATGTTTTTGATTTTCAGCAGTTGTTTGGGTGAACCCTTTTGTAAATGCTGTAATTGAATGAAAATTTGAAATATAAACAGTATTGTTTTTGGTGGTAAGGTTAAATTTTCTTTTGATGGAGATCCCCTCCATTTTAATTAGATGTTTTCCCTCTAATTTTTACTAATTCTTAGGTGAGAATTAGGATCATGCAAGTTCTCTGTCAAATTAGGTTTTTCCAGAAACTTTGTTCTTACTCTAAATGGGGACCTAGGTACTTGTTGGGTAAAGAAAATGTGATGTATTTTGGTTTTGTCATTTGAGATGAAGTAAAGACATTATTAGTACTTTAAAAAAATAAACTTATTAATGTGAAAAATTTTAAGTATAAAAGTAGACACGAACCTCTGTATAGCTGTCATTTCAAAGATTATCAACTCATAGCTAATCTAGGTTCATCAATACCCCCACTTACTTTACCCCTCGTCCCTCTACTCTTTGATCTGCATTATTTTGAAGCAAATCCTAGTCAACACATTATTTCATTTGTACTAGAACTCTTTTGACGTAAACTATCTTGACTTTTTATCAGGATTATTCAATCAGCTTGTCAAATAGTCTTTGAGTACTTATTATAGACCCACTTCTTAGGAAATGACCCAGCTTCTTCTAAGAGTTTATTATCTTGTTGGGTATACTTTCATAATAATATAACTAGCACTATCCAAAGCATTATACAAATAATGTGTGGTACATATAGTTTGAGTCCAGTATGTTAGTTAGGGATAGCTACACTATAGGATAGAGTGGGGCTTCTTGGAGAAAGTGGGACTTGAATAAAGAATATGTACTATCTGCATAGATGGAGCACCTCCAGATGTAGAACGTCTGTACATTTCAGGTAGGTGATGGAAGCATGAGCAAACACTTATTGGTGGGGACCAGCATGATGGGAGAGGGTTAGAACAAGTCAGATCTTAGTGGAATAATGTGTTAATTTCTGGCAATGGTGTCTACTAGAGTAGAGCTAGATTATGAAAGGTGTATTCAGTGTCAGGTTGAATTTGATCTGCTAAGCAGCAAGGAGCCATTAAAGGTTGAGGGGGGTGGGCAGGGGATGACATAATAAAAGTGTTTTTTAGGAAGATTGTTCTTTCAGTAGTTTGCAGCATATTTTGGGATTGACAGTTGTGTTGAGTGTGAAAAATTAATGATTAGGACACCAAGGTAAGAGGCCATCTGAGAGATGTTAGTGTGGAGATTCTATAGGATTTGGCAACTTATCGGTGCCATTTTCTCTTCAGTCACTTATGTCCAGAAATGACACCAAGGTTTTGGAGAATAGAGAACTGAGGACATGTGCCCTATTTGTCTTTGTTAGTAAACTGCAATTTGTTATCCAAACCCTTCTTTTGGCAAGGAAGTGATGCAGGATTACTCAGATGATAATCTCAAAAAATTTCAGTAGAAAATGGCTACCAGTGTTTTTAAATAATTTTAGATATTCATTCACTGGGAAATAAGAATTTGGAAAATAAAATCTTTATTATATGATACTAAGAGATGGAACATATTTGTAAAAGAGAAATTTATACCTCCTCTGCTTCTTATGTGTGTCTGAGTTCAGGAGTATTAGGAAACTTATATTTGAACAGCCTATAACCAATATATATTAATGGATATCTATAAAGTTTAATAATAACCTGATTAGAGCAGAAGGAATGGCTGAAAATTCTGATGAAGTAAGGCACTAAATATTGTCATCTCCAAGCTTCCTTAAGAATGGATAAGGTTAGGTCAGCAGGCCAAAGAAGAATGTAGGCACGTTATTAAATGAAAGTTTATTCTTTGATTTATTTTGATACACTTTGGTTTGCAAAAGTATTGTTAAAAACACATCTGGTTAAACAACAGCCGTATTTATTTTATTTGGAAATTTTTAAAAGTTCTGAAGTTACTCTTTTCTTTGGTTTGGTGAGTCTTCATTAAGCCAGCTTTTTTCATCTATTGTGTATATCTGGATAGCATGCTTTCTTTGTTTTGTAAGGAAAATTTCACATTTCATCTTATTAGTGGGGGGGAAAAGTAGATTTCTTGCTTTGTAAATAGTAGATGAATAATACTGTATTGCGATTTATTCTCTTCCGGTTTCTTCAGTATCACATTTATTCTTTCTCTGTGGTATTTAGCATGTGGATCTCAAGGATTCTCACAGTTGAGTGTGAAAACATCTCATGCTTAGGGTGCTTACAACTTCAAAATTAAATTTATCTTAGGCAGCTGGCCCCATGGCATAGTGGTTAAGTTTGACTGCTTCTCTTTGACACCCAGGGTTCTCTGGTTTGGATCCCAGATGTGGACCTACACTGTTCCTCAGCCATGCTGTGGCAGCGACCCACATACAAAATAGAGGAAGACTGATTGGCACAAGTGTTAGCTCAGGGGTAATCTTCCTCAAGCCAAAAACAAAAAGAGGAAGATTGGCAACAGATGTTAGCTTAGTTATCTTAATCCACCAATCATTTTCTTTCCTCTTTTTATAAAAGGTATGACCTACCATGATGCCATGGACTGTTTAGGTACTTTGGAAATGTTAATAAGGATAAAGATGATGATGCAATGTAGTACATTTTTGGAAAATATCTGCTTTTCATTGACATTCCTTCCATCCTAAGACCTCCTTAATCCTGGTAATGTGACAGAGCTATTTTTGACGTTTTTTTACTTATTTCTCTGGTCATGTGTACTATCTAATATGGTCACTAGAATAGAAAACTACTGCCTCCTTCTTGAGGGTTTGTTTTAACAGGGGCTTTAAAGTGTTAATTTTGGGCTTAAGATTGAATTGAGATACCCTTTGTGCAGGAGAATCTTGAGAAGGATTATGAATCTGTCTCATTGCCACCTAGTCTATGTGGGAGGAAAGTAAATATCAAATATGAAGTATAGGAAAACCTTAGTATTTGAGAATATCTTCAGTAGTAGGTGCTAGATTATTCTTTTCCCCAAGAAATTTTAATTTAATCCCTTGGAGTGTGGAGCCACTTATAAGTGTCACAGTGGATGGTGGGGAGAGGAGAAAATGGCTCCCTGCTCCAAAAATCTCTCCCAGATTTTAATAACTTGAATTAATCTCAAGTTATTAATACTTTGCGTATTTTTCGTTCATACAGTTCTTGGGAGGGAGCTGATTTTGTGTGAGTGCCTTGGGTAGCCAGGAGGACAGTTGCATTGTAAAGAGGCAGAAAATACAGTGGGAAGACTTCAAATTTTAATAATGGCTACTGTGCATTTTTGCCTAAGGCATTAATGGCTCTGGCTCCTTTGCTGCCTTTGGCTACATACTTTATGTTTTCTTTTCTAAATTAGACTGTCAGTACTAGTTGGGAAGGCTACCACCTTTAACCATCTCCAAATGAAACTAGTATCCCTGTCTAGCCTTGTGCATTTTAATCTCTCTTGCTCAAAACCTGACCATTTTTATGTCTTTCCTCTGCCAGAAGGAAAGGGAAGCGAGAAAGAGAAGAAAATGATAAGTATGATACTCCCCATCTGCTTGTGTGTTAGTATTATTCTAAGATTGTTGTATGGAAGAACCTCTGCCTTTCCTTTTCAATTTTATGTAATCAGTTATAAATAGCTTTGTGAATTTACTAAATGAATCTTTAGAAGCCTTTTAAAGGTCCTTCAGCCATAAAGTTGGTGATAGGTTGAAGAGTACTTGTATAAGTTAGGTGCCTAGAGGTACTTTTTTGGAATTTCTTGCTTCTACTAAAATCTTTTCTGTCATACTGGACCTTGTCCTAAATGTGAGTTTGTTTCCAAAAAGTAAAGCTATTAGTCTTTTCTTTAAGGTAGTTACTCTCCCTGCATTGTATGCAAATCTGTTTCGATCCTGATGAAAGTAAAATACTTTAATACAGGCATGCTAACAAAAGAACATTTGTTAGTTCTCTGTCACCATATATTCTCTTGTCATGCCTACCATTTATTTTCAGCAGCTTTGGAGAACTCTGAATAATATGTGATGTATTTGTGTTTACAGATTGTGCTTTTTATTATGTACTACTAAATTCTACAATTTTTAAAACTTGGCATGATATTAAAGGAAATACTGCTCTTCAGTATTTGGGGGAAAGGACTAATTTAAGTGATTTTTCATAGTTGAACATAGTTTTCAATGCCTATAGTTTTCCTTGCAAGCCCTTTGAACTCTTCCTGTTTTTATTTATTGCTCCTACTAGGAGTGTGCAACATAGTATGGAGTCAGACTGCCTTAGTGTGAATCTGGGCTCTGCCACTTACTATTTGTCAGACTTCACATAAGTTATTTTACCCTGTCTGGGCCTCCGCTTCCTTATGTGTAGGATGGAGACACGGATTGTTGTGTGGAATAACAGAGTTAATGTATGTAAAGTGCTTGGAATAGCGTTTGGCACATAGTAAGCGCTGTATAAGTGTTTGCTATTTTTATACATTTGAAAGAATCAAAAAAAATCTATTTTTGAAGATTTGTCTTTTTATTCAATATGCTTTTTTATGTCTAGGTAGTAGTTATTTCACCAGCTGGAAGCACAGGTAATGTGTTTGAGGGAGTAATCAAAGGACTGGTCTGCCTGGAATTCTTTTGAATCAGAGAGTAATGGAAAATGAACCTGGATAGGTATGATAAAAAGTGATTGTGGAGTGTTTTGAACTAAGGCAGCAATTTAGATGTTGATAAGAGGGGAATCATTGCAATCTTTTCAAGTTTTTTTTTTTTTTTAAGTCAGGAGAGTGATGCATTTAAAATAGTAGTTAGGGAAGATGGTTTTGAGTGTCCTTAGTAGCATAGAATTATTTGATTTCATGTGGACCAGAAGATTGTTTTTTTGGTTTGTTCTGTTCACTGATTTATCCAAAGTGACCCAAACAGTGCCTGGTAGATAGTAGGCGTTCAATAAATACTTACTGGATGAATGAACCTTATGGAAAACTGAGATAACAGAGTAGCACAAAGGACCCTAATTAAACTTTTGGGATTCCTGCCTTAAAGGGTTAGAAGTGAAAAAAGTATTAAAGAAACAGTTGGAGAGGTAGAAGGAAGATTGAAAAGTTTGTCTCTGAAAACAAAGGAAGAATTTTTCCGGAAGAAAGAAGTCACAGATAGGGATAGGAAGACCCAGGATAGTATTGCTTCTATTTCAAGAAGAGAAAAGAAATTGACATAGTCCTGTAAAACATTGAAGGAGAATGAGAATAGAGAAAGCCCTTTGGCTTGTGGTATGATGATCACTAACCACATTAGAGCAATTTCAGTAGACTGGAATGTAAATCACATTGAGGGGAGGTTAAGGAAGGTGCTAAGTGGAAATTGTAGGTAAAGACCAGTCAGTCTAGAAAAGGACTGTAAAAAATGGCAAGAAGACAAATTATAATAGCAGCTTTCATAGTTATTGAATGTGTACTATGAGAGATTCTATTAGAGATGAGAAAACTTGAGGCAGTTTGTGCTAAATGTTCTTAAGTTTCATAGTAGAGAAGACTTATTACACACGCTGCTTCAGGGCTCTGCCACTTGCTAACTCTGTAACCTTGGGGAAGTTGCTTCATCTTTTTGTGCCTCAGTATTCTCCCTTATAACATGGAGGCAATGGTAGCGCCTATTTGATAGATCTGTGGTGAGGATTATATTATTTAATCTTTTTAAAACACTTAGAACAGTGCTTGGTATGTGGTAAACGTTTGATAACTGTTAGCTATTATTCTCATCCACTGCTGAAGTGAGGTAGAGAGTAGGATTGGAGGCTTGAAGAGAAGAAATAGAACAAAAAAGGAATTAATAAAATTATGGGCAAGTATTGGCAAGAACTAAATGGAAAGACCTTAGAACTTTTGCTCTGGCTGTTCCCTCTGTCTGAAGAACGATTTTCCACATACCCATATTACTATCTCAACTCCTTCAGACCTTTGCTCAAATGATCTCCTTTCAATAAGGCTTACCCTGACTATTTACTTACAGTTGGAATCCAGGCCCCTCTCCCCCAATATTTGCATTGTTTTGCTTTTTTCTGTAATTCTTATCTTCAAACCTATCAAGTAATCCGCTTATTCATTATATAACCTGTTTGTTGTAGATCTCCATCTAGTAGGGTAGGGATGTTTTTTCTCTGACTTATCCCAGGTTCTGGGAATAGTACTTGGTACATAGTAGGAGCTCAGTATATGCTTACTGAATAAATAAATTATTTTACCTTTGAAGTGGGATGGATGGGGAAATGAGTTCAAGTGCTGGTGATACTTTTTTTGGAGGAGAGCCAATTTTCGGAGATGGACCAATACTGCATAGAAGTTGACTTTCTCAAAGACTTCCTCTTCTTTCTCACATGAGTTTTCTGAGTCCATTTTGGTCCTAGTTTTCCTGGAAATCACTTGGGAAACAAATTTACCTGAGGAAAGGAAAATATAAATGAATCTTTTTTTTTTTTCCTACAGTAATTATATTTTACATTTGATTAGATAATAAAAGCTTATCTTTGAGTGCTTATTAGATGCTAGGCACTGTTCTAATCTCTTTATATTATTAGTTTTTAAAAACTCTACAGGGGCCGGACCCGTGGCGCAGCAGTTAAGTTCGCATGTTGTGTTTCAGCGGCCCAGGGTTCGCCGGTTCAGATCCCAGGTGCGGACATGGCACTGCTTGGCAAGCCTTGCTGTGGCAGGCGTCCCACATATAAAGTAGAGGAAGATGGTCACGATGTTAGCTCAGGGCCAGACTTCCTCAGCAAAAAGAGGAGGATTGGCAGCAGATATTAGCTCAGGGCTAATCTTCCTCAAAAAAAAAAACAACCTCTACAGCTACCTTACAAGTAATTGCAGTTTCCTTGCAAGCCATCGTTGGGTGTGAAGAAGCCCTTTGCCCTGAGACTAAGAACATGCTTCCCCAGATTGTTGTGTTCTATTGACAGGGAGCTTCTGATACCTCATTCTTCCCTCCAATACGCAGAGCCTTGACACTGTTACTTGCCTGAGGTCCATCAGGACTAAGCTCTTTATATCCTTTATCCCTTTTTATGTCAGTCACCCAGGTGACACTTCATGTCTCACACTTTAATCCCCACAAGGTTCTGAATATTTCCTATTTTTTTCACTCCTCTCCATCATCAGCAAAATTTCTCGTATCCTTGTTTTTTTTTTTCCTGAACACTTCCTCTGCTTTCTACTTTTCTGAAGACACTGCTTCCCCTCCAGCCTTCTTAACATGTTGGCCATTAAGTTTTTAATTTTTTTCTTATATTCCATTGTCAGGGGTCAGTGGGGACTCCCATGCGCTGAGGTTTCAGACTCCATTTCCCATTCTTACCTCCTCAATTGAATGGGAGTCGAAGAGGGTGCCTGGTTCCACTGAGCCTGGAAATGGGGGAGATAGTTTTCATTCCCCTCTCCTCTGTAAAACTCATCTGTTAACAGGTATATATTGTCCATAAACCCTCATGTTTACTGGCATCTACTGCGCCCTGGATTGCTCCTTATCTTGCCTATTTTGGCTCCTAGCTTACTGTCATTCTTGCTGACACTATGCCTCTTTTAATTGTTGGTTATTTCAACATATACTATCTATAGTCCTTCTAATACTGTGGCCTCTTAAGTTCTAAAATTCCTCTTCTCTAATGATCTTGCTGTCCACCTTATCGCAGCCCCTCACTCCATGTTCATATCTTACACCTTGTTATTACTAATAACTTGAACCCCTCCATGATTTTCAGTTCATGCAACCCCCCTCTCTGACCACCATCTACGTTTTCAGCTCCTTCCCCGAAGTACCCCAACTCACCAATCTTTTACTGTCATAGGGATCTCCAGTCTACAGATTCTATTCCCTTTTCACTGTCTCTTGCCCCCTTGATTTCCTTTTTGCCCATCTTACTGTGTCCATTCATTACCTAGTGATTGATCATTATGTTCGTCCCCTTTTATGTGCCTTCAACTCCCTTGCTGCTTTCTTGCTACTTCATACTTACTTGACAAAACCTCAACCCTAGTTAAATTCTCTGAGTACTTCATGTCTTCACTTGTACAGCTGAAAGTGACTGAAGAAAAATACAATTTTGATGACCACTCTCATTTTAAATTGATGGTAAGAAACCTCAGATGGCCCTTAATATATCTCACAATCCTGGTCTATTTCTTTACTCTCTTCACTTTCCCCTCTCCTACATGACTTAGTTTATGCATTTCCCCTTCTCAAACTTCCAACCCTCCTTCTCATATTCACTCTCAGTTGATGGATCTGTTTTCTATTTCATTGAGAAAATAGAAGCAGTCAGAAGAATATTTACAGACTCCACCACCACATCTATGTACCTACTAATCTGTCTCACAGACCTTGCCTGCCTTCTGTTACTATAGATGAAATGTCTTTGCTACTGTCTTAACCCAGTTCCTCTGATAAATGCGTTAGAGCCCATCCCCTTTCATTTGCACTATACATTGCTCTAGCAATTCTCCCCCTTCTCTGTCCATCATCAGTTCTTCCTTCTCTTCTGTATCCTTCCCATCTAAATGTACAAACATGCCATTATTTTTCTCATCATAAAAATATCTTCTCTTGGTCACTTTTCCTTGCTCTTCTCTGTTTCCATTGTTGTAGAACCTCTTAAAACATTGTCTAAATGCACTTGTTCTAGTAATTTTCTCATGTTCTTTCTTATACCTATTCCAGTGAGGCTTTTGCCCCTACCACTGTACTAAGAGTGTTTTTGTTCAGGTCTGACAACAACGACGTTAAATCTAGTTGTCAGTTCTTTGCCTTATGCGGTCAATCTACATTTGACAAAGTTATTCTCTCTTTCTTCTTTGATATACTTATTTCACTTGCCTTTTAGGATACCACTTTCCTTTGGTTTTCCTCATAACTCTTTAGCTGTTCCTCCTGAATCTTTCTTGAGAGATCCTCTTCTTTTCTTACCTCTCAACATTGGGATATCCCAAGGCTCAGTCCTCAATTATCGTCTCTATCTACCCACACTCCCTTGGTGATCTCTGCTAGTTTTGTGGCTTTGAATACCTTGTTAATGTTGATGACTCTCAAATTTATTTTTTCAGTCCAGACTGCTCTCTTGAACTCCAGATTTGTATATCTAGTTTCCTACTCAGTATCTCCACTTGAATGACTATTAAACATCTCAAACTCAACATGTCGAAAATGGATTCTCGCTTTGCCCCCGCAAATCTGCTCTCCCATACCTGCTTCACCCGCGTAGCCTTTCTCATCTCAGTTGTTAGCGGCTTCAAGTTGCTCAGGCCAGAAACCTTGGAGATGTTCTTGATTATCTTGCTGTCACATCCCACATTCGTTCCATCAGAAACTTGTTGGCTCTACCTTTAAAACATATGCAGAATTCAACCAACTTTCACTGTCTCCATGACCACCATCATCTCTTGCTGGGTAATTGTAACAGCCTTCTAACCGATTTCCCTGCTTTTACCTTTTTCTCTATAGTCTTTTACTAATACAGCTGTCAGAATGATCCTTTGAAAAAATAAATCAGATGGCAAGACATGTTGTCCTAGTTTAAGAAATTTCATGAGTTGATAAGATTAGAGATAAGTCTATCTTATTTCACTAAATCTCATTGGCTTGGAAGGTATATTTATTGTAGACTTTGATTATGCCAGTTTTTATGTGTAGGGAAAGAGTTGTCAGGAATGGTTCGTGGCCTTCCTCTTTTTCCCCTCCTATCCCTCCTCTCCTCCACCCTACACACAGAAAGACTTGACACCTATATCCCTGAGGAAATTGGAAAGAGAGAGTCTGAGTTGGTTGCTATTCCAGAAAGTGACCGCCCTTTCTTAATAGAAGGCTGTTGTTATTTTACTACTACCTCTAACCCCCTTTCGCAACACTTGCTTTCCCCTCAACTCCCACCAAATTTAGTGTCCTCCCTCTACCCCTGCCCTTTCTCTGTTTTTCCCTGCTTTCAAATGGAAATGTTGTATTTCCTTAGATGTTTGGCTCTTTTCAAGTTAGTATTTTATACTCTAAACTCTCTTTTCAGATATCCTGAAACCCATTCTTAAGGCCAATGTGAGTTGGTTTTACTTTTGTTAATAAAGTTTCCAGAATGATTCTGAACCTGATAGTAAAAGGGAAATTGATACAAATAAGTGAAGAAATCATGTGTAAAATTGTGGGGAAAATGAAAGATGTTTTTATTGGGTACTCTGAATGTACTTGTCATAATGCTAATGATTTCTAGAGGAGTTATACTGTACTACATAGAAAGAAGGTTGGAGATCTGTTGGCAAAGAATTCACAGTTCATTTCTTTTATCTATTTACGTTCTTTTCTCTGAAGGCAAATGTTCTCTAATCAGTTTTCCTTTGATTCTCTTTCAGAGAGTTCTCTTGTGCTGGGATCAATGATCATATCGCAAATTGTGATATTGTGTGAACATTACTATTGATTTCAGCTCCTTTCAGATTATCATACTTAATCTCTTGGTCTGAAGGTAGATATATGCCTGTTTCCCAAGCTGTTTCTTAAACCTGTAGTGTCCACTGTGGTGCCCACGGCTATATATGGGGCTACTGAGCACGTGAAATGTGGCTAGTCTGAATTGTGCGTTAACTGTAAAATACTCACTGGAGTTTGATCCTTAGTACAAAAAAATTATAAAATATTTTATCCTAATTTTTAAAATAATGATTACATATTGAGTTGATAATGTTTTGTATATTGAGTTAAATAAAATTAATTATCTGTTCTTTTTCTTAAAGTGTCTATTAGAAAATTTAAAATTATATATGTGGTTTTCATTTCTCCTGGACACTGCAGTCTTAAACTTGCCTTTCACATTTTTAGAGTTATTTTAACTCAGTTAATTGTCTGTTAAATGATTTTGGTATTATGTATTATAAAAGAATTTTTTTCCCCTAAAGTTAAATACTTCTCTGTTGTTATTCTTCTTAGTATTAACTTTCTCAAACCCTGAGTTTTCTTTATTTTTTTAACCATTCGACTTTTGCCATACCCTGCTCATGGTACGATATAAGTATAAGTTATTCTTTCTCTACATTGCCTAGAATTTTGAAGGAGGAATTTAAAGTAAAAAGTATCAGAGCTGATCTTTTATTTGCTTCTTAATATCAGGATTTTGAATAGTACATTTTATAATCCTTCCATTATTAACGTATAATTTTAAGATTTAAAGGCAATTTTTCTCTGGTAAAAAAGAAAATGGATTAAAAATTTTACATATGAGAAAAGCAATTTTATCTGCTTGAACATAAAACCCAGCAAACAAATGAGCAAGCAAAAACACCTGCACTGGCTCAGTCTGCTGTCAGAGGTTTTATAAACTTTCACAAATTTGGACCTTAGCAGCCATTACTACTGTTTTCCCCCCATGTTATACTTTAAAGATTTAAGTTTACAATTTTATTTATATTACCTTTTGATCTGTTGAAAAAAAGATTCATGTTGGGTTCAATGAGTGCCTTTTTAGAGTTACGCCTTTAACTGTGTTTAAAATCAAGTGTCGTATAGCTCAGATCTGGATAGTTTTTAAGTGAACTACTGATTTTTGGGTAGCTGTGTATTATTTAAAGGGAGTTGGTGACTTCTGAGCTCCAAAATATATTTCAAAGTAATCCATGATATGTTGTTATCATAAAGGTCTTAAGAAAAATGGCTTTGTTAGACATTTGAAAATAATTTATTTACTGGAGAACTATTTTTATTATTCTTACCCACTCAGAAAGTCCACAGTACATATATAGGTATTGAAGATTGTGTAAAAGCTCTTTCACAAGAAGAGTGTATGAGATGTAAAAAAAATTTGGGCCAACAAACTTGAATCTTTTTTTATCACTTTAAAAAAGATTCAAAAAGTAGGTTTTATAAACAAGGGCAATGAGGGGAAAAGAAGCTATCTTGGGAGAAAAGGACAGAGATAATATAAATAATATGACTTATTGGAAGGAAGAACAAACGTGAGCTCACTACAGTTCCCATTCTTAGGTGCTCAATGGCAGGATAACTTTGATAGACTCTTTGATAGACTGAAACAAAGATTTTGCTACCTGTCAATTTTCTGATTTTAGAATGCCCTGTTTACCTTTTTGGTTCCTCCTAAGCTTTGAGGATAGGTCTGATTTCTGTTGGCTGTGCAGGCTTAGATTTCAGTTGATCCATAAGAATAATTTCTGAATCCATCTATGTGTCAAATGTTTTTTATTGCTGAGTAGTATTTCATGGTGTGGATATGCCACAGTTTGTTTAACCATTTACCTGTTGATGGATATTTGGATTGTTTTTAGTTTTTTGGCTCTTACTAATAGAGCTGTTATGAATACAAATTCTTGCGTGAACATGTGTTTTCATTTCTCTGGGATAAATGTCCAAGAGAACAATTGCTGGGTCATCAGGTAAGTGTATATTTAGTTTTAAAACAAGCCACAAGACTGCTTTCTAGAGTTGCTATATGATTTTGCATTCCCACAGGCGTGGTATGTGTGATTCAGTTTCTCTGCATTCTAATCAGATGGAGTGTTATCCCTGTTTTTTATTGTAGTCGTTCAAATAGGTGTGTAATGATATCTCATTGTAGTTTTAATTTGCATTCCTTAATGGCTAAAGATGTAGAACATCTTTTCATGTGCTTATTGGCCACTCTTTTATCTTCTGTAAAATGTCTGTTTATATCTTTTCCCTTTTTTCTATTTGGATTTTTTTTGCCGTTGAGTTTTGAGAGTTCTTTATATATTTGAGATACAAGTTCTTTGTCAAATATGTGGTTTGCAAATATTTTCTCCTAGTCTGTAGCTCGTCTTTTCATCGTCTTCATAGGGTTAGTCAGAGAGCAAAAGTTTTTAATTTTGAGGAGATCCAATATTAGTTCTTCCTTTTATGCATTGTGCTTTTTGTGTCAACTTTAAGAACTCTTTACCTAGTCTTAAGTCTTGAAGATTTTCTCTATAAGTTTTTTTTCTAAAAATTTTATAGTTTTACCTTTAACTGTATGACCCATTTTGAGCTAGTTTTTGTATAAAAAATGAGGTTTAGGTTGAGGTTCTTCTTTTAAGTCCAATTCCTCCAACATCTGGGGCAAAGCTATCTTTCTTCTGTTGAATTGTGTGTATTGTTGTCACAAATCAGTTGGGCATATTTAGGTGGATGTATTTCTGGGTTTTCTGTTCTGTTCTACCTATCTTTATGTATCTCTCTCCTGTTTTGATCACTTGAGCTATGTAGTAAGCCCGAGTATTAGGAAGAGTGATTCCTCCCACTTGATTCTTTTTTTTTTTTTTTTTTGAGGAAGATTAGTCCTGAGCTAACTGCTGCCGATCTCCTCTTTTTGCTGAGGAACACTGGCCCTGAGCTAACATGCATGCCCATCTTCCTCTACTTTATATGTGGGACGCCTACCACAGCATGTTGTGTCAAGTGGTGCCATGTCTGCACCCGGGTCTGAACCGGTGAACCCCGGGCCACCTAAGCAGAATGTGCGAACTTAACTGCTGTGCCACCAGGCCGGCCCCCAACTTGCTTCTTATTTTTCAAAATTGCAGGTTCCATTCCGGCAGCCCAGGGTTCATGGGTTCAGATCCTGAGTGTGGACCTATGCACCAGTTAGCAAGCCATGCTCTGGCAGGTGTCCCACATATAAACCTTTTCCTTTCCATACACACCTTAGAATTAGCTTATTTATGCCTACAAAAAAATCTTTCTGGTATTTTGCTAGGAATTGCATTACGCACGTGGATCAATTTGGGGAATATTGATATCTTTACTATGTTGTGTCTTCCAATCAGTGAACAGGGCAAATCTCTCGAGTTATTTAGGTCTTTGATTTTGTTCATCAGCATTTTATTATTTTCAATATACAGATCCTGCACATGTTTTGTTAGATATATACCAAAGTATTCATTTTCTTTGGAGCGATTGTAAGTGGCATCATATTTGTGATTGTATTTGTCACATATATTTTCATGTGTATTATTAGTATATAGAAATATGGTTGATTTTTGTGTGTTAGTCTTTTTTCCTGTTACCTTGCAGAACTCACTTATTAGTTCTAGGGGATTTTTTGGTAGATTCCTTGGGATTTTCTAGGCAGAAAATCATGTCATCTGCAAACAAGGACAGATTTTTTTTCCTTCTGTTCCAATCTGTTTGCCTTTTTTAATTCTTTTTTTTTTTTTGAGGAAGATTAGCCCTGAGCTAACATCTGCTGACAATCCTCCTCTTTTTTGCTGAGGAAGACTGGCCCTGAGCTAACATCCGTGCCCATCTTCCTCTACTTTATATGTAGGGTGCCTGCCATGGCATGGCTTAACAAACGGTGTGTAGGTCTGCACCCAGGATCTGAACCGGTGAACCCTGGGCCACAGAAGCAGAATGGGTGAACTTAACTGCTGCATCACTGGGTTGGCCCCCCAATGTGTTTGGCTTTTATTTCATTTTCTTACCTTATTTACTGGCTAGAGCTTCCATAACTGTGTTGACTATCATTGGTGAGAGCAGCCATCCTTGACTTGTGCTTGAGCTTAGTGCGGAAGCATATAGTTTTCACCATCAAGTTGTGATGTTAGCTCTGAGTTTTTTCTAGATGTTCTTTACTAGGTTGAGGAAGTTCCCCTCTATTCCTAGTTTACTGAAAATTTTTATTGTGAATTGTGTCAAATGCTTTTTCTGTCAATTGATATGATCATGTAATTTTTCTTCTTTAGCCCTTTGATATGGTAGATTACGTTGATTGATTTTCAAATATTGAATCATCTTTGCATACCTGGAGTAAATCCCAATAATCTTTTTATACATTGCTGTATTTTGTCTGCTAATATTTTGTTCAGGATTTTTGCTCTTAAATTCATGAGAAATATTGGTCTGAAGTTTTGTTTTTTGGTACTGTGTTTATCTGGTTTTGATGCCAGAGTAGTATTGGCCTTGTAAAATGAATTGGGAAGTCATTTTATATCTCTTCTCTTTTCTGGAAGAGATAGTGTAAAGTTAGAATTAATTCTTTAAATTTTTGGTAAAATTCTCCAGTGAAGCCATCTGGGCTAGGGGATTTCTTTTTCCTGAACTTTTAAACAGTGAATTTGGGGCCGGCCTGGTGGTGCAGTGATTAAGTTTGCGTATTCCACTCTGGCAGCCCAGGGTTCGTGGGTTCAGATCCTAGATGTGGACTTAGGCGTGGGTTGGCAAGCCATGCTCTGGCAGGCGTCCCACATATAAAGTAGAGGAAAGTCAGCACGTTAGCTCAGGGCTTATCTTCCTCAAAAAACAAAACAAAACAAAACAAAACAAAAAAACTGAATTCAGTTTCTTTAATGGTTGTAGGACTATTCAGATGATCTGTTTAATCTTGATTGAATTTTGATGATGTGTGTTTGAAGAATTGGTCCATTTTTTCTAGTTTGTTGAATTTATGATTCTAAAGTTGTTCTTAGTATTTCCTATTGTCCTTGTAATGGCTGCAAGATCTGTAGTGATAGTCCCCCATTTTATTCTGGTATTTATGATTCCTGTCTTTTCTCTCTTTTATCTTTGTCAGTCTTGGAAGAAATTTATCAATTGTGTACTCTTTTTGTTTTTACAAAGAACCAGCTTTTGTTTCATTAGTTTTTCTCTGTTTTTCTCATTTCAGTTTTTTTGATCTCTGCCCTTTATTATTTCTTTCCTTCTGCTTGCTTTGAGTTTATTTTCCTCCTCTTTTTGTAGTTTCTTGAGGTAGGAGCTAAGATTATTTTGACCTGTCTGTTTTTCTAATGTAGGCGTTTTAGTGCTATAAATTTTCCACTGGGTGCTGCTTTAGCTGCATTCCACAAATTTTAATATGTTATGTTTTCATTTTTCACTTAGCTCTGTGTATTTTTTTTTTAAAGATTTTGTTTTTTTTCCTTTTTCTGCCCAAACCCCCACCCCCCCAGTACATAGTTATATATTCTTCGTTGTGGGTCCTTCTAGTTGTGGCATGTGGGACGCTGCCTCACTGTGGCCTGATGAGCAGTGCCATGTCCACGCCCAGGATTTGAACCAACGAAACACTGGGCCACCTGCAGCAGAGCGCATGAACTTAACCACTCAGCCACGGGGCCAGCCCCAGCTCTGTGTATTTTTAAACTTTTCTTTGAGACTTTCTCTTTAGCTTATGGATTATTCAGTAGTTTCTTGTTAAATTTCCAAATGTTAGGAGATTTATTGAATTCTAGTTGGAGTCCATTAAGTTCAGAGAAACATACTCTGTATAATTTCAGTTCTTTGAAATTCGTCGAGGTTTGTTTTATGGCCTAGGATATTGTTTATCTGGATGAGTGTTCCATGGGCACTTGAAAAGAATATATGTTCTCCTATTTATTTTTGTTTCTACCTGGTCTTACTGGAATACAACCTACCTTTTCCAATACAACTCTCTCCTTACTCCCTGCCCCATTTATTCTGCTTGGTTCATGTTCCTTATTATTGATTTGTTTAGCATCATTAACAATTATTTTCTTTTTATTCTTCCCCTTGGAATTCTTTATTTCCCATAAATTCTTTATTTTCATGTCTTATTTGACATTTTCTCTAGTTGTAAACAAAATTTTATATTCTTTGTTGCTAGTTTTTATGTTGGCAGTGTAATTTGTACTTACACTAGTGGCAAATTGACCTTGAAATATTACTACAAGGTGAAATATGGGGGTGTGTTTTTGTTATTCTTTCAAAAGCTGCCCACAAAGTATGATTATCTGGGTAAACTTAGACCAAATTAGGAGTTGTATGCAAAGCATATTACTAGGCATTAAGGGGAGGAAAATTTGTGTTCTCAAGGCTCTTTATGGGACACAAGATGAATGCCTCTGCAAAGGTTCTGTTAGTTTAAAAAGCAGACACCAGATGCTTTGTGGAGAGGTAGGAATTCAGAAAAGGAGTACTTAAAGAATGTGGACAGGGTTAATTTTTGTGGTCTTGTGAAAAGATAATACTTGAATGGAGTGAGAGAGGACGTTGAAACTGGGGAACGTTATCTGTATAAAGGGGACTATGAAGCAAAAATGAGTATGGCTTGTGGCAAGGAGAGTAAGGTTATGTGGTAGTATGAAGGTAGAGAGAGAGTTCCTGAGCACCAAGAAAGAATTTAAATTTGAGCAGGAGGCAGTAGCTGGTTTAAAGGTTCTTAAGCTGAAGAGTGACGTGAAGAATGAAGTATAAAGCATTGGCATAACCTGGGAACTTGTTAGAAATGCAAAATTTAATACCTGACTTCAGACCTACAGACAGAATCAGAATCTGCATTTTTAACAAAATGCTCAACAGATTTGTATTCATGATCAGGTTTGATAAGCACTGGTCTGAAGGGAAGTTGATCAAACAGAACTGTATGCCAATTGGATTCTACAGGAGAGAGATTTCATTTAGATCCTGTATTAGTTATTCAGTTGAAATGGAGACCAAAGGGCTTGTAAGAGAGACTTATTAAAGGAAGACAATCAATAGCATTTAATGACCAGGGTGTAGACAAAGGAGGAGAGTGCTAAATCAAAGATTATGATCAGGTTTTGGCACTGGGCAACTGAAAACTGGCTGGGCCATTTACAGGAAATGAAAAGCTTGGGTGATATAAAAAGCTGCGATTATTCTTTACTCTCAGGCCACTAGAACTTTTTGTTAAGGGAAAATCAGCATAATAATAACATTGGAGAAAATCTTGAAAAAGGAATGAGAAAAACTCTTATAACTCTAAAGTCCTAAAACAGCATTTTCATTTATTTTTGCAGGTTATCTTGGTTTCTTATTAATACGTGAACTTATTTTTACATTGGTGTTATTAGTGTAAAGCCATTTTGTATGCTTTAAAAATTTATGTAAATATTTTTTGTTTCTTCATAATTTAATTAGTTTAAAGAAATTTTTCCCATTGTAAAATACATACACTCTCACTCAAATTTTAAAAAATGCAAATTAAAAATAACAATGATTCCAGTATTTACATTTTAGATTGGTAAGGATTAAAATGTTTGGTTCTAATAGGCTTTTGTGAGAACGTAGATTGGTGCAACTTTTAAAAGGGCAATTTGGCAATGTTTGTCAAAGCTAGAATTTGCACATACTATGCTTGATCCAGCAATTTCATTTCTAGGAATTTGCTCTACAAATATACTGGCTCTTGGTCAGTTAATCTACAGTCCGATTCATCAAATTTACCAATTCTTTGTATCAGTATATTCAGGAAAATATTTTTCTGATGAGTGTGGACAAAGTTGTATTATTTCACGGGAAAATTTTTCAGTTTACTCTGATTTCGTTCCAGTCCTCTGAATGTTACCTTTTCCCCCCCAGCATTTTCTCATTTCTTTATAATCTTTTAGGAGTTATTTTATGTTTTTTCTAGCATTTTGCTATTTTTAGGATTCTTTTGTCAGTTTCAAAGTGCATATATCACCTTTTCTCTGTTTTTGACTAAAATATTGGATGAATGATTTTAATAGCTTTTGAAGATTTTTGATGGGATTTGGTTGACAATTTTCCTTTTGTCCTCGTAACATCAATTTAAGGAATGTTCAACCTGTTGTAAGCTAAGGGTCATAGGTTGGTTGATTTTATGAATATATTTAATATTCAGGAAAACATTTCACAGTCATTAATTATTATTTCACTATAAATCTAACATGTATTTACCATAAATATGTGTGAAAAAATCTAGAGCAGCCACATCAGTAAGAAATGCTATTTTCATTATTAATTGCTATAAAAATTTTGAATCATAGCTTTATTAAGGTATTGGGAATAATAAATTACCTAAAAACTGGAATAATGAAATATTTCATTAAAACAAGAATATGAAAGAATTTAAAAAAGTGGCCTACATCTCACCACAAAAGACAAATTAGAAATTTTAATGACTAGAAATATAAAACTAAGTCTGTTTAATATATTAATAACTATAAAATGTTTATAGAAATATTTCTAAATGAGATATTTACATTTGTTACTATATTAATATATGAATATACTTATCAGTAAAATCAGTACAGCTATATCTATTAAATTAAGTATATACTTAAACTATGTTATAAATACATATGACAATATATTAATATATTAATGTATATGTTAATAATATATAGTCTGGTTCATGTGTCTGACTTGTTCAGATCCTTGAGCTGAATATGTAAATTTGGTAATTTCAATTAGTTTATTATTCATCATATTGAATTTTGGAGAATTGGTTTGTTTCTGATATAGTAACATACAGGAACACGTGTTCAGGGGTGTGCATTGTAATATTGTAATACCAAAAGACTGGAAACTACCACAATTAATGTCAATACAGCTTATTAAATTATGTATGCATCTGTATGATGGAATATGTTGCAGCTGTGAAAAAAGAAGGAGGTAGATATATATATTAAGATAGAAAAATTTCTGGTACATGTTAAGTGAAATGTTCAGAACAATGCAGACAGTTCTTTCCATTCTCAATTAAAAAAAGATACGTTCACGAGTATATGTTTATATATACAATGGCTATATTGGAAGAATACACAAGAATTATCTACAGTGTTTGCCATTAGGGCTCTAAAAGATGGAAACAAAAGTTAATAGTAACCCTTGTTGTCTTTTAATTTTGATCATTTTCACTAATAAAAGTAAATTAAATATTTGTAACATATATTCATTGTAAAACATGGGGAAATGACACTTAGAAGAAAAGTCTCCCAAAGCTAACTATTGTTAAAAGTTTGCTTTACTGTGTTTCCTTTCAATCTTTTTATTTTATCTTTTACCTTTTTTGGTATTAGTTTATTTTACTTATGATAACATTAGTGTTTTCTAGTTGTCATATACTGTTTACATACTTTCTGAATTAAGATGGGGACATAAAATAAACTTATAAGCATCTTTTTAGTGGTCACTCAATATTCCGTTATGTTTCTGCACCTCATGGTGCATATCTATCACTCTCAAAGCTTCCTGATGGGTTGAAGATGACAGCCTTCCTAGGTAGGAAAACCTTCTCACATTGGACATCTGCGTACTTCTGTTCTTGATGTTATACATAGAGTAGTAGTGTACCTTTTTAACTGAGTATCATTTTGACCCAGTGGATGTATTGACCCTCCAAGGATGTTGTGAGCACAAGCATTTTAGTCAGTCATACCAACATTTATGAATTTTAACCACATTATCTTCTGTGGGAAACGAAATTAGATCATTTAAATTTATTGGTCAGTTTTCTACATAATTAAACTTTTTAAGACTTTCTTTTTCCAGTTTTTTTTTACTCAAATTATTTTTACTTGGATTGATTCTTTTCCTTTTACCTTTTAGAACGAACATTTAATTTATTGATTAGATTTTTGTTCTTAATGTTACAGATTATAGCTCTGATTTTTGTTGGTTTTCATTTGAACTTGCTTCTATTCTACTAAATTCAGTTTTCTTACATATTGTCCACTGCAATTTTGTCAAGAAATGTTGACTCATCAGTTTTAAGACAGCAGCATATTTTATGATGTGCAGATTTAGTCATATCTGCATAATTTTCTTGGTTAACCTCTGCCATTCATATTCTTTACAAATTGGGTAAAAGACTTCTTTTATTTCTTGGCTAATCCATGGGAAAATTATAAGCAGTTTCTCTTTGATATTATAGGACTGCTAACTCTATTATCTTATTCAATGAGTCTCAGAATTCTTCTTTCAGTTCTTTTGTATTTCAGTTGCTCTTCACCTTAAAACTACTGATCGTGATGTTGGCTTCTTTTATTTTTGGAAACTTCCTGTCTCAGTAATGAGATTTTAAAATGTAGAATTCTGTTTCATGTGACTTATCTGTATCTTTGATAAAGTTTTGTTCTGTAGTTGCTATTGGTTGCTCTGTCATATAGATAACACCTATGGAGTACAGCAAGGCAGTTTGGTTGTAGGAACTACAGATCTTTATACTAACTTAAACCAGACTTCACCTCATTTAAATTGACTGGGGAATTGTGTTAACTGTATTCTCAAGTGCTAGGCAAGGTTGAAATAGTTTACATTTCTTTTAGTTAAATTATTTGCCTAAGCTGTATTTTCAGACATGAAGTTACTGAAGTAGAGGATAGTACCATCATTATGAATTTTGCATTGTACTGATTTTCACAAGAATTGAACCAATTTATAATGCCATCAGCAGTGTATAAGCACCTCAATTTCACTGTATTTTCTTTAGAATTAAGTATCACTATTTTAAAATGTTTACTTAGCTAAGAGTAAAATGGCCTTATGGAATTACTTTCATTTACATTTTCAATTGCTTTGCGTAGAAATTTAATAGGAACAACAAATCATGAGCAGATTGGGAAAATGTTAACTCTGATAACCAGAGCATTCGGTTATGCAACCTTCTATGCACTACATTAATGTTTTGAATCAAAACCGGTTTAAAAATTAAGATTGGTTATTAGCATAGTGAAATAGAGTACCCCTGAAAGGAGAGTCATAATGAGTACTGTTGTTCTCTTGGAACAGAGGAGTCCTTTTGTCTTATGTCCCTCTAGGCTCTGAATGGAGTAGTATGCTACTTTTATCCTGCAGTCACTGTGCTTAAATCTCTCTCTCTGTGTCGGCTCTGTTCAGTCAATTAAAAAACTAACTGTTTCTTTCTTTGCCAAGTTAGTAATGCCATAGTATATTTTGCAGGGAAGTGTCTAAAAACTATTTTTGTCATGTTTTAATTTTTTTCTTGTTTGTCCTTTTTTATTTAGCAAACAAACATTAGCGTAGCCCTTTTTCCTTATTGTTTTTGAATATAGTTTTTAAACTGTAATTTAATTAAGAGAAATATGGACATAATCTTTTAAAATCTTTTAAATTAAGCATGTTGGTTCATATGCCAGAAAACAAGAAAGTATGAGGTTGAGTTTTTTTTAAGCTTCTTATTTATTTTTTTATTGTGGTCATAATAGTTTGTAACATTGTGAAATTTCAATTGTACATTATTATTTGTCAGACACCATGTAAGTGTGCCCCTTCACCCCTTGTGCCCACCCTCCACCCCCCTTTCCCCTGGTAACCAGTAAACTGTTCTCTTTGTAAGTTTATGTTTCACAAATAAGTGAAGTCATATGCTGTTTGTCTTTCTCTGGCTGGCTTATTTCACTTAGCATAATACCCTCAGGATCCATCTATGTAGTTGTGAATGGGACAATTTTATCTTTTTTATGGCTGAGTAGTATTCCATTGTGTATATATATACCACATCTTTATCCAGTCATTAGTCTATGGGCACTTGGGTTGCTTCCAAGTCTTGGCTATTGTGAATAATGCTGAAATGAACATAGGGTGCATAAGCCTCTTTGTATTGTTGATTTCAAGTTCTTTGGTTAAATACCCAGTAGTGGGATGGCTGGATCATATGGTATTTCTGGTTTTAATTTTTTGAGAAATATCCATACTGTTCTCCATAGTGGCTGCACTAGTTTGCATTCCCACCAGCAGTGTATGAGGGTCCCCTTTTCTCCACACCCTCTCCAACATTTGTGATTTTTTGTCTTGATGATTATAGCCATTATAATGGGCGTAATGTGGTATCTAAGTGTAGTTTTGGTTTGCATTTCCCTGATGATTAGTGACGTTGAGCATCTTTTCATGTGCCTATTGGCCATCTGTATATCTTCTTTGGGAAAATGTCTGTTCGTGTTCTCTGCCCGTTTTTTGATTGGATTGTTTGTTTTCTTGTAGTTCAATTGTAAGAGTTCTTTATATATTATGGAGACTAACCCTTTGTTGGATATATGATTTGCAAATATTTTCTCCCAGTTGATGGGTTGTTTTTTTGTTTTGATCCTGGTTTCCTTTGCCTTCCAGAAGCTCTTTAGTCTGATGAAGTCCCACTTGTTTATTTTTTCTTTTGTTTCCCTTGTCTGAGTGGACATGGTATTCGAAAAGATCCTTTTAAGGCTGATGTCAAAGAGTGTACTGCCTGTATTTTCTTCCGGAAGTTTCATGGTTTCAGGTCTTACCTTCAAGTCTTTGGTCCCTTTGATTATTTTTTTGTGTAGAGAAGGATAGTGGTCTACTTTCTTTCTTTTGCATGTGGCTGTCCAGTTTTCCCAGTACCATTTATTTAAGAGGCTTTCCTTTCTCCATTGTATATTCTTGGCTCCTTTGTTAAAGATTAGCTGTCTGTAGATGTGTGGTTTTATTTCGGAACTTTCAATTCTGTTCCATTGATCTCTGTGCTTGTTTTTGTACCAGTGCCATACTGTGTTGATTGCTATAGCTTTGTAATATATTTTCAAGTCTGGGATTGTGATGCCACAAGCTTTGTTCTTGTTTCTCGGGATTGCTTTGGGGTCTTTTGTTGAATTTTAAGATTCTTTGTTCTATTTCTGTGAAGAATGTCATTGGGATTCTGATTCGGGTTGCATTGAATCCCAATGTAATAGATAGCTTTAGTTAATAAGGACATTTTAGCTATGTTTATTCTTCCAATCCATGTACATGGAATATCTTCCATTTCTTTATGTCATTGTTGATTTCTTTCAGTAATGTCTTTCTTGTAATGTTTTCCTTGTATAGGTATAGTAATGTTTTCCTTGTATAGGTCTTTCACCTCCTTGGTTAAATTTATTCCTAGGTATTTTATTATTTTTGTTGTGGTTGTAAATGGGATTGTGTTCTTGAGTTCTTGCTGTCTTAGTTTGTTATTGGAGTATATAAATGCCCCTGATTTTTGTAAGTTGGCTTTGTACCCTGCAACTTTGCTGTAGTGATTGAGTATTTCTAATAGTTTTCTGATAGATTCTTTAGGGTTTTCTCTATATAAAGTCATGTCATCTGCAAACAGCAAGAGTTTCACTTCTTCATTGCCTATTTGGATTCCTTTTGTTTCTTTTTCTTGTCTAATTGCTCTGGCCGAAACCTCTAGTACTGTGTTGAATAAGAGTGGTAAGAGTGGGCACCCTTGTCTTGTTCCTGTTCTCAGAGGGATGGCTTTCAGTTTATCCCCGTGGAGTATGAAGTTGGCTCTGGGTTTGTGGTCTGTATTATGTTGAGCTTCTTTCCTTCTATACCCATTTTATTCAAAGTTTTTATCATGAATGGATGTTGGATCTTGCCAGTGCTTTCTCTGCATCTGTTGAGATTATCATGTGGTTTTTGTTCCTCATTTTGTTAATGTGGTAGGTATATCACATTGATTGATTGTGGATATTGTGCCATCTCTGTGCCCCTAGTATGAATCCCACTTGATCATGGTGTATGATCTTTTTAATGTATTGCTGTATTCGATATGCCAATATTTTGTTGAGGATTCTTGCATCTGTGTTAGTCAGTGATATTGGCCTGTATTAAGTGAATATTTTTATATACTTTCTCACTTATGACTGTTTTAGGACTTATTCAAACATCCAAGCCAACAATTCTGTTAAAACCTGATTCTAAGGGATGTTAATCATTCTTTAGTTTTTCATGTCGGTAAGATAAGTTGTAATTGCATCTTTAAAAGATTTATTTTTGTTTTGTATAGAATTTCTGTAATTTGTCAGGTGCATACTTACATATTTCTTTTTCCTCCTCTTTTTAATTTCTGTTGGAGCCAATCATTGTCTTTTAGGGCTGGTTTGAAAAGGTTAATTCCTATGAGGTGCTCTCTGCCATGACCTACTTGTAGTGAGGAACATTTAATATACTATGTAGCAAGATCTTGTTTGGCCGGTAAGTGTGCCTTCCACCTCTCCGCTAGGTGTAGAGACTCTCCCTTCAAGGTTCTAGCATATAGGCTAGGTGAGTGACAAGATTATCATATATAATGTAGAATAGTGTTGAGTAATACAAGTCATTGTGTACTCAAGACCTGAATAAATGGAGTTAAGAGAAGGAAAAGAACAATCCATAGTTTACTTTCAAGGCTATTTTCCACTTTTAACTTTGCTTAACTCTTGGTGATTTTCCCCCCGAAACATAATTTTATCAGATCCCTTTTAAATTAGTCTTCAACACAATCTTTTCATAGCTACTTATTTACCGTTTTAGTACTAGTTGCAAAAGTGCTGGTTCTAGATATGTGACACAACTCTCATAATAGTTGATGAATGCAAAATGTTCTATAGTTTAATGTTTTTTTGATGAATCTCACATTTTATAAGATAGATGTCTTATAAAGACACTTATAAAAATTTCTTAAAAATATCGAGTTTTTTCAGTAGTTTGAGTGGTCTCTGATCGGTTTTGCTTCATAGTGACTTTTTTTTTTTTTAAAGATTTTATTTTTTTCCTTTTTCTCCCCAAAGCCCCCTGGTACATAGTTGTATATTCTTCGTTGTGGGTCCTTCTAGTTGTGGCATGTGGGATGCTGCCTCAGCGTGGTTTGATGAGTAGTGCCATGTCCGCACCCAGGATTCGAACCAACGAAACACTGGGCTGCCTGCAGTGGAGTGCGCAAACCTAACCACTCGGCCACGGGGCCAGCCCCCTCATAGTGACTTTTTTATCAAGCAGAATCCCTTTTTTCTATTCCCAGTCTATTCACTAAAGATTTACTTGTAATTTAGGATAATTGTCCCGAATATTTCAGGAGTTAGATTGATAGGGCATGTACTAGAAGACTGCCCTCTCTTCTTCCCCTCACCCCCTTACTGGGTGCTTTGCTTTTCTGCAGGTCTTCACCACCAGCTGAATACGTGGAATCAAATTTCGATAGAGTAGTTTTAACTGTAAGGACTCTACAGTGGACAAGTAGAGATTTTGTACATGGCTTTTTGTTTTGTTTTTAAAGATTGGCCCTGAGCTAACACCTGTTACCAATCTTGTTTTTTTTCCCTCCTTCCCAAAGACCCCCAGTACATAGTTGTATGTTGTAGTTGTAGGGTCTTCTAGTTCTGTTATGTGGGATGCCGCCTCAACATGGCTTGATGAGTGGTGCTAGATCCACACCCAGGATCCGAACCAGCGAGACTCTGGGCTGCTGAAGAAGAGCGTGTGAACTTAACTACTCGGCCAGTGGGCTGGCCCTGGTATATGGCTTTTTAAAACAACAAATTCAAACAATTTGAACTATAATTTACATATAATGAAATATATAAATCTTGAGTGTTCAGTTATGTTTTAACAAATGCCTGCACCTGTGTAATTCACACCACTATCAAGATATATAACATTCCGATCACCCCAGAAAATTCCCTCATTCCCCTTCTTTTTTTTCAGTAATTTTATTGGGATTATAGTAGTTTATAACATTGTTTAATTTTGAGTGTACATTATTATTATTTTTTTTTTTTTGAGCAAGACTAGCCCTGAGCTAATATCTGCAGCCCATCCTCCTCTTTTTGCCAAGGAAGACTGGCCCTGAGCTAACATCCATGCCCATCTTCCTCTACTTTATACGTGGGACGCCTACCACAGCATGGCTTGCCAAGTGGTGCCCTGTCCACACCCGGGATCCGAACCGGCAAACCCTGGGCTGCCAAAGCTTAACCTGCACACTTAACCGCTGTGCCACTGGACCATCCCCTACATTATTGTTTATCAATTCCTGGATGCACTTCATCATGCCTACCCCTAGTAGTCTAATTTTTATGTATCTCCATAGATATGTGCCCCTTTATCCTTTCACCCACCCCTCAATCTCCTTCCTCTGTGGTAACCACTAAACTCTTTGTGCATTTATTGTCTTCCACATGTGAGTGAAATCATGCAGTATTTCTCTTTCTCTGTTTGGCTTTTTTACTTAACATCAAATCCTCAAGGTCCACCTATGTTGTTGCAAATGGGACCATTTTGTCTTTTTTTCACGACTGAGTAGTATTCCAGTGTGTGGGTGTGTGTGTGTGTGTGTGTGTGTACACATATATATCTCCAGTCATTTGTAGAAGGGTACTTGGGTTGCTTCCACATCTTGGCTATTTTGAATAATGCTGCAGTGAACATAGGGGTGCATAAATTTCTTTGGATCATTGATTTCAAGTTCTTTGGATAAATACCCAGTAGTGGGATAGCTGGATCATATGGTATTTCTATTTTTAATTTTTTGAGAAATCTCCATACTTTCTCCATAGTGGCTGCACCAGTTTGCATTCCCACCAGCAGTGTGTGAGGGTTCCCTTTTCTCCACATCCTCGCCAACATTTGTTGTTTTTTGTCTTGGTAATTATAGCCACTCTGACTAGTGTAAGGTGATATCTCTTTGTAGTTTTGATTTGGATTTCCCTAATAATTAGTGATGTTGAGCATCGTTTCATGTGTCTGTTGGCCATCTGTATATCTTCCTTGGAAAAATTATTTAATGTCTGTTCATTTCCTCTGCCCGTGTTTTGATTGTGTGGATTTTTTTTATTGTTGTTGAGTGGTATGAGTTCTTTATATATTTTGGGGATCAACCCCTTGTCTAATAAATGATTTGCAAATATTTTCTCCCAGTTGGTGGGTTGTCTTTCTGTTTTGTTCCTGGTTTCCTTTGCTTTGCAGAAACTTTCTAGTCTGATGTAGTCCCTTTTGTTAAACCAGATTTATTAAAAATGTGCTTTAGTAGCCAAGCTGTCTTCCCAGTCATCTTTGATGATTTAGTGCATCAATAGCAATGTGATGGGTAAGATACAGTGTGTCTACAGAGCAGTTCTCTGCTAATTCAGACCCTTCCAATCCAAATTAGCAAAGCTTCAGTCTATTTGTTATACCTTAGGGTATAACCTAAGGTAAACTTTTTTATGCAGTAACTTCTTTTTAGATTTTCTGGATATTACTTTATAATACTAAAGTGAGCCAATTTATTAACAGTAAATATCAAAACATTGGGCTTTATTTATTTATGAAACGCTGTTTTCTTAAGAATGGTGACAGTTTTAAATTTTAGAATCATAAAATTTTGATTATCATTAAATGTTTCCTAAGTAACATTTTATTTTTCTCCTGTTGTTGGCTACAGTATTATTTAATCACTTTAGAATACTTTGTGCATAACTGTAGGAGGTTTAATGTAATTACTTTGCATTCTTAGGATTTTAGAACCAGGACAGACCTTAGAGGTTTACCTGATACAACCCCTTCATTACAGAGAAACCTCAGGTCCACAGAATGTCGGTAACTTGACCAGCTTCCCAAAACTAGTTATTGTAAGAATCAGAACTGTAACCTAGATCTCCTGCTATACATACCTTTTCTGACCTTTGCTAATCTTGAGTCTAGTTTAAATAGAGAATGTGCTCAATATTTGCAGGTTTGAAGGTCTTCATTAGTAAGAAAATCCCTCAGAACCTATAGTGGCCAAAAGTATTTTGAGAAAAGTCAGAGTGGTTTCCCGTGAGAGAAAGAGTCTTAAGTCTTCATCCGAGTGACCTGTGATTGACACTTACTCAGTCTTTTATTATTCCATCTCTCTTTCCCTTCTCCTCCTTCTCCTTTCTCTCTTAGAGTGCACGTAGTAAGACTGTAAAGTAGACCTATTATACTAGACCAAAATAGGGAGATTAGACCTGGGAGGAAACAGGGTTAGCATTGAATTAGGTTAACTATATTTTGTAACTTTCCATCGTGGTTCTGGTGTTCCAGCCCAGTCACTAGAAACCAAAGGAACCAAAAATAGTAGATTTTTAGAAGCATCCCAGACTCCACCAAAGCTGGCACTATATAAAGTTGTTGAATTCTCTTTCTGTTAGTTTTCCAACCTATACCTGCAAAGTCTATCTTCTACATTTTCTATTTTTCTAAACTTCTTTCCTTTATTCTCAAGCATTGTTAGTATTTTTTTTTGCAAAGGAATATAAAATATAAAATGAATATAATCATAAGACATATTCTTTTAAAAATTCTGTGAAGTGTCACTGGTCTTGTTTTTATTTAAATTGTAAGATATTCTGAATCTGTTAAAAATATTTTACTGAGATCACATATTGATAAGAAAAGACTTAGTTACTTTTTTTCTATTTTGAGGAAGATTAGTTCTGAGCTAACATCTGCCACCAATCCTCCTCTTTTTGCTTGGGAAGATCGACTCTGAGCTAACATCTGTGCCCATCTTTCTCTGTTTTATATGTGGGACACCTGCCACAGCATGGCTTGATAAGCAGTGCATAGGTCCACACCCAGGATCTGAACCAGCGAACCCTGGGCTGCTAAAGCTGAGTGCGGGAACTTAACTGATATGCCACTGGACCGGCTCTTATAGTTACTTTTTAATATTATCTTTATTGCATTTCCTCTCCCTGTTTTATCTAAAGATTTTGTAGGTATAACAGATAGGCTATGGACTCAGCTGGGGACTTTTAGGTGGGAGTTCAGCATTTGTTGGCAGAAGCCTTTCAAAGAATACCTTCTGAATATTTGATAAAAGTAGTTGAAGGACTTACAAACTTTAGCAAAACCACATATTCTGATAAATACCTTTAAATTGTTCATGTCTTTTTGCACATTAGCCTTTATAATTTTAAAATTCAGTTTAAAAACTTGAATAAACTAGTCAGGTTAGGGATTGGATGGTCTTAGAAGAGTTAAAAAGGAGGTCATCTGAAAATAAATTTTTTCCTTAAAAATACCTAGGAACTGAATTTATTACACTAGACTATCCAATAAAATATGATAACTGGCACACAGCATCTAGAATTCTTGTGTAACTTTCTGTCTTCATGGGTCTTTGTAGAACATGATCTAAATCAGGGGTCAGCAAACTGGCCTGCAGGCCAAATCCTGTTGTGGACTGTTTTTGTAAGGTCCATGTGCTAAGAATGGTTTTTACCTGTTTTAAAAGGTTGTAAAAACAAAACAAAGAATGTGCAACAAAAATTGTATGTGGCCCTCAAAGCCTAAAATATTTACTCTCTGGCCTTTGAAAAAATTTGTCACTCTCTAATCAGAATCATAGAGAAGGCTCTAAATGGTCAAATAGAACCAGTTCAGGGCATTCAGAGTTCTAGTAAAAATAATATAAATGAAGAAAATCAACACAGATGGAATGTTTGTTACAGTATTGTTTACAGTAGTAAAAAATTTGAAACATGTTTTAGTAACAAGTGACTGATTAAATAAATTACAGGGCATCTGTGTTGTGGAATTTTACGCATTGAGAGTTATCACCATGATTTATGCAAAGGAAAGATATTAATTGCATTAGGCAGAGGACCAGATTGCAGAACCAGTGTACAGCATGATCTTGTTTTTTTTTAAACACACATATATAATATGTAATTGATGTTTGTGTGTATACTGATATCTGTGTAGATGCAGTACATGTTGTATACTAAAATATGGGATTGTGGGTGACTTAAACATTATTTTCTAATTGTTGCTTTTTTTGTAATTGCTAATTATTATACAGTGAAATTAAATAATTCACCTTTTGGCATGGAAAAATTAAACTTGAATAGAGTTTTAAGTCACAAAGAGAATAGATAATATATTAATATGTGAAATAGCATTAGAAGTATGGATACTGTATTGAAATTTAGAAGTCTTTGGACAAATTAAAGAAAACAAACTACTGTGAAAATCCTGTTAATATATTATCCTTAGGCATTCAATAGGCTGAGCGTGTGATAATGGCATTTCATTGGGCTATTTAAGGAAAATAATAGAATTTTAAGGTATATTCCTAACAATTTGAGGTACTATGTATCATGGAGAGCACTCCTTTCCACAAAACGTTTGTTGCTGTCACTTTCAGAGGTTGAGTTTTGACTTAGACCATGAAATTTAAATTAAGATGGCATTTCTTCCTTACTTTTCTTTTTCCCGTCATCTTCTTTCCCTTCCTTTCCTTTTTTCTTTTCCTTTCCACAGTACATTGTTGGAGTACAAGTTATATTAAAGTAAAATATTGACCTTTAACATATGTATACATACTTGTCTCCAACACCCTGATCAAGATATGGAACATTTTCATCACTTCAGATAGTTCATTCATGCCCTCGAGACAGTAACACTGCTCCCATTAAGAGGTAGCCATTCTGACTTTTGGTTAGCTTTGCCTATTCTCAAACTTTATGTAACGGAATCATATGTACTCTTTTGTGTTTGGCTCCTTGCTCTCAACATAATGTTTTTGAGATTTATCAGAATAATTATTTGTATTAATAGTTTCTTTTCTGTTGTGAAGTAGTATTCGTTGTATGAATATAGCACAGTTTATCCACTCTGCTGTTGATGGACATATCTCAGCGTAGTTTTAATTTGCTTTTCCCTGATGACTAGTGGTGTTGAACACATTCAGTGCTTGTTGGCCATTTGTATAAATTGTCTTGTCTTTTATTATTGATTTGTAGGAGTTTATGTATTTTGGATATTAATTCTTGGTCAGATATGTATGTTGTGAATGTTTTCTTGCAATACGTAGATTGCCTTTTCACTTCATTAATGGTATCTTTTGACATGCAGAAGGCTTTAATTTTTATGAAGTCCATTTTATCAATTGTTACTTTTAGCTGTTACATTTTATGTGCTGAGGAATCTTTTCCCCAGGTCAAAGTCATGAAGACATTCTCCCAAGTATTCTTGTAAAAGCTTTATGTACATTCTCATTTATTTTTTAATTGAACTATTTGTCCTCTTATTTTTTGCAGGAGTTCTTCACATATTTGAGATAGGAGTCTTGTCAGCAATACATGATTTGGCACTGACATTTAACTGTGATTTATTTACAGTTAATTATGTATATGATGTTAGATTCAGTTTTTTTCACATAGATCTTCAGTTTCTTCAATATCATGTGTGGAAAAGACCTGTCTTTCTCCATTGAATTTTATAGGTGTCTGTATAAAAATTAAGTACTGCAAATGCCAGCACTGTTTTAATTATTGTAACTTTATAGTAAGTTTTGAAATCTGGTTGTGTAATTTCTCCAACTTTGTTGTTCCTTAAAATTCCTTAGGAGCCGGCCCGGTAGCGCAGCAGTTAAGTTCACACGTTTCACTTCTCGCTGGCCCGGGGTTCGCCGGTTTGGATCCCGGGTGCGGACATGGCACCACTTGGCAAAAGCCATGCTGTGGTAGGCGTCCCATGTATAAAGTAGAGGAAGATGGGCATGGATGTTAGCTCAGAGCCAGTCTTACTCAGCAAAAAGAGAAGGATTGGCAGTAGTTAGCTCAGGGCTAATCTTCCTAAAAAACAAAAGATTCCTTAAGAAGTCCTTTACATTTCCATATAAATTTAAAAATCAGCCCGCCAATTTCTATTAAAGAAGCTCATTTGGGTTTTGATTCGGATTGCATTGAATATATACATTAATTTGAGGACAATTGATATCTTAAAACTATCAAGTCTTTCAATTCATAAACATTATGTATCTCTTCATTTACTGAGGTCTTTCTTTTCTCTGCAATATTTTGTGACTTAATGTAGATGTATTTTACATCTCTATTTAAGTTTATTCCTAGATATTTGATGTTTTATTTGATGCTAGTATAAATGGTGTTGTAATTTTACTTTGTCTCTACTGTATGTTAATAGTATTTAGAAATACAATGGATTTTTTTTATTGCTTTTGTATCAAGCGATCTTCCTGAATTCACTTTATAGTTCTAGTAGTTTTTCTGTTCCTTTGGATTTTCTATGTGTGAGGTCATGTTGTATTCAAATAGAGACTGGCTTTAGTTCTTTTCCAGTCTTTATGTCTTTATTATTTTTCTTGTCTTACTGTGCCGGCTAGAACTTCTAGTAAAATGTTGAAGAGGTAAGTTGAGAGCAGATAGTCTTAATTTGTTCTTGACTTCAGGGAAAGTGTTCAGTATGTCACCATTAGGTATGATGTTAGTTGTAGGCTTTTTATAGATTACTCTTTATCAGATTGAGGAAATTTCCTTTTATTTTTAATTTACTGAGAGTTTTTATCATGAACAGATGTTAAATTTTGTTGAGTGCTTTTCCTGCATCTTTTGAGATGATCATGATTTTTTTTTATTCTGTTAATGTAGTGAAGTCCATTGACTGCTTTTTGAATGTTAAATCAACTTTGCATTCCTGAGATAATCACAGTCATGATGTAATTTCCTTTAGAATATTTGCTATATTTTGTTTGTTAATTTTTAAAGGGTGTTTTTGTCTGTTCATGAGAATTCTTGTTCAGTAATTTTCTTTTCTTATAATATTTTTGTTAGGTTATGATAACAGAGTATACTGCCTCATAAAATGCCTTGGGAGGTGTTTCTTCTTCCACTCTTCTCTAGAAGAGCTTATCTAAGTTTGATTTTATTTTTTTTTAAATATTTGGAGGATTTACCCATGAAGCCCTCTGGGAAGGTTTGTAAATATAAATTAAATTACGTTGACATACAGAAGATAATGTCGATTTTCTGTTTCTTCTTGGGTCAGAAACTTGTGTTTTTACAGAATTTAGGATTTCCTTTTAGTTGTTAAATTTATTGGCATGAAGTTTCTTATAATCTATTTTTGCTTTTGCTATTTATGGTATCTGCTATAATGTCTCCTTTTCATTATGGTATTGGCATTTGTGCTTATTCTGTATTGTCTATTTTTTTTCATCTTTCTCTTTTGTTTTGTTTGAGGAAGATTAGCCCTGAGCTAACATCTGTGCCCATCTTCCTCTACTTTATATGTGGGACGCCTACCACAGCATGGCTTGCCAAGTGGTACCATGTCCACACCCAGGATCCAAACCGGCAAACCCCAGGCCACCGAAGTGGGACGTGCACACTTAACCGCTGTGCCACTGGGCTGGCCCCTCTATTGTCTATTTTTAATTATTCTTTACATAAAATAATACTTAATTTTTAAATTTTATCTAGCATTGGCTACAACTTCTGGAATAATGTTAATAGTAATGATAGTCAGCATCCTGTATTGTTTCTGATTTTAGTCAGAATCCTTTAAGTGTTTCATCGTGGGAATGCATGGGGGTAGATATCCATTATTATGTTATAGAAAAATCTTTTTTTATAAAGATTTTTAAATAAAAATAACCTTATAAAAGTTTTATGAAAACAAGATACTGGATTTTATTAAGTGACTTTTTAGTATTTCTTGAGATGGACAGTTTTTTGTTTTGACGTTTTGAGGTGATGAATAATTTCCTATTATGTGAAGTCCTTGCACTTCTAGGAAAACTCAATTTAGTTTAATATTGTTGAAGTTGGTTTTGCTGATATTGTATTTAGAATTTTTGTGTTTGTGTTTTCATGAGAATGGTCTGTAGGTTTCTTTACGCAGATTGTGGTATTAAGCTTGTGATCTGGTTCCCTCTTGTCTGTTTTTCCTTTCCCTCCCTCCCTATTGTTTCTCCCTCATCCTTCTCTATCGTTAGTAAGTACCTACTAAATACAGAGCACTTTGTGCTTATCCTTACTATAAGGCTAATTTATTTATTAGTCTTTGTTTAGGAGACATAATTTTTTTTTTAAAGTAATTGTATTGAGGTTGTAATGGTTTGTAACATTTTGTAATTTCGGGTGTACATTATTGTTTATTTATTCCTGAATACATTTCATCGTGCTCACCCATAGTCTAATTTTTATCCATCACCATACGTATGTGCCCCTTTATCCCTTTCACCCACCCCCAATCCCCTTCCCCTCTCTGGTAACCACTAATCTGTTCTCTTTATCCATGTGTTTATCATCTTCCACATATGAGTGAAATCATGCAGTATTTGTCTTTCTCTATCTGGCTTATTTTGCTTAACATCAAACCCTTGAGGTCTATCCATGTTGGTGCAAATGGGACCATTTTTTTTTTTTTTTATGGCTGAATAGTATTCTATTGTATATATATATATATACCGCATCTTCTTTATCCATTCCTCTGTAGAAGGGCACTTAGGTTGTTTCCACATCCTGGCTATTGTGAATTGTGCTGCATTGAACATAGGGGTGCATAAATCTCTTTGGATCATTGATTTCAAGTTCTTTGGATAAATACCCAGTAGTGGGATAGCCGGATCGTATGGTATTTCTATTTTTAAGTTTTTGAGAAATCTCCATACTGTTCTCCATAGTGGCTGCACCAGTTTGCATTCCCACCAGCAGTGTATGAGGGTTCCCTTTTCTCCACCTCCTTGCCAACATTTGTTGTTTTTTGTCTTGATAATTACAGCCACTCTGACCAGTGTAAGGTGATATCTCATTGTAGTTTTGATTTAGATTTCCTTAATAATTAGTGATGTTGAGTATCGTTTCATGTGTCTGTTGGCCATCCGTATATCTTCCTTGGAAAAATGTTCATTTCCTCTGCCCATTGTTTGATTGGGTTGATTTTTTTGTTGTTGTTGAGTGGTATGAGTTCTTTATATATTTTGGAGATCAACCCCTTGTCTGATTAAGGATTTGCAAATATTTTCTCCCAGTTGGTAGGTTGTCTTTCTGTTTTGTTCCTAGTTTCCTTTGCTTTGCAGAAACTTTGTAGTCTGGCGTAGTCCCATTTGTTAACTTTTTCTTTTGTTTCCTTTGCCCGAGTAGACATAGTGTTCGAAAAGATGTTGCTAAGACCAATGTCAAAGAGTGTACTGCCTTTATTTTCTTATACGAGTTTTATGGTTTCAGGTCTTACATTCAAATCTTTAATCCATTTTGAGTTAATTTTTGTGTATGGCACAAGATAATGGTCTACTTTCATTCTTTTGCATGTGGCTGTCTGGTTTTCCCAACACCATTTATTGAAGAGACTTTCCTTTCTCCATTGTATGTTCTTGGCTCCTTTGTCAAAGATTAGCTGTCTGTTGATGTGTGGTTTTATTTCTGGGCCTTCAATTCTGATCCATTGATCTGTGTGTCTGTTTTTGTGCCAGTACCGTGCTGTTTTGATTCCTATAACTTTGTAGTATGTTTTGAAGTCAGAGATTGTGATGCCTCCTCCTTTGTTCATTTTCTTCAGGACTGCTTTGGCTATTTGGGGTCTTTTGTTCCATATGAATTTTAGGGTTCTTTGTTGTATTTCTGTGAAGAATGTCATTGGGATTCTAATTGGAATTGCATTGACTCTGTAGATTGCTTTTGGTAGTATGGACATTTTAACTATGTTTATTCTTCCAACCCATGAACAAGGAATATCTTTCCATTTCTTTATGTCTTCTTTAATTTCTTTCAATAATGTCCTATAGTTTTCAGTGTGCACGTCTTTCACCTCTTTGGTTAAGTTTATTCTTAGGTATTTTATTCTTTTTGTTATGATTGTAAATGGGATTGTATTGTTGACTTCTCTTTCTGCTGGTTCATGGTTAGTATATAGGAATGAACTGATTTTTAAAAATTGATTTTGTACCCTGAAACTTTGCTGTAGTTGTCGATTATTTCTAATAGTTTTCTGGTGGATTCTTTAGGGTTTTCTAGATACAGAATCATGTCATCTGCAAATAGCAAAATTTCACCTCTTGTTTTCCTATTTGGATTCTTTTCTTTCTTTTTCTTGCCTAATTGCTCTGGCCAACACCTCCAATACTATGTTGAACAGGAGTGGTGAGAGTGGGCACCCTTGTTGCGTTCCTGTTCTTAGGGGGATACCTTTCAGTTTTTCACCATTAAGTATGGTGTTGGCTGAGGGTTAGTCGTATATGGCCTTTATTGCCTTGAGGCACTTTGCTTCTATACCTATTGTATTGAGAGTTTTTGTCATAAATTGGTGTTGGATCTTGTCAAATGCTTTCTCTGCATCTGTTGAGATGATCATGTGATTCTTATTCCTCAATTTGTTAATGTTGAGTATCACATTAATTGATTTGTGAATGTTGAACTGTCCCTACAAGGAGACATAATCTTATCAATCTAATTTTGCTAGTTCAGCAAAATTTTTTCACCTAATACATTGTCTGAATTGTTACTCAGAAATACTTCGGGCTTGTTCTGCTGTGGTTCTCAGTTTCACATAGATTTCTGCTGTGGTTAATATATTCTTAGACACGCCTATTGCTTTAAAGCAAGATTTTCTCTTTTTAAAAATTCCTATGTTATGCATTAAAGCTTCTTGAAGCATTGCAGGTGTTACAGACAGTTTACCATACTTTCCCATGTCTCCCCAAATTGGTGAACTGATAATTGCTGAAGTCCCAGCCACTATCAAAGTTAAAAACACTTACATGCTGTAAGTGTAGTAACATAGTTTACATCTACAGGATGTTGTTATGCATGCATATTATTAGTATAGTCAACTTGATTCTTAAACTTTCCCTCTATTAATAAATACACTGTAGTTTTTACAATAATTGTAGTGGAAGGTGATGGTTGCATACTTCTATATAATAAGACTATAAGTATATTGCAAAAATCATCTGGAAAAGAATTGTAACTGGATAACTATGTGGTGTCTTAGTTTTGATGTTTTATTTTGGTTATTTACTCTTATTTCCCCTTTCTCCTTCCATCCCTCACCACTATCGTTCATATAAACTGTTTTCTCTTTAATTAAACCCAGCTGCTTCCTTTGTGATACCAAACTTATTAGTCTACTTTTGACTATTCTCCTTTCTTGTTAAAACGTAACTTAGACTTTAATAATTTGTTTTATCTCACTTCATGCCTTTACTTTCTCTGCTATTGCATTTTTCATTCTTCATATTTTATTCTCATTATTACTCCTTTTTGCGCCTCCAACTAAATTTCTTCCTTATGTGAAATATGAAACTGCACCCAGTTCTGAACTCATAATTTTCTCACTCTCTGTATTTTTGTATACAAATAGTATAATTATTTAGAAATTTACTGAGGCCCCCAACATCAGGAACATTTTGTAACTGTTTAATAAGTGTTAACATCATTGGGGACAGTTTTACTTAATGCTTTTTCATGTATTCTGTAGAATGCTCTTGCTTTTATTGTAGTTGTCATGTGGTAGGTCAGTATTTCTCAGGTAGTGCATTTATTTCCTGCATTTTGTCTAATTGGAAGGCAAGCCTGTGTCCACAGATTGCTTCAAGTTTGTGAAATTTTGTAGTAAGAGTATGAAGATGCAAAAAATTTTTTATAATCTTAAAATAGTGCTAGTTATTTCTTTCTTGTAGTGTACTAGGGCCAACTCAGCAGGGCCTATAAAAGTGAATGCTTAGAGTGGAGAAAAACCATTTACTTAATATAATACTAAAAAGATTTCCTCAAGGAGAAGGTTAAGAGAAATAGATTTGAAAGAAGTGCAAGACTTACCCTTATGCTTAAATTTGTGAGGTTTCCATGTTAATTTAGAGTAGCGGTCCCTGCTGCTTGTTTTCTTAAGGCCTAAGGGAATGGTTTTTACATTTTCAAGTGGTTGAAAAATAATCAAAAGAGCGATACTTTGTGATATGGGAAAATTAAGTGAAATCAAATTTCAATGTCCATAAATAAAGTTTTATTTCAACATAGCCACACTCATTTATTTATGTATCGTCTGTAACTGCCTTTGCATTTTAACAGCAGAGTTGAGTAATTCCAAGTATGTATGGCCCACAAAGTGTAAAATATTTAGTATTTAGCCCTTTACAAAAAATATTTGCTGGCCCCTAGTTTAGAGCCTTTTCCCTTTTTGTGAGTGTTATTTTTTTTGTTTTTGATCATTTTATTGAAGTCACATTGCTTATAACCTTGTGTAAATTTCACGTGTACATTGTGATATGTTGGCTTTTGTATAGACTGCATCGTGTTCACCACCAAAAGTCTAGTTTTCATCTGTCAACATACATATATGCCCCTTTACCTTGTCCTCCCCACTTCCTCTTCCCCTCTGATAATGACCAATCTATTCTCCTTGGGTGTTAGTTACATTTTTTAATGGGCTTTTAGTTTCTAAGATGGCAGTGGTATGGATGAGTTAATATATTTTCTTTTACACAATTAAGTAAACAGAATATCCTTAGTCTCCTCAGAATTTACATGCACATATATTTTAGTCATTTTTTTTAACCTGTAGGTTTAAATTCCATGAAAATATTTGAAATACGTAATTATTTAACTAGACCATTTTGGCTGCCAAAACATGAATGGTCTTGCTAAATTGCTTCACTCGTAGTTGATGTGTGTATATAGATTATACTTAGATGTGCAATTTAAAGATTAATAAAACAAGCACTGTGGAGACAGAACCTTTGAGTTGGTTGAATAGGTTTGCATTGCTATTTAGATTAAAAAGTTTTTTTTTCACAATTCTTTTTTGGGGGAGGATGATGACTTATGTGTTTTACTATTGTAGTCAATCTAATGTCATGTAACAGTGGTCCTTTATTGTTTATAAAATGTTTTATTGTTTAAAACATTCTGGCACATATATTCTCTTTGAGACTTTCTACAGAAAAACAGTTACTATTAACATTTTCTGCTTGAAATAGGAAGGAACTAGTTGTACATGTAACAGAGGATTCTGAACTGTGTACTATTTTGACATGGCTTTATAGTGTAAAACTTACCATTCTAGATTTTACGGCATCACAATAGAAGCAAGACACACATGGAGATTAGGGAGGAAGAAAACAAATTGAAACATTAATTTTTGTCTTGTTTTAATAGGAGAATGTATTATTTGTGTATCTTAGGCCCCTTAAAAATCTTTATTATTAATCTTTTAATTTTATCCTGGATGGGCTACATGGTAACGTATCTAGAAATGAAATATATAATACTGGTAATTCCAGGGAACATTCATATATGAACTTGATTCCTGTATTTGTTTAGTATTAATGTTTAAAAATCCACATTTTTCCACGTAAAAATCATTCTTTAACCAGATATCTCTTATCTTCCCTCCTTTATGAATCCTGTCTTTCTCACCCAGCCAAAAAATTGAAAAGATGGACTTCCTTATTTTTCAGCACTTGCCGTGAAGTGGAAAGATCGAAGTGGTGGCAAGATGAAAGAATTTAGAGATAGGTGAATTGCAACTCATCTCTTGGTAGAATAGGGCATTTGATTGGCAACATGCAACCTAGGATCAGAATTTAGGAGATGGTAGAATCTAAATGGTGATAGATTTGGGTAAAGAAGAGGTCACACTTAACCATGCTGATAAACATGAACTTTTTTTTGTTCAAAAATACTGAGAGAGTGAGACTGGCCCTTGCACTTCAGTTTAGTATTTCCCCTTGGATTAATTTTTTTTCTATCTTATCTGTTACTACTGGTATACTGTAAATTGATGTGTAGAAGCATCTCTAAAAGGACTAATTTATAAGTCCAGAGTGACAGGGAGGATTTTAAGCTTTTGAAACCTGGATGCATTTGTTTCAAATAGGTCTCTGGGTCAGTCCTTAAAAACAGGCATGCTCTTCTACCAGGTGCTTTACCCCCAAATAGATCTATTTTTTTTTGTGAATTGAAAATACATTGATGTAGGCAACTCCTTCTGTTGACAGCCTGCACAAGTATAGTAGAGAACTATTAGCACAGTAATCTGTCTCTACTTTGATTTTGTGCAGATTTGATTTTATCTTAATAACACTTTTGTCAGGTTTAGCCTTTAAGTTTTTAAACTCCTGGCCTTCTGAGAGAGCATTAAGCTAATAGCAAACATGTTGATGCTGGTTCTCTAATTATGCATTCATAAGTTTTTTCAACTCTCTCTCTCTTTTTTTTTTTTTAGACTTTTATTTTTCCGTTTTCTCCCCAAAACCCCCTGGTACATAGGTATGTATTTTTTAGCTGTGGGTCCTTACGGTTGTGGCATGTGGGACGCTGCCTCAGCATGGCCTGATGAGCGGTGCCATGTCCGCACTCAGGATTTGAACTGGTGAAACCCTGGGCCGCTGAGGCGGAGCGTGCAAACTTAACCACTCGGCCACGGGGCTGGCCCCTCATCTCATCATTTTGTTGTCTCTTTTTGTCAATTGTACTTAATTTTTAACTAATTTGAAATAGTTTTTCCCACTTTAAATGTAAATGTTCATCTTCTAAGAATTGGAAAATAAAAGGAATGACTCATAGCCTCCCTCCTAAGTGACAGTCGGCTGTTTTGTTTTGTTTCCTTTGAATCACTCTTCCATCTATGTATCTGCTGCCCCCCGTCCCCAGTTATGGGAACCTATAATTTGCTATACATTTGCCTATGGCACAGTGTTGAACACAATACACAATAGGCACAATCTTTGCACTGAAAGGATTCAAAGTTTAATATCCTTAAAAAAGTTATTTTTAAGAATTAATTTTCTGTTGTAAGAATAGCATAAGAAATGCATGAATACAGTCTCTACAAAAATCATAGCCAAGTCTCAAGTTTCCAATCCATCCCATTTTCTTTATTGTTTCTGTAGATGTAACCACTATTACCAGCTTGTATGTAATTTTTTCTGATTTTGCATGTAATTATATTTGTATATATAGAAAACATGATTTTTTAAATGCAAAAATTGTTATACAATGTCTGCAGGTAGCTTTTTTCATTCAGTATGTTTGTATGTACAGATCTACCTTCTAAACTGCCATATAGTATTTCATTTGATTGATATAGCATAATTTTGTCCTTTCCTTTTGATGGACATTTACGTTTCCAGTATTTTGCTATTACAAACAGTGCTGAAGCTGTACATGCCTTCTCAGTTGAATGTGCAACTCTTTCTCTAAGGAAGCTAATAGGGAAGTGGAGTTAGTAGATCATAGAGATCTACTGTGGTTACCCTTGAAATTTTACAATTCATAGTGCTCTGAAAGTTTGACCTTATAGCAGTTTATTGTATAACAGTCCTCTCTCAACATGTTAGTATTGTTTAATATTTTATTTTATCCTTGTTAAATACAGCAAATTACAGTATTTATATAGAAATGTGTGATTCAGTTTACTTACATTTTTACCATATTCTTTCCTCACCATCTCTTCTTTAATCTCTGACACTCCTGAGATCATTTGCCTTCTTCCTGAAGAACATCTTCACAAGATACTTTAGTGGAGGTCTCTTATTGGTAAACTATCTCTACTTTTGTTTATTTGTTTTAATTTTTTTTTAAAGATTTTATTTTTCCTTTTTCTCCCCAAAGCGCCCCTGGTACATAGTTGTGTATTTTTTCTTTTTTAGTTGTGGGTCCTTGTAGTTGTGGCATGCGGGATGCTGCCTCAGCGTGGCTTGATGAGTGGTGCCATGTCCGCGCCCAGGATCTGACCCAGCAAAACCCTGGGCCGCCAAAGTGGAGCACACGAGTTTAACCACTTGGCCACGGGGCTGGCCTGTTTTAATCTTTAATTTAGCCTCATTCTTTCATCAATTATTTTTAGCTTTTTATCGTAGAAATTTTTAAGCATACATGAAAGTAGACTACATAGTGTAATGAAATCGAATTATTTCCCATCTCTCAGTTTCCATAGTTCTGGACATTTTGCTATTCTAATTTCATCTCTTCCCCACTCTGTGCCTTCTTTCTTGCTGAAATATCACATCATGAAGTCTGTAAATACTTCAGAATGTATCTCCTTTAGAAGAGCTTTTTAAAAAAATAACCGCAATACTCCTATCATTCCTTAAAGCCATCTAATATCCAGTCCGTGTGAAAATCTCGATTATCTCAGAAAATGTCCTTTTAGGATTTTACTCTCATACTCAAGGGTTATTGTTTTCTAGGAGCACAATTATAGGTTGACAGTAACTTTTTCTCAGTGTCTTGAATATATATCTTTCCCTTCTGGCTTCAGTTGTTGCTGTTGTGAAGTCTTGTAATTCTAATTATCATTCCTTTGGGTGATGGATCCTTTTTATTGTCTGCATTTATGAGTCTTGTTGCCTTTAGTGTTTTGCAGTTTTACTATCTTGTGTCTGAGCATGGGTTTGTTGATGCCACCACTTGGGTATGTTGTGCTTTCTGGGTCTGGGATTATTTTTAATCATTCTGGGAAATTTGCAGCTATTACTTTTTCTTTTGAGACTTTGAAAAAAGTCAGAAATATATATTCAGAAACATAAAACATAGGTACATGTAAAACATACACAGTTTGATTGTAAAGCAAATTCTTTGTAATCACTTCCCAGGTCAAAAATAGAATATTTCAAGTACCTAAGCATAGCCCCTCTTCCCCTGCAATACACGTCTTCCTGTTCATAACCCTCTCTCTTTCTCCCAGGGGCCATCACTATCCTGACTTTTATCACCTATGTATATCCCTAAAATAAAATTTTCTTTCTTTTTTTTTTTTTGAGGAAGATAAGCCCTGAGCTAATATCTGCAGCCAATCCTCCTCTTTTTGCCAAGGAAGACTGGCATTGAGCTAACATCCATGCCCATCTTCCTCTACTTTATACGTGGGACGCCTACCACAGCATGGCTTGCCAAGTGGTGCCATGTCCATACCCGGGATCCTAACTGGTGAACCCCTGGCCGCTGAAGCGGAACGTGCGCACTTAACCGCTGCGCCACTGGGCCGGCCCCTAAAGTTTTCTTTTATCTGTTGAAATTTATTTGACCACAATTATACTCTTCTTCTAGCTTCCTTTGCTCAACATTGTGTTTGTGAAATTCATATATGTTGTTGTGTAGGTATAGTTTATTTCTTCAAATATTTTTTTTCTCCTTTCCTCTCCTTGTAGTATTTCTGTTATGTGTATACTGATGCACTTAATGGTGTTTTACATTTCTGTGAAGCTGTATTCATTTTTCTTTATTCTTTCTGTTCTTTGGATTGCATAATCTCTATCGATCTCTCTTCTATTTTTCCAGTTCATTCTTCTGCCAGTTGAAATGTAGTGCTGAGATCCTCTAGTGACTTTCTTTTACTTTAGTCATTGTGCTTTTCAACTCCAGAATTTCCATTTGGTTCTTTTCGTTTTTAAATATTTATCTCTTTATTGAGATTGTATATTTGATATGACATTGTCATCATACATTCCTTTACTTTAATTATGATTTCCTTTAGTTCTTTGAACATATTTAAAATGACTCCTTTGAAGTTTTTGTTAAATCCATTATTGGATGGTTCTCACAAGCAGTTTCTGTTGCCTGCTTTTTTCTTGGTGTATGGTTCTATTTTCCTGTTTCTTTGTGCTTCTTGTAATTTGTGGTTAGAAACTGGACATTTTATGCAATATTGTAGTAACTCTGGGTACTAGTCTCCTCCTACCCCTCCCTGGGCTTGTTATTGTTACTTGCTCATTTGTTTAGTGACTGGGTGGATTATTTTAGTGAAGTCTATTTCTCTCTTGCAGTGTTAAGCATCTGGTGATGTTCCTGGGGGATGCAGACTTGGATATGCTTGCATGCATCCTGAGATGACAGTGTTTTTGGCAGGGTTCTCTTCTAGTCTGTTTTATTGACTACACTCAGATGTTAAGCTCCACTAGTTGTTTTCTACAATGGCTTCTCAGCTTGATCCAAAATAATTTGAGCTCACTTGAAGGGATAGTTCTCGAGGTCAGAGCTTGAAATTTGTTCTGACCCCAGGAGGGCTCATCCCAGCTGTTTTAGTCTCTGATTCCCCCTGTTCTTTCCTGCAGACTAACTGGTTTACCGCTTAGCCTGTATCTGAATCTCCTCCCTGTTGTCTTTCACCACAGCCTCCACAGTTTTGAGGTTGCCCTTAGGCTTGAACTTCATACTTTTTTACAAGTGAAATCAGTTCCTGCGAAAGAGATTCAGAACTATTTGTTTTAAGGCTTGCTTCACCCTCCTGGCACAATCTGTGGCTTGGCTCTGGAGTTGGGTAGTGGGGACAGTGGTGCATTTTTCTCTCTGTTTGACAACCCCCATTTAGTAACTGAGCACTTCTTGGATGGGTGTACAGTAGCCTCAGGTGGTCTTGTCTTGCCTTCCCTGGTGTGGGACCTCTACTTTATGAAGTAGCTAGGTGGAGGGCAATCTGGGTCCTGGTATTATTCAACATGCAGCAGCAACGTAGGACCTCTTTCCCATGAGTGACAGTTGGGTGGAAGAGGAGAGCCCCCACCTGTCTGCTGTACTTAGCTAGAATTTAGCTTCAGCATCAGGTGGCTTTGGGCAGGATGAGAAATGCTGATGTCTTGTCTTTCCTGGGAAGATAGTTCTCTGCCTGGTAGTTGTGTTGAGAGGGCGCCCTGTCTTCTTGGCTATACCAATCTGGAGTGAGTTTCAGTCTCACTGAGCTGAGAAGGGGGAGGGAAGGAGAGGTGGAGCAGGCTTTGGTTGGAATACTACATAGTCTTGCTGTTTTTTCTGAGTTTTAGTACATTTTCTTGAATAAATGATTCTTCATTTGCCTTATGCCTTTAGGATCATTTCCAGATACTTTAAATGGTTGGTTTTAAATAATTTTCACTGGTTTCCTTGGAGAGTGGGTTTGTGGAGCTCCTTACGCTCTCATGTTGGAAGTGGAACCCAAGAGATCTTTTTAAAATATAGATCAAATCCATGCCATTCCTTTGTTTAAAGCTCTCTGCTCCTCTTCGCTTATTTCACAAAGAAGGCCAAAGTTGTTCTAGTGGCCTAAGATGAATCCTTAGAAGATCCTGGGCCCCCATGACGTTATCTCAAACTGTTCTTCTCAACTACTCCAGCCACTCTGAATTTGCTGTTCTTCGAACACTTCAGGCATGTTCCCTCATTGGGACCTTTTTACTGACTTTTCCATGCCTGGTCTGTTCTTTTCTCATATATTTGCAGGGCTTGCTCAGGGACCTCCTTTAAATGTTACCTTTTCTGCGAAGCCTCCTCCAACTAGTCCATTTAAATTGCAGCTCCATCTCTGGTACCTTCTACTATTCCCCAAAGTATTATCACCTTATATCATATTATTTAATTTACTGATTTATTATGTTTATTGTTTAGATCTTCCAATTAAAAGTTAGGCAACAAGGGCAGAGATTTTTGCCTGTACAGTCACTAATGTATCCCAAAGACCTAGAATAGAATTTGAAACACACTAAGAGCTTAATAACTGTTGGATCACTGAATGAATGAAGATAAAAAAGAGCTGTTAGGATGGCAAAAACCTTCACTGGCAAGCTGTCTAACTTTTCTAATGAAATTAGAATCTTTTTACATAGAGGGAGTAATAAGTGTTATGGGTGTAGTGGATACAATTAGGACAACCAGTTAGCTTTCTTGATAGCAGAGCCTAAATGTACTTTTGCCTTTTCTTACCCCTCTTCCTGGTTAAAAGACTAATTGTTATTAAGTTCTGCCTACTATGCTTTAAGTAGTAGATGTCTTTACCAAGTTAGTTTAAATTAGATATTTTTACTTGAACCATTTTAAATGTGTAGGAAACTTTTTTGTTTAAAGGAAACTTGTAGCAAATCTTTTTTCTTTAAAATTGATTTTTTACATAAATGATCATCTTCAATTTCTCTTATTCATTTGAATTTTCATAGTGTTAGGTTTCTTAAAATATATTTGTATGCGAAGGTTGCATTTCTTTATGGCTTTGATTTGAACGATTTGTCGTTTTTGCCATCTGATTTGTGCAGCTGATAAATTGGTGGGTTTTAGTGAGCCACTCTCCCCAAATCAGTGATCATATTGCTCTAACTGTGCAAATGAATACATGCAAATTGGCAAATTACTATTTTTTAAAATATTGAGTGTTGCATCATAAGAAAATACCTTTGCCTTTTCAATGAGATGTTCAGAGAAGTCTGTTACTGTGTCTAATGTGTATTTGCTACATGTAGACTTGTAAGGATGGCACAGTTTTGTTCAATGACTCCTACAGTAGGTACTTAGACATTTGTTGATGAATGAATTGGTACTTTTGTTTCTTTTACCCCTTTCTTTCCTCCATTCCTCTTTCTTGCTTTCCTTCCATTTGGCAAAATTCATTAAGTGTCTGCTATATGCCAAGAACTATTCTTGTATTTTTGGATATGCTGATAAGTGAGACAGTCTCCGTTCTCAGTACTTTGTATTGGAAAAACATTCTTTTCGTCTTCTTCCACTCTTATCTACCCCTTCTCCTGCAAAAATTACTTAGGGGACATGTTACATTATGTGAGATGACTTGAATGCTGATTTTGATTTACATCTTAAAGTACAAATAATTTACTAAATAAAGAACAAATTGGTGGAGAGTTAGAAAGCAATCCCACATAATTGATTTTTTTAAATAACTGCAGCTTAACCTTTTATGAGAGAGACTTTAAATTCTTAGGTAGGTATTTTTCTAAAACATAAATAAGCTTTCCTGCCTTCCTGAAGGTAGTAAAGACGGTTTTGAGTTCCATAGTATATGTATATTCATGGTGTATGTATACTGGTACTTTGGTACTTAATTTAAAAAGGGGAAGAGGTATTGGTGCTGGTATTTTGGCAGTTGACTTACCTTCCTTTTTCATTTAGCAAACTCTCCATAGCTATCGTTCAGTCTGTTTTTTGCCTTTGAGTGGTCTATGTAAGTAACACGCTTTGTAAAGTATGTGCCTAATACAGAAACAACGGGCAGCTTGGACTGTCGTTTCCTATTTTTGAAGAGAGTTGTCAGTCACAATTGACATATAACAAATAATTCATTCCTTCTTTTATTTATTATTCATTTGTCAAATGTATGAGTGCTTACTGTTTACCAGCGGCCATGTTATAGCTGCTTGATATTCTATTGTAAATGTGATGCACCAGGTAACTTCTCTGCTCTCCTGAAGCTTCTGTCTAGTGAGAATAGACTGATTGTTAAAGAAACAAGAATTTCATAGGTATAAAACATTGATAAGTAAAATATAAGCTGTGTGGTGTTGTACTTGTATTACAGATTTTTTTAAATGTTAGGTTATATATTGAATGTATAGTTTTTATAGAAACTTAAGATGCTATTCTAGATACCATTCAAAGTGTGTGTATATATTTCATATCTATAAATAGCTTTCCGTTATGTGTAATTACAATGCATGTATAATTTTGGGTGTATGGTGTATTCAGGAGTGTGATTTCTATGTAACTATTCAAAGGAGTTGCATCATACATGCATTTAATTTATCACAAATTCAGCTACTAGATTGGCAGAAAATTAAAGGATTAATTAATTTAAGGCACATAACTTCACAAAGCGTATAAGGCAACCAAACACTTAATTTTTCAAAAGTGCTGTTTATTATATACTATATTTAAGTGTATATATTTTCCTTTTTTTGATTTTTATTATGCTAAAATATATGTAATATAAAAATTTGCTTTTTTAAGTGTACAATTCAGTGGCATTAAGTGCATTCACAATGTCGTACCATCATGACACTTTCTGCTTCTAAAACCTTTTTATCATCTCAGACAGAAACTCTGTATCTATTAAACAATAACTCCCCATTCTTCCTCCCCCCAGCCCCTGGTAACCTCTATTCAGCTTTCTGTGTCAATGAATTTGCCTATTCTAGATACCTAGTATCAGTGGAACCATGATATTTGTCTTTTTGTGACTGGCTTATTTCACTTAGGCTAAAGTTTTCAACGTTCATCCACATGGTAGCATGTATCATAATTTTATTCTTTTTATGGCTGAATAATACTCTGTTGTTATATATATACTACGTTTTGTTTATCCATTCATCTGTTGACGGACACTTGGGTTGTTTCCACCTTTGGCTATTGCAAACAGTGCTGCAATGAACACTGGTGTACAAGTATCTCTTTGAGTCCCTGCTTTCAGTTCTTTTGGTATATACCCAGAAGTGGAAATCCTGGATCGTATGCTAATTCTGTGTTTAACTTTTTGAGGAACCACCAAACTATTTTCCACAGTGGCTGCAGTACTTTTACATTTTATAGAGTATTTTTATACAAATCATTTGAACAGAGTCTTAAGCACAAAACCATGTATAGCACTTAATGATAAGAAATTTTCGAGCATGATTTTGAGGATATGATTTTTATTTTGTGCATCTACTACATGGTATGTGAGATTTTTGGTGATTTAGGAGCATTATTATGTATGTCAGAATTTATACTGTGTTGTGGTATTAGTTGCAGGTCATATAGAGAACAAGAACTCAAGTAATGAGGTAGAGATTTCCTGTAGAATTTTAAGTTTTTGAAAAAGTAACCTCATTTTTACTTTGTGGACATTTGTATGCTTTACCCAAGGATAGGCAGCTGTGACTTCAGTAATCATGACTTCTGTCTTACCACATTGGAAAGGACATGGGTTTTGAAGTTGGCAATCTTCTGAATTGTGTCTTTAACACTTAAATGCTGGTTCGCAATTTAGCCTTAGTTTCATCTTTTATAAGGGGGGTAATATGTTCTTACCAAGTCACTGTGAGGATTAGATAGTGTATGGGAAAATGAACATTGTTTTTGGGGAAAATTATTTATTGAATCAAAAACTGATCACTTCTGTCCTAAGAACCCTTACTTTACTTCTCTTTTTATGTTTTTAAAACATCTTTTATTTCTGTCTTATACCGTTATACACCTTCTTGTTTCAACTCATTCTGTTTTATTTTTATTTCAGTATTAGTTGACTGGCTTATGAAATAAAATTAGTCATCCCTAAATGGAAATTTTGGGGTAGGGCATTTGGAGGGGAGAGGGTTTACTTAAAAACTTAGTTCAGTGGGGTTACATAAAGGCAATTTCTTTATACTTGAAATTCCATTAAATTTTGTCTCTTCACATTTTTCAGATGAGTAAATTGAGTCCTGCAACTTTTGAGTGTCTTATCCAAGATCATATAGCCACTTAGTGGAAGAGATGAGGCAGAAGTTCACTTTTACCTTGTATTCCATCTACTGTTCTGCCACATCAAACTTCACTCCTGCATTTACCAGTTTTGTGACTACGTTTGGCAGCTGGCTTGCGTGGCATCTCTCCATGGTGCTAACAAAATGTACTTGCTTTTATATTAACCATCTTAAGGAACTTCTTGCTGTTTTGTCCCTTTTCTTCCCTCTAAACTGGATGATGACTCTTGCAAACTTTTTTAAAATTAAAAGAAAGAAGCAAGCAAAACCTCAATATGTCATCTTTTTTAACAGTAATTTACTTTCCAGAATGCTTTTCAATTCATAAACCCCAGTGTCTTGTTTCCTCCCAGCATCCCATGAAATTTCACTAAAACTATAATCTTTAGTTATGGAAAAATGTCTTATAATTAAAAGTACATTTGAAGTGTAGACAGCACCCCTTGATTATTTTAGTTTAGTTTCCTGTTGGTGGAACCTATGTTTGAATCTGTTTTCTACAAGTACAGGTTTTGAATATGTAAGTTGGAAGAGCCTTTAGAAATCAACTCTAAACCCCTCATTTTATATATGAGGAAACTGATAGTGATAAAACTGGGTCTGCAAACTAGGATTTCTGAATTGTTTATAAATACATATACCATTTCTTTCTTTCTCTCTCTCTCCTTTTTCCTTTTTGCTGAGGAAGATTAGCCCTGAGCTAACATCTGTTGCTAGTCTTCCTCTCTTTTTGCTTGAGGAAGATTGTCCCTGAGCTAACATCCACTCCAGTCTTTCTCTATTTTGTATGTGGGTCACCACCACAGTATGGCTGACAAGTGATGTAGGTCTGTGCCCAGGATCCTAACCCGTGAACCCGTGCTGTTGAAGTGGAGCACACTGAACTTAACCGCTATGCCATGAGGCCAGTCTCCTTTCTCTGTCTGTTTTAAACTTTTGTTTTGAAATAATTATAGATTAATAAGAAGATATTTTACTTTTCTAATTAACAAGGCCAGATTTAATTTAATTTTCCCAAAGGAGAAGAAAATTTCCCTCTTTTTTTTAGGTCTGGTCATTTGAATTGCAAAAATATTATGTTTTTTGTGACAATTCAGATAATACAGTGTTTTTTGCTTTTCTTTTTTTGTGAAGAAGATTGTCCCTGAGCTAACATCCATGTCAGTCTTCCTCTATTTTGTATGTGGGATGCTGCCACAGCATGACTTAATAAGCCGTGTGTAGGTCTGTGCCTCGGATCTGAACCCCTGAAACCTGGGCCACTGAAGCAGAGCGTGCAAACTTAATCACCATGCCACTGGGCCAGCCCCTACATAATGCAGACTTTTTGAGAATAAAATTAGTGCTCTCTTACTTACCTTCATTTTGTCTTTGGTGGTATGATGACATTTTGGTGTATAACCTTTTATGTGTTTTATTTTCTTAGAGAAGCAAATCAAATATATACACATACAGGGTTTATATATTTACATGGAAGTAATTATATGTTAATGTTAGTCTCCAGCTTGCTGTTAAAGAATTAAAAAAACTAACTATATAGTAGACGTCTTCTGATTGAACACACCATCTACCTTATGGCTATACCATTATTTACTCAATGATTTCCCAGCTGATGGACTGTTATGTTGTTTGCAGTTTTGCAATGAAAAATGCTGCAAAACATATAGCAAAGTACTTGGTGCACATGTGTGAGTATTTGTGAAGGATAGATTCTTAGGTGGCATAAAGGAATAGCACAGATTCTGGGCCTCAGACTTTCTGGAATGAATCCAGACTGCAGCACTTAATAACTCTGCAATTTAAGGCAAGGTACTCTTTGTGCTCCCATTTCCTCTTTGTGAAGAGGAACTTAGATCAGTGATAATCTCTACTTTATGGAGAGACTAACTTCCTTGACAGACTAATGGGGAAAAATGCTATCTGACTGTTTACTAACTAAAGGAGTTGATCATCTTTTCTTATGTTGTAATCATTTGTAATTCTTCTGTGAACTACTCATATTCTGTTCTCATTTTTTCTTTTGACTTTTTAAAATTGCTTTGTAAGATTTCTTTATATATTCTGGAGACCAATTCTTCATTATATGTAGTGATATATCCTTTACTCTGTTACCTACCTTTAATTTTGTTTAGAATTTCTTCTTTCCATGTTGCCAAGTCGATCTTATCTTTCTTTCATGGCTTCTGAATTTCTCTTTTTACAAGATTTTAAAAAATTCTATTTTTTTCTTCTAACACTTTAGTAGTTTATTTCAATGTATAGCTCTTCAGACAGATCATTTGGGGTTTATTTTGATTGCAGTATGAGATAGATAGATACTGTTCTTAAAGTGGATAGAACAGTATCCTATTACCGTTTATAAATTGGTTCATCCTTGCCATATTGATTTGTAATGTTACCTTTACCAAATATTAAAATCTCACAAATTCATGGTTCTGTTTCTGGATTCTTTATTTAGTTTCTTTAATCTTTAGCCTGTTTTTATACCAGTATCAAATTATTTAAATTACTGATTTAAACAATTACAATTATTTAAATTACAATATTAAATTATTTAAATTACTTCAGCTTTAAGGCTGAAGATGCTTCTCTGTTTATTATTTATTCCCCTAAAATGTGCTATGATGTAGTGTTTAGTTACTACTAAATGTTTTATCTAGAAAAAAGGAAGTTCTTTGAACTTTCTATTGAATCTAAAAAATTAATAATGCCAGGCTTTTTATATTGACATGCAAAAATGTTCAGAATTCCATTCTGAAATCTTTTCTGAGGTGATAGCAAAAATTGGTCTGATTAGTATTTTTTAAATTTTTTGATGATTCGTAATTGTTTTAAATGCCATTATTTCCATTAGTAAACAGTATATTTTGTTTCTTCTCATGCAGGTCTTTGAAGTTCTACATTTTAGTGTTCAGTGCTGAACTTCCTTCTCCCTTAAATTATTATAAACTTTTGCTGCTGTTCAATAAACGTAAAGATGTCTCGCAGTCCTGATGCGAAGGAAGACCCTGTGGAATGTCCTCTTTGCATGGAGCCGTTGGAGATAGATGATATCAACTTTTTCCCTTGCACCTGTGGCTACCAGATTTGCCGATTTTGTTGGCATCGAATTCGCACTGATGAAAATGGGCTTTGTCCTGCATGTAGAAAGGTAAATACTTCAAAATAACCTTGTGTATAGTTTTTTCCCCCCATGCATATGAGTAAGTAGATTTAAAAGAATCTACAAACTTCAAGTGACATTATATATAGCATTATATTTTTAAAATATAATGAAGTCAAAGAACACTGCCATGGGAGTTGGATTCAAATCTTCACTTTGTTGTTAACTCAGTTTATGATCTTGATAAAGTCACGTAGGCTCTCTCTGCTTGGCCTTTAGTTTTCTTATTTGAGGACATTAACAAGATCAGTGGTGCTGGCCATTTATTTTTTTAATTTTATTTATTTACTTATTTTTCCTTTTTCTCCCCAAAGCCCCCCAGTACATAGTTGTGTATTTTCAGTTGTGGGTCCTTCTGGTTGTGGCATGTGGGATGCCACCTCAGCGTGGCTTGATGAGCGGTGCCATGTCCATGCCCAGGATCCGATCTGGTGAAACCCTGGGCCGCTGAAGCGGAGCCTGTGAACTTAACCACTTGGCCACAGGGCTGGCCCCAGTACTGGCCATTTAAAAGGATTAGGAGTAGAGAGGCAATGGATTTAGATAAGATGGTGTGAAGTTGGAAAAAAACATTCAATATTACATCTGGGGGAAATGCACTTTAATTTTCTGGTACAAAATAGGAGAGAAGTTTTGATGTTTACTAAAAGAGGTCGTGGGTTAAAATGACAGAGAAATCCTGATTCATAAGGTAATAGTTAGTCATTTGTTGAGTCCTTTCTATGATTCTGAGACGATAATGCTAATGCTATCCCCATTGTGCACTTAAGGAAACTGGGCTTTTTAACTAACTTATCCAGGGGCATCAACAAGTGGGTAGTAGGTATGGGATTCAAATATAAGTCTTTTGAGTCACTTCTAACTCTAAAAAAAATCTATGATTTTTAATATTTTCTGTGTGTTGTTTCAATAAGCAGGCACAACAGTTTCAGTGTAGTGAGTAAAACATTAGGGTGAGTAGGATTGTTGCATTTCTACTTTGAAGGACTTATTTGTGACTTTTGCGCTTAATACAGATATCTATTTTTTGCCTTCTCTTTAATGTCTGTTTTTTGTGTGATTTAAACTTTTTTCTCTGTTTATTTTAAAGAGCTCTTATGTTTATTACTGCCAAATTTTGAGAAAACAGAAATGTGTTTTAGATACCTGGATTATTTAAAAAATTTTTCTCTCTCAATTTCCTTACCAGAGGAATTATATCTCAGAAGGCAATGCATTGTCCAGTTATTTTTTTTTTTAATGTAGTGGGCATGTAATATATATTACATGAATGAAAAAAGGTTAGATCTACTTAACTGTTAATTAATATAGTTTATATATATGTAGTATATATAAGCATATATAATAGATATTTATAGTATATATTTATATGTAATATGTATCTTTTTATATAGTTACTATCTGTTAAGAATGTGAATGGAAAAGTAAATGAAAACCTTAACATTAGCTTTGTTCAAAATCTATAATAAATTCGTGTTAACAGATTTTAAACACATATTCAAAAAATTGATTCCCCATCATTCCATAAGAAGACAATTGTATTAAACTGTTTTATTGAAAGTGATGACTTTCAGGATAACCCAAGACTCTGAGGCTTTGAATTTGATTGACTTCATGAAGTTTATCTCTCTTTTCTCTTTTTTATTTTTCCTTTGGAGTATTATGAAGTAGACTGTTAATAAAAAGACCAATTGATAAATTGTCATTAGAGAAAAATCAGTTATTTGGGGAAATGGCAAAGAAATTCATTTCACATTTAAGGGGTTTCCTAGAATCACCTCAAATCCTTAGAAAGTGGAGATAAAATATAGAAGAGTTTTAAAGATAAAATAACTTTAGCAAAGCTGGCTATCAATAGAAGGGTGCCTTTCTTGGAGGACCAGAAAGTGTGGCAAATCTGAAAAACAGAAGGCCGTTAGGGTCAATTTCAAGAAGGAAGCATTAACTTAAAACATGGGAGAAGACTGCTGAAAAAAGGTAAGAAATAGTAGTGCTTCAAGATCCGAGGGAAAATATCAGTATGGTTGGTTGAGTATGGTATTGGAGCAGCATATGGGTCTAGCCCAACTTTTATGCCATATAGCAGAGACATATGCCCTCTAACTGAAACACTGATTATGAATTTGGGTCAGACTGTTAACGGTAGATGGAAACAACCTGGAGGAAGAGGACCTCCTATGCTGAGAGGATGAGCTATTGACATACCTTGTCCAGCAATTTGACCTCTCTACAATCACAAAAGAGCATCCTGCAGTAAAGAGAAATAACATTTGTAGATTGATTGACAGAGTTCTTACTTGTAAAGATGTACAACAACCAAGAATCAACACACATTTCAGGAAAACCATCATTATGAAAGAGAAGCACAAAAATCACTAAATAGAAGAACCTAACATAAGTTTGCAAACAGAAAGAAACTTTTAAAAGTGTTATTGGTACCTCTCAAAGAGCTAAGAGAGAATGACATATTCATATAGAAGGAACATTTTTTTGAAAAAGAACAAATTAGAGATCTTGAAAATGAAGTCTTATAGATGGGCTGAAGAACAGAATGAATATAGTTCAAGAGCAAATTAATAAGTTGGAAGATTGTGCCGAGTATTTTTTTTGTGGGATATAGTGCAAAAAAATAAAAAGTCATGAAAGAAAAGTTAAGCAACATAAAAGGTAGATCTACTGGTTTTAATCTCTGCTAAAAGAAGTTACTGAAGCAGTGAATTAAGAATGGATGGGAAGAAATAATCAAAGAGCTAGTAGAATGCCTCATGATGAAAAGCAGTTGTCCTTAGATTAGAAGGGCCCTGGGAGTGTGAAGCAAGATGACTGGAAAATATCAACATCTATTTATATAATTGTGAAATTTTGAATATCTGGAATAAAGACAAGGTTATAAAAGGTCATGAGAGACAAATAGATAGACTACAAAGGAACAAGAATAAAACACCAGTTTTTTGTTTTACAACCATAGAATTGAGGATGACTGCAAGGTTTTGGACTGAGCTATTCGAAGTAAAGAATGGCCATTAACTGAAATGGGGAAGACTGTCCTAGGAAGGGGGTTTTTGAGAAGATTAGGAACTCAGTTTTAGACATGTTAAGTTTGAGATTCCTGTTGGAGATCTAAATGGAGATATTGAATGGACAGATGAATATTCAAGTTTGGTTCTGGGATGGAGATATAAATTTGGAAGTTAGCATATAGAATCTTATTTATAAAATTATGACACTGGATGGAATCATGATAGAGAGAGAGTCAATAGAAAAGATGAGAGATTGTCTAAGGATGAGTATCAAGACTCTCTAATATTTACAGAAAAAAATACAGATTAAAGAAGTATGAGACAACCTCCTTTTGGGTTTCCAAGTTTTAATCTTTAGCTGCAGCTGTTTTTGTTAATTATAATTAGTCAGACCAGGAGTAATTCTTTTAGTTTCTTGTTGACTTAATATAACCATAACCTCTCCTTGATCTCTTGATTTCTAGACCTTGTTTGTACCTTTCTTATGGCTGAAGTGGATCATGGAAGGCAGACAGTGCAGGCCACACGGTTTTAGACTGTTGAGATGTGGCTTAGCCCTGCCAGAGAGTATGTTGGGCACACCAAGCACACAGAGTTATGAAGCTGCCTCTCTCCGTTAGGGGCCAGCAAGTCTTTCCGTCTCTGGAGACCAACCTCAGTGGTTGTGTTAATGCAGAGGAAAACCACAAGCTAAAGCCCTAGAGAGGACCATGAAGCAACCATTTACTCATAGTCCACCCCTGCAGGGAGAGGGCACCTAGAGGCCACTCTGTGAAGTGGCAAATTGAGATGATGTACATAAAGTTGGAGATTCAGGTCGGGGGCTAGCTGAAGCAAGCTCCTGATTTTGGCCCACAAGATGAAGCTTGCCTGTTTGCAGAAAGGCTTTAATAGCTTTGAAAAGCAGAGACACAGGCAGTTTTTAAAAACCAAGAGAGTTCAGTGTTTCTCTTTGGTTCTAGTTGCTGAACCTTATGGGGTCAAAAGGACTTTAGTGCTTCCCTGAACATAGGCACAGGCTACCTGGTCATTCCTTAGACTGCCTTTGTGTGTCCTTTTAGTGTGGCATTTCTGAGAAAATTACTGGTGGAAACAGCAGATGTGGAAACACAGTTTGTGTACTGATGTAGCATCATACAGCATTGACTCACATGGAAACCAGAGACTGGCCAAGGAAGTGAAAACTTCAACAAAAGTATTACTATTTTCATATCAGAAATAATAGAATATATTGCATCCATGAAACAAGGATGGTATAAAAAAATTCAGTGAACAGTAAACACTGAAAATTGAAATATAGCAGAAATAACTCAAGGAAAGAGTTGGAAGATGAAATTGAGAAAATCTCTTAAGAAGTAGCACAAAAAGACAAATGGGAGACTATTTGTGTGAGAGAGAGAACTTTACTTGAGGATCAATCCAGGAGGTCAGATACCAAAACAGTGTTCTAGAAAGAGACCACAGTGATACTGCAGGAAAATTGTCTTCAAAAATATAATTGAAAAATATTCCCAGGACCAGAGGACATATTTCCAGATGAAAAAGGCCCATCAAGTGCAAGGAACAAACTTTTTTATTTTTAAATGGCGGAATACCGAAGTCAAGGAAGTTCTACAAGCTTCCAAAGAGCAAACAAAAAAGTAAGTCACACATAAAAGATCAGGAATCAGAATCATTTCAGAATTCTCAAAAGCAAGGCTTGAAGCTAGAAAACACTTCTGAAGGACGTTTGTTTTCTTCCTAAAACTTCTTATCCGCTCAACTGTTAATTAAATGTGAAGGTACACAAAAAGACATTTTCAGATCTGAAAGCCCTCAAAAATGTTTTACGTTCCATGCATTCTCTCTTGGGAATCTACTGGAGGATATGTTGCACTAAAATGAAGGAATGGTGAAGAGAGAAGGATACATGGGATAAAGGAAACAGGTGATCAACCACAGGAGAGGAGCAGTGGAATTCCTGGGATGATGGGGAAAGATGACAGCTGTGCCCCAGATAAAGAGGACAGCGAATCTGAAATGTGCCAAATCAGAAAACTCCAAGGAAATTTCTACAAAAAGATAGAATTGAAAGAATACTTGGTGTTTTTAAAGAGAAATGTCTTGTGAGGCCATTTCAACAGTTGGAGGAGATTTGATGGATGAGTTAGTAATAAACACAGAGATCTAATCAGACAAAACACAGTTACTAACTCTAGGGGAAAGAGAAAGTTATACAGAAAAGGAAAAGTAATCATATTATGCTATGGTGGCTCAGATATGGGTAGAGATTGAGATTGATTTTTTCCCCCATACGTATATCTTATTGTTAGAACATCATTTGTAGAAAAGACTGTCCCTTCACTCTTGAATGGTTTTGTACTCTTTCTTGAAAATCAGTTGCCCATGAATGTGTAAGTCTATTTCTAGAGTCTGTATTCCATACACTGACAATTAGGTCTATCCTTAGGCTAACACCATACTGTCTTGATTACTCTAAGTCTTCAAATCTGGTATAATAAATCTTTCATCTTTGTTCTTCTTTTTAGAATTTATTTGGGTATCTAGGACCTTAGCATTTCCATGTAAGTTTTTTAATTAGTTTGTCATTTTGTACAAAAAGCCTACTGAAATTTTGTGTGAGATTGCATTGAATAAAACAGGTTGCTTTGAGGAAAAATGACATCTTAAAAATGTTCATTCATTTAGTTCATGAATAAGGTTTGTCTTTCTATTTTTCTAGTTTTTAAACATTTTTAGAACAATGTTCTGTAGTTTTAAGTTTACAGAATAGTACAGTGTGTCTTGTTATATTTATCTGTAATTATGTTTTTTGAGCTATGGTACATGATACAGGTTTTAAAAGTCCATTTTCTGATTGTTCATTGCTATTTTATAGAACAACTGAATTTTTTTTAAATAAACTACTTAGGATTTTCTGTATAGATGATTGTGTCTTCTGTAAATAAAGACAGTTTTACTTCTGTTTTCCCAACCCTTGTGCTTTTTAAATTTTTCTTGCCTTATTGCATTGGGTAAGCCCTCTAGTAGAATGTTGGATAAAAGTGGTAAAAATAGAATTCTTGTTTGTTCCCAATCTTAGTGAGAAGATGTTGAATATTTCACTATTACGTCACTGACTGCAAGGTTTTCATAGATGGTCTTTATCAGATTGAAGAAGTTTTCTTTTATTCCTTGTTTACCAAGAGTTTTTACCGTGAGTGGGTGTTGCATTTTGTCAGTGCCTTTCCTGCTTCTGTTGTGATGATTGTTGTGTGTTACGCTTCCAAGGATAAACCCCATTTGATTATGATATCCTTTTGATTTTCAATTTACTGATAGTTTCAGAATGATTTTTATGTCTATATTGTAAGGGGTATATATCGCTGGCTTTCATTTATATTGTTTTTAGATTTGGTATCAAAGTAATGCTGTTTTCCTAAACTGAGTTAAAAAATGTTTCCTATCCTCTGTATTCTGAAAGAATTTTAATGTGATTTGTATTACTTCTGTTTTATTTCCTCTCCAAATTCGTTGTTGACATGGACTCCATCAGAGTGTCTTCATCAGAGAACTGCCTATGGAAACTAGATACCATAGGATTCCTCTATGTAGATTTCTGGAATTCTTTTTGGACTAGTTTCCTCTTTGTGGTATTTTCCCCATAAATTTTAGCTGCCTAAGCCTCTTCAAATTTTGGTCACCATCCTCTCCACTCAGTGTGACTGTTGGACCGAGTGCAAGTGTCCAGTCAGTGCCAGAAGAGCAGAAAGCTGGGACACTCATGATTTTCGTCTATCTTATTTATTTCTCTCAATGAACAGATCTGCTGTTCACTGCCTCTTGTTTGGTGTCTGAAAACAGTTATTTCATATATTTTGTCTAGTTTTCTAGTGGTTTATACTGTTAGACCTAGTCTGTTACCATCTACTCTGTCATGGCTGGAGGTGGAAGTGTATAAATAACATTTGAACTTTATAATAATGTAATTGTGCATATTGACCCAACCAAAATTAGGGTAGAAGCTTAGAAAGTGTACTTGGGATGTATGGTTAGGCTGGCTGAAAGATAGCTGAATCTTCAACTTGTATAATGGGATAATATCTAAAACTGAAAGATTAAGAAGTAGCAATGCAAGCATGTTATTTAATGGTATGATAGTAAATGACAAACGAATCATCTGAAAGAGTCAACAGGATTATTTCTAGGGAGAGGAGAGTGGTGTGGAGGAGGAAAGAAATGGGAGACTACTCTTTTTCCTAGTAAATCTTGTAGAACTGTTTGACGAGGAACATATACAGAAAAATATCAATGAAACTATGGGAAAAAAGAGTGGGCAAATGGAAAGCATAAGAAAGAAGGTATAATAATACTGATACTAGTCATAATCAAATTCAAGATCAAACACATTTTAAAAGGGCAAAGAATAATTTTTCTTACTGATAAAAGGTCCCTAAATTCACGAAACTTTATTTACTTAACAGCAGAGCTTTGAAGTATATTGAGCTGACATAAATAACAGGAGAAACTGCATCCACATTCATAATAGAGAGATTTCTAACTTCTATGTTTTAGAAATGGACAGATGAAGTGGATAATAAAAAGGAAATGGAAAATTTGAATAATACAGTTAACAAGCATGTGTGTGTTTGTGCTTCCAACTTTCTACAAAGAAGTTTGTACAAAATTTTAAAATACAATACAGTGGGCACAAAAATGAACTGTTAGTCCACAATGGAAATGTTAACCAGTTCCAAAAAGTAGAACTCACTTGTGTATTTCTTTTTATTTATCCTGCTTGGGGTGTGTAAGGCTTCTTGAATTTGTGGATTAGTGAGTTTCATTACTTCTGGAAAAAATTAAGCTATTATCTCTTCCAATATTGCTGTTAATTCTCTTTCCTCTCCTGTTTGGGACTCCAATTAAATATTTTTCAGATCTTTTCACTGTATTCCATATCTCTTATTCTCCTTTCTATGTTTTTCTCTTTCTTTCCTTAGTGAGTTGCTGGATGATTTCTTCTCATCTAACCTCTTGAGTTTGAATTGTTTTTTAGGTCCAGTCTGCTGCTAAATATGTCCACTGTGTTTTTAAATTTTGCCTTTGTGCTTTCCATTTCTAGAAGTCATGTTTGTTCTTTTTTCATGCTTGATGTGTTAGTTTTTAAGTAGATTTTTATACCCTGCAGATGTTTTTGTTTGTCATATATTTGTTTAAATAGATAAGCATTATTGTTTTAAAATCTGTGTCCAGTAATTCCAGTAGCTGAAGTCTGTGAGGGATGTTTCTGCTGGTTTGTTGTTCATGTTGTTTTGTATCTTTATGTGCTTGGTTATCTATGCTAGCTTCTTGGTTGTTGTAATTGAATTATTTGTAGGGTTCTCCAAGGCCCAAGGTGCATTTGCCCTCCTTTAGAGAGGCTTTAGTTTAGCCAAATCAAATCTGATTTGCTGATTAGCCAAATCAATCTGCTGGATCTTGTAAACATTGCCATTAGGAATTCCTCAAGCATAACAGTCTCTGGTCTGACCAAGCATAGAGGTCTTTTGGTCTCCAGGGTGCATTCTTCCCTAGGGTTGGTTTCAACAACTTCTCTAGGACGGCTTTCTTCTACCCTCTTTTCCTTTTTTATTATCTTGTTCTGACCTCTGTGTAGTTTGTTCTGATCCTGAGACTAAAAGAGCTCTTTCGGGATGAACTGGGTCTCGGCTTAACGTGGGAATGATCTCCCCCAAAGACTCTTAACATTGGGTTGGCCTTGGGCTTTGAATGCTTGTCCCTCTTTCCGCATCTGTCTCTCTCTCTTTCTCCACTTGTTGTTACTAAGACTTTTCACTTATCTCTCTGGATTTTGACTTTCATCCAAAAATCAACTGGGGATTTCCCCACTGCAGATCATTATTGTTTTTAAGAGGTTGGTTAAAAAAAAGTTTTACATTGTATTTTTCATTGTCTTTAACTAGAGGAAAAGTAAATGCATTTATTAGAAAATGAAGACAAAAATAAATGAACTTATTTCCAGGTTAAGAAACGAGAAATAGAGTAAACATTGTGACAGTGGAAGACAAGGATTAAGCAGAATTTAGTGAAGTAGAAAACAAGTAGTATTTCAATAAAAATTAGATCTGGTTCTCTGAAAAGACCAATAAAATAATCAAACTGTTGGCAAGTCTGATCAGAAAATAATAAAGAGAAGACACTTGTAGATCCGTTAGGAATAAAAGTGGAAATATAGCTACATATATGAAAGAATTTAAGTGATTACATAGAGACTATAAATGATCTTAATTAGTAGTTTGACAATTTATGCACATTAAAAATACTTCTCCACAGGTGTTCTATTTAGTGTTAGTTTGATATATAACATACAATAGTGTCTTTAAAGAAGAATTTTCTGCGTGTAATTTTTCATTTGATGTTATATTCCTTGAAAATTAGGTTTAACATTATGTGTTTCAGTCAGAAAGTAGATCAGGTGTGTTTTTCGTTATATTCGTTTTTAGTACTACCGTTTCTAGCTTTGTGGGTCACTTGCTCTTTCTGCAGTTATTCAAATTATGTGTTTTCATCTCTCGTCTTTAGTCTACTTCCTTTCCTTATCTTGTTGTATCAGCTTATTAATTTTCCATCATTGGGTTTGTAGAGTAGGTATTTATGGTGGGTTGCATATGGAGGGGGAACTGTCATGGAATGCATGCTTTTTGACTTTTTATGAAACTTTTAGACAAATTAAGGCTAATAAGATTTTGTGTATTTGCCATTTGTGTTTAGATTAAATTAGCATATTTTATATTGTCTAGAAAAATTTGTTCAATTCTTTCTATCAACAGAGATGCAGCTTCATAGATATGGTAAGATTAAAAAGCTAGTATTTATAACTTGCCTTTAAGTTGCTGGAATAAGAGATATTTGGAGGGTAAATCATAGTAAACTGATTTGTCCTGTTGTTCTCCTGTATTGCTGTCTTTTGCATTATGTAGCAGTTATGTTCCAATAAAGTTGACTTTGAAGCCTGATGGAAGTATATTTCCATAGAGAAAAACTTGAAATAACATAGAAAAAAAGACTAGGATAACCAGTGTTATATACTCACAGTGGTGCATCAGTCATATACTTGATGAGGATTGATGTTGCAACCTAATTTTTGGTACTTGTCATTATCTCCGTCATGTTTTGTGTTTTTATACATTTTTTTTTTTTGCTTCTACATACTTTGCATCATCTTTTATCAGGATTTTATAATGTCAGAGAATGTTAGCAACGATAAAACCTTTGAGTGCTTGTCAGATCCTCCATGTTCTCAGAAGAATTTGAGACTCAGAAGAGTTATATCAGTGTTTCTCAAACTTTCTCTGATGAAGAACCAGATTTGCACGTCCTCCCCTCCCCTACTTTATTGAGAACTGATGCAGGGTCCTGTTAGGCATACCTAGTACCCAGCTTGTGTTGTGATTTACCACCTAAATTCCATAACAACCACACTGATAAATATCTTATTCTGCAGAGTTCACCGATGACATACTTGAATGTTGTGGCAATGTTAAGTTGCTATAAAAGTTTCTAAATGCTTATTCTCAATTTTTTTTTTTTGGTGAGGAAGATTGGCCCTGAGCTAATGTCTATAGCCAACTTCCTCTTTTTGCTGGAGGAAGATTGTCACTGAGCTAACATCTGTGCCAGTCTTCCCCTATTTTGTATGTGGGACACCACCACAGCATGGTTTAATGAGCAATGTGTAGGTCCGCACCCAGGATCCAAACCTGCGAACCCTGGGCTGCCAAAGCAGAGTACACAAACTTAACCACTACACCACTGGGCCAACTCCTGTATTTTTCTTATCATGGACTAGTAAATACAGTGCATGGACTACACTTTATAATGGAAGTAGGAGCAATCCATATACTTGGTTTGCTGTAAATGTTAATAAAGGGCAACAGCTTTCAAATGAACTTAATGATAAACACTACAGAAGGAGCTACCCAGAAATTCTGTGGTAGAAAACAGCTTTTCCATGTGCAAATGAAAAATTTAAGTAAACTTATAGAAAGGTATTTTAATTGGCTTTTGTATAGTTCATTTTTATACCAGTGCCTTTATAGCTCCAAATAGCGTCATGGGATTAAAGTCATCCAGCCAAAGATTTGAAAAGAGATACTATAGGTACAGAAAGATGAATGGAGGAGAGAGAGAGAGAAAACTTTAATGGAGAAAGTTACATCATTGATTAAAGAATGAACTTAGTGTAATAGATCTTTAACCATTTGGTTTGTTAAATTAAGATACACAAACATTTTGAAGTAAGAATTTTTTAAAGAAAATTAGCACTGCTAAATTTCCACTTCTAGAGAGTAGTTTGGTGTTCATTTGGGAAATTTTTATTGAGCTTCTAAAATGTGTGATACTAACTTTATATTTGATCCTGAGAAAGTCCTCAGGGTTATGCAAAATCACTGAGTCAGCTGTTCTGTATGCCTCCTACTCACAAGTAAATTGGAGTATGCCAAATAGGATTAATTAGCTAGAAGATTTAGAGTTTTTAATGTGGGAATTGAATGGTATGGGTGCTTACATCCTGCAGAAGCACTAAGAGTTATGCCTGAATATTTAAGAATAGGGTTTTTGGAGATGTTATGATATTGTTAGTAGAAGTTGAGGAACATAAAGGGAGATCTCACTTCTTTAATTACCTTCAGCATTAATCTGAGTATGTTCACAAATTTGAAGGTTTTTGTTTTTTACTTACATATGAAAAGATGAAAATAACTTTATATTAAAGGCATAGCAAGGATTCAGGTTTTTGGATACTCCCTTCACTCTTCGTTGTTCCCACTTTTTTTTTTTAATGGCATTATTTCTGTTGGTCCCCACTCCTGTGTTCTGATAGGCACAATTTCCCAACCCATTGTGGTTCCCACTTCCGGAATCTCTTCATATCCAGTTTTAGATATATTTAATGTGTCCCACCTTCCATTTATTAACTATTTTTATTAATAGTAATAACAACTGACTTATTGAATGCTTATGTGTAGGACACAGTTTTAGTCACTTTATAAGTATATTATCTTTTTAAACTCTCACAGAAACCTTCTGAATAAGGTACTGGGATTCTCATTTTATGGAAGAGAAGACTGAGAGAGACAAGTCACATAACTTAGCCAAGGTCTCTCAGATAGTAAAGAGTGAGCCAAGATTCAAAGCCAGGTGGTGTGAGTCCACAGCTTTTATTTAGTAGCCTTGGCATTAGCGGTAGGAATAAAAACAATATTGTAATGACAAGAAAGGAAAAAGTTACAACAGTGTAATTGCTAGTATTTATTGAGGGATTACTGTGTGCCAGTCACAATAATAATTGCTTTATGAGTGTTGTTTTATCTTTACACAAGCCTTCAAGATTATTTTCAGTTTACTTATGAGGATACTGAGGCATAGAGTTTAATTAACTTGCCTATAAAGTGTTGAAACGAAATTCAAACTCCTGAGCCAGAGTATCTGTATTGTTGTTTATTTGTCCGTCTGTGTCCCTCTTAGACTAGGAATGTATTAAAGAACAAGTAATTCATTAATCTTGTATCACATAGGTTTTTATTAAATATTTGTTGATTGTAATGCATAAATTCATATTTAGATAGGAGAACCTAAACTTTTTGCCTTTTACACATCACCGTAGAAACGTAATTTTTTGATAAACTATGGGCTAGGCGCTGTAGGGAAGAACGAAGATTGGTTTTTTGATTTTAGGACCTTTGGTTGTGGTTTAAGTTTTAGCACTAAAAGTGGTCTGTGCTAAGCTCTAAAAAAGAAGTATTTTAGAACTATTTTATTTAACCTTTAACTTTTACTAAGTAAAAGATATTTTAAGCAATTAAAAGATTCAGAAAAAGGGAGAGGTAACCACCGCATACTCATCATCCGGAATTTGATAATTGTTCATATAGTTTTTCTGTTTATTTAATGCTAATTTCTATGTTTGCTTTATGCTTAAAGCCATATCCAGAAGACCCAGCAGTTTATAAACCACTCTCCCAGGAAGAACTGCAAAGGATAAAGAATGAGAAAAAACAGAAACAAAATGAGAGAAAACAGAAAATATCAGAAAATCGCAAACATTTGGCTAGTGTACGGGTTGTACAGAAAAACCTCGTCTTTGTTGTAGGTCTGTCTCAGCGCCTAGCAGACCCAGAGGTAAGTCCTCTTCTATTTTCTTTCTCAAGTTGACTTGACATTTTTTCTTTTTGCTTATCTTATTTTGAAATAACAGCTGACCCTGCCTAACTGCAGGATTCCTCTGAAAATATTAAAACTTAGGAAAAAATGGGAAATGATTTTTTAAGAATTGCTAAGAAACCAGTGACTTGCCCGGGATCTCACAGCTATTTCATAGCAGGGCCAGGACTAGAAACGCCCCTGTTCTTAAAGCTCCTTGTCCAGTCTGTTTTACACTGATGTTTGGTCTGTCGTTCATCCATCTATCCATTTATCCATTCATTGTTCCATCTGCTTACGAAATTTTCCATTTTGTCTGTGGTGTCCATGAATAGTTGACTATGTTCCCAAAGAATATGTAAGACATTTTACACATTAGGCATGCCATTGGGCATTTATAATCCTGTCACGTGGCCTTTTATAGTCTGTGTAGGTACTAAAGCTGACTCACTGTGAAGTAAATATATGACATTGAATATACGGCTAATGTGGTGATGTGCGGGGTGCTCTGCCTACTCTCTATACTCTTTACTTTCTTTATTCACTGGAATGCTATGTCGCTAGTCGACTGTTATGTTTAGCCTGAATCTGGAATGTTCAACTTAATATAGAAAGTTTAAATTATTTTAATTTCCTTTGCCGGGGCTGGCCATTTCTTATTAGCCATAGGCCACTTGCTAATACATTGAGGCCCACCAGTGTTCTATATCTGTGTAATTCTCTTTGTTCAGTACTAAGACAGTTTAATTTTTCAATAAGCATTTATTGAGTACCTACAGTGTGCCAGGCACTATGTGAGACACTAAGCATATATCAATAAAAAGTTAGTCACTGCTTATTTACAAAAATAACAGTATACTATGAGAAGTGCTGTGTGCTGTGGAGGCATAGAGATAGCACCTGACCGTGAGGTGGAACGTACGTACTCCTCTGCTATCTTTGGGGTAAGGTGCTTCTGGCACAGGAACTATACAAATGCTTCTGAATGAGAAAGAGCTTGGTCTGCAAGTAATTTCTTTGGCTGGAAGATGAGAGTGCAGTGGTGAGAGATGAGGCTGGCGAGGTAAGTGGTAACAGATTATGAAGGGCTTTCTAACCAGGCTAAGGAGTTTTCACCTTATCCTAAAGGCAATAGGAAGCTGTTGACTGTTTTCAAGAACAGAGTGACAAGGCTAGATTTGTGCTTTGAAAATACCATTCTGGCTGCAGTGTGACATGTCAGTGTAATTATATACAAGTCTTTTGTTGTTATGAAGATGTTATACCCAAATATTGGCCAGAAACTATTTCTAGAAGCCAGTGGTCTTCAACCTTATCAGACCCAGTACCCACTTTATTTTAAACTAATATTTTATAATACCCTTTGACTTTCATGAAATAACTTCTTGATAATATAGTCTGTCTACATACATAATTTGAAAAAATATATAAAGGAGAAATGAAAGTAATTATAAAAGACTATTTCTACATGTGAATACTTAGGTACTACACTCTAGAACCTTGATACTTAGGGTGTGGCCTCTGGGCCAGTAGCATTAGTATCACCTGGGAGCTTATTATGCAGACTCTTAGGCCTTGCCTCAGAGCTACTGGATCCAGATATGCATTTTAACTAGGTCCTTAAATGATTTGTATGTGTATTTAAGTTTGTGAAGTACTATTTTTCAGTACGTAATAAAATAGTAAGATACTTGCATCTGTAGAATCACTGTGAATGTGGCAACTACAAATGCAGATTGTTACAGGTGTGTGTATTGGCAACTCAGGTACTGTGAAATGCTAATGGTATGATTTTTCTGAAACAACTCTTAGTAAAATTTCAAACAAAGTACTTGTAGTCTTCCCTTCCTGTAAATTCAGTGTATGTCAAAACTGTGGGAAACTTCTTTATATTTATATATAATACGGAATTTGTTTCTAGGTTCGCTTAATTATAAACAAGCTTCTCAGCTACATGAATGTCTCGTAGAACATTCAAAAGTTGTGCAGGACAATTCTTTGTTGTGCAGTGCTAGTCTGAGTATTGTAAGCTAGCCCTGGCTCCCATCCACTGACACACACAGTGTCTCCCAGTCACTTTGACATCCTCCCCTAGTAAAAACTCCCACAAATTTCCAAAATGCCCTTTTGAATGCTACCTTCATTAAGAACTACTGCCTTAAACTCAGATGTGATATGAGATGCTGATGTAGCACAACCTGTGATCAGCCTGAACCTTTTGAAGCAGCTGTTTTGGCTGTGAGGTCTTTTGCTGAGTTGGTGTGCATCCAGCTGGAATACTGAATGCAGTTCCACACTCCACTGACCAGAAAACTTTTCAAAATATGCTCTTTCTACCACCTCTCATTCCTGAGACTGCTGTGAAAAACCCAAGGGTCATTGCCTTCGCTGCTGTAACTATCAAATCCCTCAGGAGATTTGGGTGGAAAAAATGATTGAAAACTAGTGTAATCACCTCACCTTCTAATTCATTAAAATTAGCTGTAGACAACGTAACAACCCTATACTTATAAGAACCTAAAATAAAATATGGTAAAAGTAATTACTTTATATTAGTTAAGTTGAAAACTTCTAAGAATTAATGACACCCCTGCCACAGACTGTTTCACAAAGCTTTGATTCTGTCAGATGCAGAACATATTAGCTAAGTTGTGTATGAGAGTATTATCAAATAAGATTGTTTTGAAAGAATACTTTGCATACATTTGACAGGTACACAAAAAAGCTTGTTCCATCCATCACCTCACATAAGTTATTAACCAGGAAAAGAGAGGGAAAAAACCAGGAGACAGTTGAGAAATAGTAAAGTTGGTAAAATTGTAAATGAAAATGATAAAATTGATAAGCATAAGAAAACTGCATGTGCATGTGTATGTGTGTGTATAAATACATATATGCATACACACAGAATAGTGATAATCATAAGGCTTTGAAGGTTGAGGAACATTCTGTTACCATATTTGGAATTTATAGCTTATAGATAATGCTTTAATATATCAAGTATTATCTGTAATAGATTTGTAATGACTCTCTCTACTTAATGTCTGTCCTCGAGTTTCTATCTCTGTCTTTAAAAAAAATAATTTTGATCATTGTTTTGAGAATTATTTTCTTATAAGGATCATCTATTAATGAAAATGCCGTTAGGCTATTTGAGCTGATTTGTGTTTAAGAATACTGTGAAGATAAGTTCTCATAGGTTATTGGTGCAGATATTAGAATGTAGTAGATAGTACCGAACTTAGTGAGTCCTGGTTTCTCTTCAGTGGGTCAGTAAAGAATAGCTTTGGACTAGACCAGATGGACTTAATAGATACATATAGAACACTCCATCCAAAAACTACAGAATACACATTCTTCTCAAGAGCACATGGAACATTCTCAAAGATAGATCATATGTTGGGAAACAAGGCAAGCCTCAATAAATTTAAGAAGATTGAAATCATATCAAGCATCTTTTCTGACCACAATGCTATGAAACTAGAAATCAGCTACAAGGAAAAAAGCTGGGAAAGTAAATATGTGGCGACTAAACATGCTACTGAACGACCAGTGGATCATTGAAGCAGTTAAATGAGAAATCAAAAAATATCTGGAGACAAATGAAAATGGAAATACACCATACCAACTCACATGGGATGCAGCAAAAGCAGTGTTAAGTAGGAAATTCACAGCAATACAGGCCTTCCTTAGCAAATGAGAAAAATCTCAAATAAGCAATCTTAAACTACACCTAACAGAATTAGAAAAAGAAGAACAAAGCCCAAAGTCAGCAGAAGGAGGGAAATAATAAAAATTAGAGCATAAATAAATGAAATTTAAACAAATAAACAAACAACAGTAGAAAGGACCAAAGAAACAAAGAACTGCTTCTTTGAGAAGATAAATAAAATTGACAAATCCTTAGCCAGACTAAGAAAAAAAATAGAAGACTCAAACAAATAAAATTAGAAATGAAAGAGGAGATGGCACTGGCACTGTGGCTGAGTGGTTAAGTTCACGCACTCCGCTTCGGTGGCCGAGGATTTCGTCAGTTCAAATCCTAGGTGTGGACATGGCACCACTCATCAAGCCATGCTGAGGCAGCATCCAACATGCCACAACTAGAAGGACCCACAACTAAAAATACACAGCTACGTACCAGGGGGCTTTGGGGCGAAAAAGGAAAAATAACATCTTAAAAAAAAACCCTGAAAAACCCACAAAAAAACTTCAAAGAAGATTTAATACCTATCCTTCTCAAACTATTCCAAATAGTTGAAGAAGATGGAACATTTCATAACACCTTTTATGAGGCCAACATCACCATAATCCCAAAGCCAGAGAAGGACAACACAAAGAAGGAATATTACAGGCCAGTATTGCTGATGAACATAGATCCTCAACAAAATATCAGCAAACTGAATACAGCAATATATTAAAAAGATCATACACCATGATCAAGTGGCATTTATACTAGGGATGCAGGGATAGTTCAACATCTGCAAATCAGTGTGATACACCATCTTAATAAAATGAGGAATAGAAACTACATGATTGTCTCAATAGATGCTGAGAAGGCATTTGACAAGATCTAACATCCATTTATGATAAAAACTCTGAATAAAATACGTATAAAAGGAAAGCACCTCAACATACTAATGGCCAAATATGACACACTCACAGCCAACATCATACTCAATGGGGAAAAACAAAAAGCCATCCCTCTGAGAACAGTTACAAGACAAGCATGCCCACTCTCAAATACTGGAGATTTTGGCCAGAGCAATTAGGCAAGAAAAAGAAGTAAAAGGAATCCAAATTGGAAAGGAAGAAGTAAGACTTTCACTGTTTGCAGACGACATGATTGTAAATATAGAAAACCCTAAAGAATGTGTCAGAAAACTATTAGAAATTAACAACTACAGCAGATTTGCAGGGTACAAAGTCAACTTCAAAAATCAGTGGCATTTACATACTCCAATAATGAACTAACAGAACGAGAACTCAAGAATACAATCTCATTTACAATCACAAGAAAATGAATAAAATATCTAGGAATAAATTTAACCAAGGAGGTGAAAGACCTATACAATGAAAACTATAAGACATTATTGAAAGAAATCAATGATGGCATAAAGAAATGGAAAGATATCCTATGCACATGGATTGGAAGAATAAATATAGTGAAAATGTCCATACTGTCTAAAGCAATCTATAGATTCAGTGCAATCCCAATCAGAATCCCAATGTCATTCTTCATGGAAAAAGAACAAAGCATCCTGAAATTGATATGGGGAAACAAAAGACCTCAAATACCTAAAGTTATCCTGAGAAAAAAGAACAAAGCTGGAGGCTTTACAATCCCTGACTTCAGAATATACTACAAAGCTATAGTAATCAAAACAGCATGGTACTGATACAAAAAGAGAGACACAGATTAACGGAACAGAATTGAAAGCCAAGAAGTAAAACCATGCATCTACAGACAGCTAATCTTTCACAAAGGAGCTACAAACATACAACAGAGAAAGGAAAGTCTCTTCAGTAAATGGTGTTGGGAAAACTGGATGGCCTACATTCAAAAGAATGAAAGTAGACCATTATCTTTCACCGTACATAAAAAGTAACTCGAAATGTATCAAAGACTTGAAACCATAAAACTCCTAGAAGAAAATGTAGGCAGTATAGCCTTTGACATTAGTCTTAGAAGGATCTTTTCGAATACCCTGTCTGCTCGGTTGAGGGAAACAAAAGGAAAAATAAAGAATGGCACTTCATCAGACTAAAGAGCTTCTGCATGGCAAAGGAAACCAGGAACAAAACAGAAAGACAACCCACTGACTGGGAGAAAATATTTGTAAATCATATATCCTACAAGGGGTTACTCTCCAAGTATCTGAAGAGCTCACACTTCCTAACAGCAAAAAACAACTCGATCAAAAAATGGGCAGTGGATATGAACAGACATTTATCTAAGAGGATATACTGATGGTGAATACGCACATGAAAAGATGTTCAACATCACTAATCATCAGGGAAATGCAAATCAAAACTACACTAAGATACCACCTTATACCCATTAAAATGGCCGTTATCACCAAGACAAAACATAAAAAGTTCTATAGAAGGTGTGGAAAAAAGAGAACCCTCATACACTGCTGGTGGAAATGCAAACTGGTGCAGCTGCTATGGAAAACAGTATGGGGATTTCTTAAAAAATTAAAAAATAGAAATACCATATGATCCAGCTATCCCAGTACTGGCTGTTTATCCAAAGAACTTGAAATCAGCAATTCAGAGAGACTTATGCACCCTTGTGTTCATTCCAGCATTATTTACTATAGCCAAGAAGTGGAAGCAACCCAAATGCCCATTGACTGATGATTAGATGAGGAAGATGTCCTGTGTATATATAATGGAATACTACTCAGCCATAAAAGAGGACAAAATCATCTCATTCTCAACAATATGGATGGAGCTTAAGAGTATTATGTTAAGCGAAATATGCCAGACAGAGAAAGACAAACACTGGATCATTTTAGTCATATGTGGAAGATAAACTAACACAGGGACAAAGAGAACAGTTTAGTGGTTACCAGAGGGGAAGGGAGATGGGAGATGTGCACAAGGGGTGAAGGGGCACATTTATATGGTGTCTGACAAATAATAATGTACAACTGAAATTTCACCATGTTGTAAACTGTTATGAACTCAATTGAAAAAATCACATTAAAAAAAAAGAACAGCTTTTGGACTCTGTTGATTATTTCCTTTAGGTTCACCACACAAATTGTGACTAGAAAGTAGTCACATTTATTAGAAAACATTAAAAATTATTTTCCTTTCACTAAGGAGGGATGATTTATGTCTCCATTATAAGGATAAAATTGATGAAAATGAGGACAGTTTATACCTTATTTTTTCTTCTTTTGTAGGTTTTAAAACGACCAGAATATTTTGGGAAGTTTGGTAAAATACATAAAGTTGTCATAAATAATAGCACATCATATGCAGGCTCACAGGTAACTAATTATAGAGATTTTTCCTTTCCTTCCTATGGTCTAGGCTTGACCTGAGCAGTTTTGAAGGAAAATTTGCTTTCTTTCATTAGAAAGCTTGAGGTTCAGGCCTTAAGCCATTGTAGTGACCTCTTTTGATGAGGTGGGGGAACTTTTGGTGTTCATTTGACCCTTCTAGGACTTACTAGTGGATTGATGGAAATAGTAAAACAAAGATATAGTGATGGTTTGAAGGGGAGAGGGAGTTGATTCTATGGTTAGGCAGTCCAGATAATGATTTTTATTTAACAAATTTTCAATATCTGAAAATACTAATAGAGCATTTTTGCTGTGCTGGTAATAGCAGATAAAATACTCTTGCAGATTGCATTTGTTTTCGGGAGAATATAGTTTGACACTGTGTCTTCAGATCTTACATTTTTAAATCTAAGTTTAAAAGTCTTTTATAACCTTGACAAACCTGTCAAATGGCTTTAAAAAAAAGCCAAGCCAAAGAAGATATTTTATTCGTATATATTTTAATCTGCTTAAAATCAGATAAAATTCATTAAGTATGATTGTTTTAAAATAATATGGTTTAGTCAAAGCTACTACTACTTCTAATTATTGTCATTATTATTATTGATAGTAGTAGTAAAGGCCTTTAGAATTCCCTAGGCAGGTTGCAAGATAATTTTTTAAAGTTTTTGTTGAATTTGAAAGTAGTAACAGTGGGTTTTCATTTTAGGGTCCAAGTGCCAGTGCTTATGTAACCTATATCCGGTCAGAAGATGCTCTCAGAGCCATACAGTGTGTCAACAATGTGGTGGTAGATGGCAGAACACTTAAGGTAATATGGTCATCTTGGTTTTCTTTTTTTTTTTTTTAAGAAGAAATGGATAAAATCTAGTAAGTGGAGGAGAACATAGCATTTACATATTCCATTTGGAAGAGGTCTGTTTGAAGATTGCTTGTTAGTCATCCATACCAACCTATGACAGCTAATTTGTTTACTGCTGACTTATATAGGGTCCTATTTGCCAGGTAGAAATAAACATGTTACTAGGGGATAATCCTTAAAAATCTCCTATATTTATACATATTTTATTCTGTGTAAATGAATCTATTACTATTCTTTTCAGAAATAGGTAGTGGTTCTGATTTATTGTTCTTAAATATTTGGATTTTGATCAATTTGGGTTTGAGTGAAGGATCCCAGCAAGCAATGCTTTATGTAAATGGAAGGAGGATGGCATAATTAGAAACAGGAATTTGCCTTCTTATGTGCCTAATCACTTATAACATGGAACAGATTTTATCTGTCTTCTCTTCTGATCTCTAGGGAAGAAGATTTGGATGCTCAAGTTCTGGAAACGATAGACTGAGATGTTTTCTTTAGTTCTTCCAATTGAGCATCATCTTTAATAATAAATCCTGCTAGTAATAGTTTAGTTCTCTAGTAGTCACAGCCATACTTCTTGTTTTCTCATGTGTGTGCCTCGTTTTAGATGAAGTGAAAATGCGAAACATGGAAATTCTCATTGTGGTGTTAGTTCACATTTTGAGTCTTTTTTCCCCCCTCCCTTTCTCTTCCTACAGGCATCTCTAGGTACAACAAAATACTGCAGTTACTTCTTAAAGAATATGCAGTGTCCAAAACCTGACTGCATGTATCTACACGAATTGGGGGATGAGGCAGCCAGCTTCACAAAAGAGGAAATGCAGGTAGTAAAGTAATGTGAATTGTCAACTTTGAGAAAAGGAAGTGTTTTTCTAAGTTAAAATTGCACAGGCAAAAACTAGGGATTTTATTTTTTTAAAACTGGTATTACTTTAAAGTAGCATTTCCCAAGCAGTGTTTCATGGAATGTCAGTTCTGCAGGATATTATAATAATAAAAATGGGTCTGTGATCCACTAAGTTTGAAAATGCTAGATTAATAGGTTTTTTCCCCTGCAGGACTTCTCAGAGTCTTTAATATGTTAATACATGGGAGGAATGTATAAGCAGAACTTAACTGACCAAGGAAAGCATTTTGAGAAATGCTGCTTTAAGGGGAATGTCAGCAAAATGAAAGCTAAGCAGGATACTGTAATTATGAGGGTTTTTTTCCCTCCCCAATCTCTACTCTTTAGAGACAGCATGATAAAAAATAATTTTCTGTCAGATGTTGCTGATAAACTAAGATTATTTTTATAAACTGATTCTCCCCATGAAAGCATCCACTGAGTCAGTGTCCTGTAAAGGGTGAATTGAAAGCTTATCATCATATGTTCTTTTTTTGTTTTTTGAAAGATTGGCACCTGAGCTAACATCTGTTGCCAGTCTTTTTTATTTTTTTCTTTTCCCTCTTCTTCTCCCCAAGGCCCCTGAGTACATAGTTGTATATTCTATTTGTAGGTCCTTCTTGTTGTGCTGTGTGGGACACCGCCTCAGCATGGCTTGATGAGCGATGTCATGTCCATGCCTGGGATCCAAACCAGCAAAACCCTGGGCCTCATATGTTCTTTTTAACATTTCCTCTTGTCCCCTTTCTTTTTTAAGAATAACCATGCCTTTCTAAGTAAAAATGTTGACCATATGACATACTAAATGAGGATAATACCAAAGCACAGTGCTGTGCTTCCCTAACATAGATGAGGACCTCAGATTGTTGGTTGGACTTTTGCAGGAATACTTATTTAGAAGATGGGGGGCATTGATTGCTATCTTTCATTCTCCAGTTCTGACTGGAGAAAATCTTATAGGGGCTCCTTTAAATGAAATATTACCTTTTTTTTGACTTGGAGTTCCACAGATTAAAAATTTCTTAACAGTGTTGTCTTTATGATCCAAAAACTGTTAAAATAAGGTCTCTGTGACATTTAATGGAGATGGATGACTTCTTTCTTAAAGCTTGTCCAATAAATGCTTCTTGATTTTATCTTTTTTTTTCAATGATTCTCTTGGATGAAATCTAAGGTTGAACCATTTCAAACTGAATTTTGGCTAGCTTTACTCTTGGGTACTAATTACGATGAAAATCTCAAAGAATTTGTGAACCCCACTTGATCTCATTTTGAGTATTATGGAACAGTAAAAGAAAATAGATGTACAGTCCCTCAGAACTTTATTGTAATGGGATTTAACCTGTCTCTATGAACTGCCCCTGTAGAATCACTTGAATATCAATTTGAGCTCTTTGTGGCTAATGAAAGCCATAATATCTCCTGAAGTATTGATTGCAGAAAGTATTTTCAAGGCTTTTCATGTTTTAAAGATGTAAAATCCACATCTAACGGTATTTTTTCTTAATAATTTAAAATTTGTTTCACATCATTGTCCTGAATTCATCTTGCTCTTCTTTACCCAAGATATACTTTGAAAAGGGGTTTCTTTGTTCAAACACTTTCTCAATGTAGAAAGGAAATTTGAACAAATTGTATCATGGCAAAAATCAGGAGATCTTTCTGTGTTACTGTATATCTCAAAATTTGGTACCATGTGAAATATTTATAGATCCAACTGAAACAGGCAAGAGCCCTCTCAGAACAGGGAACGATGCATCATGCTGTATATATGATACAATTATTCTCTATTAGATGATATCGCATGCACTTGTTTTTTTTTGTTTTATTTTTGTTTCGATCTGTTCTGTTCTGGTTTTGATTTTCCCATAACATTTATTCAGACTACACTTGTAAAATAATTAACAATCCTGAAGGTAAGTAAAAATGTCATTCCAGTCATCATATACATGGAAACAGTAAAAAGTTATTCAAAGTAATTTCATTTTAAGTCATTCAAAGTAACATTTTTGTATATGACTAGTTTCCATAGTCAATCTGTCAGTCTTTGCCTGATTTCTCCCATAATGGTTATAACATTGCCTTCTAAGATACAGCTGCCAACTACAGTAAATACAGAGTTCTCTTTGTTGTGTATATAGCGGGGATTGGCAAACTTTTTCTGTGACAGGCCAGTTAGTAAATATTTTAGGCTTTCTGGGCCACATGGTCTCTGTAGCAGCTATTCAGCTCTACGGTTATAGCATGAAAGCAGCCACGGACAACTCATAAGTAATAGACAATTCATAGGTGAATGAGCGTGACTGTTCCAATAAAACTTTCTTTACAAAAATAAAGTGACTGGCTGTAAATGACCAACCTTTGGTCTAGAGTTTAAAATACTTTAAATTTTATGTAAAAACATAAAACTTTTAATCTCTAAAAAGAAAGAAATTGATTTTCAGTGATCTTCATAAAATTCAGTGGTTGATGAAATGCCTTAATTAATGGAATATATGTCATATAGTTTTGTTGAAAGAACTTTCATTGGTCTAGAAATTTTGTGACATCATCCTCACAGGTTTCTCCGACATCATGAAAAACCCTTACATGTTTTGTTAGAATATCTTTAATAATTCAGAAAGTAATTCAGTATTTTATTCCAGCCATTTGGTGAACCCCACTGCAGTTTTAATTTGTTCTTCCATTAGGCGGGTAAACACCAAGAGTATGAACAGAAGCTACTTCAAGAATTATATAAATTAAACCCCAATTTTCTTCAACTATCTACGGGTTCAGTTGATAAGAATAAGAACAAAGTGACGCCACTGCAGAGGTATGATACGTAAGTACCAATATTAGTTTAATCAGACACCTTACCTTCATGTCTGTCGATCTTCTCTTTTCTTTCTACGTCTTTTTCAGGCAGAATCCTTCTTGACAATGTCTATCATTTATGCAGAATTGTTGCACTATATAGGAAATGTTGAGTCAATATTTCTGGGTTTGAATATTTGCTGCCTGCTGCTCCCTGCTAATACTTCAGATGTGCTTCTTGATGCCTTCCCCTTTGCATTGATTTGCAGACTTCCCTGAGCCCTGGGAATACCCTTGTTGATAAAAAGGAAGTTAAGGGATGTTGGTTATTAAACGGCTTTTGTCACCTGATTGAAGTTCCCCCCTGAAATAATAAGGGGAAAAAAAATGTAAAAGGGAGAGTGAGAGTTATCTGAAGCATTGTGTGTCGGGGACACAAATATTCATGGTTGTCTAGTCTTAGGGGTCACTAAAGTCTTGTATCCTCTGAGTGAGGAGGGTATCCCGTATTCAGAATCTTATTCATCTTAGGAAATAACTTGCTTTTGAGTAGATCTATATTGTGTCAATGTTTAAACAAATTTATGGTCTTAAGTGCTGAGTCTCATTCTGATGTGGTGATCTTGACATCTTGGATTGTATTTGGGTTATGGTCTGTCAGAAAATGGTATGATTAATAAAAACAATGATTTTGAGGTTGTACTCTATGCAGAATGTTCCTTAAGTTTGATGTGTTAGGCTCTTTGTTCATTATTTTTTAAACTTGGTAAGTTTAACTTTTATAAAATGAATTCGTTTAAAGTAAATAACTGTAATTAATTTAGTTATGTTGATTTTCTTTTTAAAAAATTTATTCCAAATTTACATTTGTTTGATGTTTTAATTGTCTGAGTGTTACATGTTATAGTCCAATGTCTATTTAGCACTAAAGTAATGTAAAGGCCATTTTCAAATATAGTTAATAATAATTACATGAATTGTTGTCACAGTCATTTCTTTAAAAACATATTCTTGTATTTGAATTCTTAAAGTCTTTAAGTTTATTCACTTTAATAGTAAAGATTATTTATAAAGACTATTCACATTCAAGTGCTTCTTGTTTATAAACACACATATGTACATGCGTATATAAAAATATATATAAAAGAGGCCACAGAGCAAAACATAAAATTACTATGTAATAAACTTTGAAATTTGTTTATATCAAAACTAACAATAAAAGCTAAGTCCAAAAGATATCTTTTTGGATTGATAAGCTTTGGCCCTTTCCTTTGATCTTTTTGTATCTACCCCTCTCTACCCTTTGTGTTTATTTTATTATGAACCATATGCTATTACTTACCTCTTTGGTTGCTAGCTCTGTAGTGCTTCGTGTAAGAATGGGGTTATTGTAGTAAAAATTTATTTCAGATGCTTTTAACATTTATGCACATCATTGTTCTCATTAAAAATGTTCTAATTAAAATCATATCTGGGTTTGTAGCTCCTAGAGAATTCAGAGCAGAAATTTAAATTTTAGATTATCTCTTTTAGATAATGTTTGTTATTTCTTGAATATAAAAAATATTTTTTTTATTCAAGGAAATTTGAAAAATTTATAAAAACATTCAGAAGAAAGTAAATATTGTATGTTGATCTCAGTACTCAGACATTTTCACGGAAAATGATTTGATGTATTTTCCATGTAGAGAGTGTTTCCTTGTAGTCCTTTCTCCTTCCTTTGAATGTATATTTACACAAAATATGTTGGTTTGTTACCTTTTAAAACTTAATACTCATTATTATAAATATTTTCCCATGTCATGAAAACATAATTGTTTATGGCTGCATAGTATTGTTATATATGAATTTCAAATTTATTAAATCAGTCTCCTGCTGGTGTATATGATGTTATTTTCATTTTGGTGCTTTTATTTATAACACTGTGATGAACTTTTTTTTGATAAACATTTTGATTGTAGCTTTGATATTCTTAGAAGTAGAACTGCTGAGTCAAAGATTATGAGTCCCTATTTCCTTCAATTGAGTATTTTTTTCTGTACATTTGCCAACTTGGTAAACAAAAATCTGTCTCGTTTTAATTTGTATTTGGTTAAAAGAGTGAACTTTTTTTTAAGATATGCTTTTATTTTGATGAGGAAAATTGGCCCTGAGCTAACATCTTTTGCCAATCCTCCTTGTTTTTTTTATATTTCCCCCTCCAAAGCCCCAGTACATAGTTGTATATCCCAGTTGTAAGTCCTTCTAGTTCTTCTATGTGGGATGCCATCACAGCATGGCCTGATGAGTGGTTTGTAGGTCTGTGCCCAGGATCCGAACTGGTGAACCCCTGGCTGCTGAAGTGGAGCACGCGAACTTAACCACTACACCACTGGGCCGGCCCCCTACAGTATGCTTTTTATGCAGTGTGAATTCATATCTGTTTGCCATGTTTTACTGGTGTATTTAAGTGTAATGTGCAGTATATAGATCTTTCTCCTATTAGTTGACCAGTCTATTTGTGTTTGAAAATACTTGGATTTATAAATCAAATTTGGAAGAATTTATATTCTACGTTATAACATTGACTCCTCTCAACCATTAGCATGGTATCTCTATTAAGTCTTTTGTGTTTCTTAGGAAAGATTTTTGTGTGTGTGTCTTTTTCCTGTTTGTTGTATTGAATCTCCCATTACCACCTCTTCCTGTTTTGATAATCCCCCTAGGCTAAAAATTAAAGAACAGTATTAGAAAACGATGCTAGCTGGCATCCTTGTCTCATTCTTCGCTCTTATAGGGATATCTCCAGTGTTTTATTCACTCTTAAGTATGATTTTGACCATTTATTTGAGATAAATATTTTAAATCACAGCATGAAAATACCTTGTTATTTCTAATTTGCTGAGCTTTCTTCTTTAGATTGGAAGGGAAAATTGGAATTTACCAAATATCTTTTTGGCGTTTATAACAAGTATTTAGCTTTTATTTAACTTATTTTTTGTGATCAGTTGTTAATAGATTTACTAGTATTTTACTGGCTTTGCCCTTATGTAAAGTATAGTCAGAGTACATTCATAACTGTTGCAATAGCAGGTGTGGAGTGTTGTAGGAGCTACAAGTTGTAGAGAAGAAAAGGAAGAAACGGGGATTTAAAACAGTGTACTCGTTTAATAACTTTGCCCAAGCCAGTGCTACTGAACCTCAGTTGGACCTTAATAAATTTTGACATGGATACTTAACGCTTTGCATAAGTACATGATATAGGAAAGTTTTTGGGCGGAGGGGTTGTTTTCTGTTTGTTTAATGCAGATCCTCGAAATTCGTTAATGGCAATTGATGGCCCAAGTTATGGAGAGCTGTCTTTTTGGCAAGCTCATAGAGCTTGCTTGCTTTCTGCACCAGCCCCTGCTAGAGAGTAAGTTCGACTGACTGGCAGTAATACTGAAGGTCTGCTTTGGTCTCCATTTCCACATTGCTACCATACAGGCTACAGTGGTAGGAATGAATTTGTAGCTAAGTTTTCTTTTTCCCACAGAGAAGACTTAAGTTAAAATGATGAGCAATATGACTGACTCTCTGCATGGTTCTACTCAAAAGATAAGTTTTGCTTATTCAAGATAAGTTGAGAATTAAACTTCCTAGGGTAAAAAGAAAAAGAATGGTTCCTTTTATCTTTTCTTGGCATTCCTATGTGATAAGTAGCAGTTTTACAAGAGTTGTAGGAAAGCAAAACCTGGAACCTTGTAGATTGGTACTGAGCTTAAAATGTAGTTTTTAAAAATTTTTAATTAAGTCAGAGTACAAATATTAAGATTGCCATAGCTCCTAATCCTCACTGAACCCTGACATGGCCCCCTGATACACATGTATGTTAGTAAGTGAAATTTCCTGTAATAAGTCTTATTCCTATCTCACTTAAGTGAATAATAAATTCTAAAAGAAATGTGTCATTTGCTTTCCCCCTCCATTATTATGAATTTGAGAGTATGTCAGATTGAGTATTGACTATAGATGTGCTTTTTTTCTATATTAATAAGTTACTTTGAAATGCTGGATACAAATTTTGAGAATGGGGAGTGAAGAAGCTATGCAGTAGTGATGCTTAAGAACTGGATATTTTATTTTTAATTTTCGGGCTTCAAAATACCTTCATTTAAGTTGAAACACCACTTGTGCACCAACTGAAGACTGAAAGGAATAAAGTAGCTAGATGGGCTGCTGTGCCCAAAACATTGAGTAGGCCTACCTATAAGAATTTGGGGGACAGATATAGGATGTCCAGATCACTCAAGGTAAGTCACCATCAAACAAGCCACCACTGAAGGAATGGAGATGTTCAGCTTTAGACTTAGGTGAAAAGAGGGTTGAACAAAAATTTGGTGTCTTCTGTGTTCATTTAAAAATTTTTCCCGGCAGTCCTCTGTGGTAGATACTGTTATCTTACTACTGGCAAGAAAACTAAGTCTCAGAGAGTTTAAATAGTTCACCATTATCCTACATAAATAAGTGATAGACTAGATCATGACGAAAGTCTCTCTCACTTTTAAGCCCAAGCTCATTCTCCCACTCTGCCATTCCTTAGTCTGGAAGAGGTGAAATTCTTAAGAGACTGTAACATGAATCAAAAACTCTGACATGAATCAAACTAATTCAGATAAATCAAACTATACCATAACTATATGTGTATGTTGACTTTGAAGATCTCTGGTACTTAAGGCTTATTACCTCAGGATCAATATAGTGGATGTATTATAAATTCCAACGAATTGGTGGTATTTTAAATAAACCCTTCCCTAAACCACAGATTGGTGGCGGTAGAGGACAAGCTAAAGAAATGGTGAAAGGAAAATTTCTATAGGAATTTGTCAATTTTTTACACTTATTACATTGAAAGAAAATGTACATCTTTTAAAAAATTTGTTTATCCTTATTGAAAATTAAGTATAAGTTCTGATAGACTGAAGGTATAGTCAGAGTATCTTATTTATTCTGCACAACGGGAGTGGTGACTGCATGAATCCTGTTTTACCCTGGCATTGGTAAACCCCTGAGATTTAGAAAAGGTATGGTCCAGAGACCTGTAGAAAATAGTCTTGAGTAGAGATTATTAAGTCATGGATAGGCTTCAGGAGATCTGTGAATTCTTTGAAATTTTATATAAAAATCTTTGTGTGTGTGCACAGTTTTCTGGAGAAAGCATCCATGACCTAAAAATAGTTAATTACTGGTGTAGTGGGCACTGATATGCTGCTCCCCAATAGACAGATTAGAGGTGAATTCAGGAGTGGCGTAAAGCAGTGATTCTCAATGTATGGACAAGTGCCATGAGAGGTGGCCTACATTTTTTTGTCAACTGGATCCTGAGAAAGACATTCCCTCTTGTATAAAAGATAAATGATTTGCAGTTCCCTCCTTCTACTTTTGCATAAAACTAAGGTCTACTTACTTACAAAACTAAGTAGAAGGGTTAGTAAGGTTTGCTAAAATTGGATATTTACATTAAAATCAGAGAATTACAAGATTTTTCTGAACTTATTTCTCAAAATGTTTCCTTATTTCTCTAAAGAAATTTTCTTCCCATGCTGTGTTTGGATATATAAAGTTACTGCACATGTGCACATACAACACTGGAAAACTAGTAAGTGAGCTGGGGTATCTTGCTTCACCTAAGTAGAATATATGTATTCAAAAAAGTTAGAGAGCCTCTGGTCTGAAGTATTTGTTCCAGAAGGTGGATTTTAATGAGTGTGGGGAAGGGATGGTTAGAAATAGGGTTGTTGGTGCCCTTATTTCTTAGAATAGAAGAAAAAGGACATCAAATGAGCAATCATGTGTTTAAATTCAACTTTTATGATAGTATCTCTTAAAGATAAATTTTATTACTGAAATACAAAATTACAATGAATAAATGAGGACTTTACTTGCTGTTTTTGAAAGCTTGCCACATTCTGTGATATATTTAGGATGGTGGGTGTCCATCTTTCAGCTTTAATATTAAAAATAATTATTTATAATTACTAGTAATCAAAACATTTATTTTCATTCATGATAGGTATATCCTGGAGTTATGAGAAAATTCTGATGAAAATTATATTTACCATACTAAAAGCAATCCAGGTTTATTGAGGCATTTTTTCCTTGCCCTGTTAATAGCTAATTGTGTTGCATTACTTAAGAGGGGCCATATTTTAACAGCAAAGTAATACTTTAAATGTTAATGTATATTTGAAGCCTGTATAAATAACATATTCTGTAAAGGCAGGCTGCTTATCTATAACTTAAATTTGTCTTTTGCAGTAGCAAATGTTTATTCCAGTTGTTTGATTTAGGTGAGCATGAAAAATGAAAGTGAATTCTTCTAAATGAATGTGGGAATGTTTAATTTAGGAGCAACGTAAATAGTATTTGTGTGTATAGTAATATGACAGTGAAATTTGGAAGGGTCCATTATGTTGACATCTGTGTTAAATTTTACCTTGTATCCAAAATGCAACCAAAATTAATACAATCACTGAGACTGTTTTTATCTTTTGAATGTAATGAACAAGGGAATTAGACCTTATCAGTATTTTTTTCTATCCCACCCCCGGTCCTCAAAAAAATTTCTTCTTTGATACTTTTACTGTGTAATTACTTGCTTTATACTGCAAATTTTAGAAAGCAGCTGAGAGGCTGTTTTCAGGAATTTTGTTGGCATTTCCGTCAAGGAAGTAAAAGGAAGTCAATTATAAGCACTGTCTTTGGGGCAAATTAGAAGCAAGCAAAGGTGGCTGAGCATCTGAAGATCCAGATGGAGGCACAGCTGTGTCAAACTACCTGCTTGCAGGTAGTTGTGAATTTTGCTTTCTTTATCTGTAAAACAAAGTATTTAAATTTGATATTAATGATCCTTCTAGCTCTAAAATCTAGTAAGTTTAGACACTTTGAGGAGATTTGATGTGATAGGTGTCTTTTCACTGTGTTCTTCATTTCCTCTAGTGCAGTGGTCATTGGATACCAGGTGTCTCTAGACTAAGTGAATCAGAAGCTCCAGGGACGGAGCCTGGCTATATACTTTATACTTTAAATAAATAAATATTTCTATATTTATTTATATAGAAATATTTATTTATTTATTTTTTTGAAAAGCTCCATAGTATTGGATTCCCACTGTTGGGTTATTTGAAAAATATTTACTCCTGAGAAATCTATAATCTCACCCTAGATTTCAGAACTATTTAGGGCCAGAACTTAAAAAAAAAAAATTATAGTGAGACCGTTTGTATGAAAACATATGTTTATGAATTTGCATCTGCGGGGATTTACACACACAGTGTTGCCTTCTGGAAATACTATCTTGATTGTGTTATGAGACCAAAGCATCTATTAGAACTTCTTCATGCCACTTGAATCCAGTGCTTCTCAATCACCTGTGTCTTCAGGTGTCTTGGTTACTCTTTCTCTCAGCATGACTGTTTGTCGCTGTTTGAATGAACCGTAGATGCAGGTGGTCTTCTAACTCTTAGCCTTTTCAGAGATGATTGGAAACCTCTGTTTTCTCTCATTCTTTGGTTTAGTTCAATTTATATTATCATCTTTTCTTTGCTTTTATCCAAGAGAACCAAATTAGTATGCTTCAACTTTTCATCACCTTTCTTGTTTTTTTCCCTTTCTAGGCAACCTCTGCCCCACTCCTATGTGCTGCACAAAAGGTTGTTAATCTTTCCTATTGAAAATGGAAAATGAACAACAAAACTTTTGCTTAGACATGCAAGCAGTTTTTTTTTTAGTGTGTCAAAAAGAGGTTGATTTAAGAAAACCCGGGCTGAGTGGCAACTAGTGTTGGTGTGGGTGGCTGGGAATGGTGAGCTCTGGGGTTCAGCTCCCCACTCAAGCTTGCTACGTGGGGGCAGGTCAGAGGGGCTGAAGAAGGTAGAGTGGGAGGCCTTGGTGCTGGAGCTCCCTTTAGGGATTGGAAACTGTGACCAGAGCCACTAATGGGAGCAGGAACTGAGCCCATAGCCAGACTCAGACCCCACATGGCACAGTGGGAGATGCTGCAGAATCTTGACACTCCATTTCAGGATCAGCTGCACCAGCGCTACTCACATAGCCTCCTTCTGATGGACATTTTACAGTACGTGGGGGTCTGGATTGAAGACCAGAACTGGCAGGAGGCTGCACTGGGCAACAATGATTTCAAGGCTAACATGCTATTCTTCCACTTCTTTGACCAACTGAACTATGAGTGTGGCCGCTGTAGCCAGGACCCTGAGTGATTGTTGCTACAGCACAACTTGCAGAAATTCTCTTGGGACATTTAGACCTTTCCCCAGGGCTCTACCCAGTTGGCTGAGATGAACTTTAATCTCTTTAATTCTAATCCAGGCTAAGAGGTCCCAGTCGGAGCAAGGAGAACCAGACCTTGAAGCACCTATGGAGATCCAACAACATGAGATTGAATCCTGGATCCTGGAATTGAGGGCTATGATAGAGAAGCTGGCAAAATCCATAGCCAGCTGCAAGAGACCAGCAGGATGTCTTCTGCTACTGATACAAGACCCAGACCCCAGTGAGCACACCTTCTTTGGACACCCATCAGACTGGACAGCAGCAGCTTCTATGGGAAACTCTCAGTGAACTGGATAAAAGGAGAAAGGAGGTGCTGGATGCCTCCAAAGCACTGCTACGTTGATTATCTACCTAATTGAGCTACTGCTGCCAAAGTTGGAGGCATGGGAAGTCCAGCAGCAAAATGCTGCCTTGGAGCTCCCTGGACCACAGGTTGGAATAGCTAAAGAAGTGGTTCATGGCTGGAACAAGGCTGTTTGATCTGTGTCAGCTGCTGAAGGAGCTGAAGGGACTGAGTCACCTTGTTGGCCAACAGGATGACCCTCTGACCAAAGGGATGGACCTATGGAAGGCCCACATCACAGAGTTGCTGCAGTGTCTGCTCTGCAAAGCTTTTGTGGTAGAAACCTAGTCCTGCATGTCCTAAACTCCCTATTGACCTCTCATCATCAAGACTGGGAGGAAGTTCACTGTCCAAACAAGGCTGCTGGTGAGATTCCCAGAAGGCAGTGGGTCACTGACTGCAGAAATCTCCCTTGACAGGAATCCTCTTCAATTACAAGGTTTCCAGAGGTTCAACATTAAGACTTCAAAACAGAAAAATTTGACAGTTTTGACAGAAGGGGCAGAGTCAGGGCCTAGTTTGGGACTTTGACTACCTTACTCTGGTGGTTCTGGAAAGGGCAGCAATGGGGGGGTGCTGGGTGCAACAGAGGAACTGCACATTATCAGCTTCACGGTTGGCTACACCTACCAGGGTCTGACGCAGGAGCTGAAAACAGACATCCTCTGTGTGATGATTATTTCTAATATGAACCTACTCTTGATTTTCTGGACCTCTGTTCTCTGGTTCAGTCTGCTCAGCTCAAACCTCCAGAATCAGCACTTCTTCTCCAGCCTGCCCTAAAGACCCCCTGGAGCTTGCTGGGCCCTGCTCTTAGTTGGCAGTTCTCCTTACATTGGCTGAGGCCTCAAACTGGAGCCAGCTGAGCATGATGAGGGACAAGCTGTTCGGGCAGAACTCTAGGATTAAAGGTGCATGGTTGTTCTGAGCTGACTTCACTAAGCAAGAAAGCCCCCCAGGCAAGCTACCGTTCTAGACATGGCTGGACCTGGTACATGACTACCTGAAGGATCTCTGGAATGATGGACACATCATGGGCTTTGTGAGCTGGAGCCAGGAATGCCAACTGCTGAAGAAGACCATCTCTGGAACCTTTCTGTTGCTCTTCAGTGAATCATTGGAAGGGGGCATTACCTGCTCCTGGGTAGAACACCAGGACAATGATAAGGTGCTCCTCTACTCGGTGCAGCCTTGCATCAAGGAGGTACTGCAGTCACTCACACTGACCGAAATCATCCACCACTACCAACTGCTCCCTGAGGAGAACATACCTGAGAATCTGCTGTACTTCCTCTACCCCCACATCCCCCAGGATGAGACTTCTGGATGCTACTACGAGGGGAAAGTTAATTTCCAGGAACAGAGGAAGTACCTGAAACAGAGGCTCATTGTGGTCTGTAATAGACAGGTGGATGAGCTGCAACAACTGCTGGAGCCCAAGCTGGAGCCAGAACTGGAATCATTGAGCTGGAGCCAGGGCTACCACCAGGGCAAAAGCTAGGCCTGGAGTTAGAGCACTGGAGCCCACTTAGGTGTGGTATCAGAAGGAATGCCAGAACTGAAGCTGGAGCCTATTCTGGAGCCATTCCCTGAGAAACCCTGGAGACATTGTTGTTGCTCTAAGATATGCTTCTAGTGTAACTTGGGATGCAAATGGAAGTGGGCCCTGTTTATGTGGCTTTTTCCTGCCTGGTATGTTAGAGGAACAGTCCTGTTCAGAACAAGGCCTTTCTGAGCATAAATGGCTAATAAACCTTGTGGCGACCTGGAAAAAAGAAAGCAAGCCCGTAGATTTTTTTGTTTTGTTTTTAAATTTAAAAAATCCCTGTGTAATTTGTCTTGGTGTATCCAGTCTTCCTTCATCTGATATCACTGGGGCTTGACAGTTATTTACCAGGGAATAGTCCTTTTGATAGAGTAGATCTCTTTCTTCATTAGTAAATGTGCTATTTATTAAAGTTTGTTTTCCTTTCTTAACCTTCTTGGCATGATAATGAGTAATAATGGGTGGGTGGATGTTGAATGTAGAACAAATTTGTTAGTATGACCAAAGCTTAACCAGACACAGACCTTGATGAGAAAGAAAGTTTGACACCTTATACCAGGGGTTGTGAGAATTATGACCTGTGAGTGGTAACCTTGGGATCTCTGTTTTCTGCCCAACTGTTAAAAGATCTATGGAGTTCACATTTATTGGAATTGGAATTGGTGAATAGATTTTTGTTTTTCCTCTTGGGGTTAAACATGCATTTGCAAGGACTCTCTCATCTTTATTTTCCATTTTTTGCATTGATGGTTACGCATATGATGGCAAGTTTAATAACTATAATTGACTTTTTACAGACCACATAGGAAATAAAACAATTCTAGTTACATCTTTATTAAAGCTTTTTAGGATTATTCCTTGAATTTGTTAATTGTTCTTAAAATAAATTGAAGAATACACTAAAACTGAGTGGAACATGAGCTTACTGATACCTTTCCCCAATCCTAACTTTTCAGCAGTTATCTTTGGATTGATAACACTGATCTAGAAATTTTTAAACATCTTTGATAAAATGTACTTAGGTAAAATGTAAGGTGTTATGAATCAGTGCTTATGAAACAGCAGTTGGCATGGTGGACAAGATGATATAAATTCTAATTAGTTTTGATTCAGAAATATTCTTAAGATTTATTTTGAATGCCGTAATATTTTCATATATTGCCTTTGACAAAGCAAGACTGACCTCACCTATATATATAGTTTTTAAAGATTTTATTTTTCCTTTTTCTCCCCAAAGCCCCCCAGTACATAGTTGTGTATTTTTAGTTGTGGGTCCTTCCAGTTGTGGCATGTGGGATGCCACCTCAATGTGGCCTGAGAAGCAGTGCCATGTCCGGCCCAGGATTTGAACCGGTGAAACCCTGGCCTGCTGAAGTGGAGTACGTGAACTTAACTACTCCACCACAGGGCCGGCCCCTGACATCACCTATATTGAAAATTATTATTTAGTACTCTTTAATGGTGGCTGGGAAGGTAAACCAAATCAAGACACCTCAGTTCTTCCTTTGTAGTATCTTGCTTTCACTCTTTTGTCTCTGTTACTACTGCTTTTTCTCAACTTTAAGCCTTCATTCTCACATTATAAGAGCAGTGCAAGTTTGGGGATAATGGGAATGTAGGTAGCTTCAGGAATCCATCTTTCTACCTGGACAAAAATTGAACTGGCAGAAGTTGTCTCATGTAACTGTTTTGGAACTCTGAAGTCTGTTGAATGCTTGCAACTTCCAGGGGAAGATTTGATGGTTTATTTTGGTCAATTTCAGCTCTTAGTACAGTAGCAGCAACCCATACTCACCCCCAGCCATGTGGCAGAGAGCTGTGCACATCTTCTACGTCCTCCAAATATTGGGGATCTCTGTCCTGGTTGCTCGTTACTGCTTCTGATCACACAGATGCAGACAAACAGTTGGGCATCCATTGTTCTTGCATCTACCCCATTGTTGCAAGCCCCACCCTCCCTGGCTGAAGTGATTTCCAGGGGGCTTACAGGGCTAGTGCCCATGTTCTCCCTTTCAGTTTTCACTTTTCTTCCTTTTGAGGGCCAGCCATTCAACACTAGGATGTTCAAAAACAACTGCATGTATAGGGAAATTAGAAAGTGACTGTACATGTCCAGGGAAAGGCTCAGAAGAGATCTGAGAAGACCTCAAGTTTACATCTAAGGCTGATCCTTGGCAGAAGGACTGCCTACAACAAGCAGCAAAACAAAAACACTGAGCAAAAGCAGTAACAACAACAACAGCAAACCCTGAGGAAGGGAGAGAATCTGATTTCTACAGGTACCTCATTACTAGATTCAAACAAAAAAATCACAAGCCATACAAAGAAACAGAAAAGTATGGTCCATTCAGAAGAAAAAAAGTAAATCACTGGAAAGTGTCCCTGAGAAAGACATAATGGGAGGTGTACTAGACCAAGACTTTAAAACAGCTCTCCTAGAGATTTGTGAAGAACCAAAGGAAGATGTGGAGGAAGCCAAGAAACCATGTGTGAACAAAATGGAAGTATCAATAAAGAAGTAGAAGACCTAAAAAGAAACCAAAAGGAAATTCTGGAGTTGAAAAGTATATTTACTGAAACAAAAAATTCACTTGAGGGATTCAGAGGCAGATTTGAGCAGGCAGAAGAAAGAATCAGCAAACTTGAAGATAAGACAATGGAAATGATCAAATCTGAGGAACAGAAAGAAAAAGAGTTGAAGAAAAGGAAACAGAAGCTAAGGGACCTGTGGGACACCATTAAGTGGACTAGTATATGCATTGACAGAGTTTCAGGAGGAGAAGAGAGAAGGGCAAGAAGAATATTTGAAGAAACCACAGCTGAAAACTTGCCAAATTTGATGAAAGATGTGAATATAAACATCCAGGAAGCTCAACAAGCTCTACATAATATAAACTCAAAGAGACCCACACCAAGATGCGTTGTAGTCAAACATTGAAAAGACAAAGACAAAGAAAGAATCTTGAAAGCAGCAAGAGAAATGAATCATCACATACACGGGATCCTCAGTAAGATTGTGAGCAAATTTCTCTTCAGAAATGTTGGAGGCCAGAAGAGAGTGGGCTAATATATTCAAAATGCTAATGAAAAAAAGCTGTGAACTAAGAATCCTATATCCAGCAAAACTGTCCTTCAAGAGTGAGGGGAAAAATTAAGATATTCTCAGATAAACAAAAGTCAAGGGAGTTTGTGACCTCTAAACCTGTCCTGCAAGAAATGCTCAAGGGGATGCTGCAAGATAAAATGAAAGGATGCTAAAGAGTAACTCAAAGCCGTAGAGAGAAGGATCTCAATAAAGGTAAATCAATGGCCAATTGTTAGTATTATTGTAACAGTGGTTTGTAAGTATACGTTTTGTTTTCTCTGTGATTTGAGATCAATACATTTTTGATCAAGTCATTATTGATAAGGAAGGAGGTGATTATGTCATTCTGCTATTTGTTTTCTAAATGCCTTTTAGCTATTTTGTGTCCCTCATTCCTGCATTATTGTTTAAGGAAAAAAACACATTAGTCTAAAAGTTAGTATTATTGTATCTTTGATTTGTAATTTGAAATCTTGTTTTCCATATAATTTAAGAAACTGCATTTAAAAGAATTATTAGTTTATAGTTTTGGGCATGCAATGTATAAAGATGTAATTTTGTTACATCAGTAAATGAAAGGGGTGGCGACAGAGCTGTGAAGGAGCAGAGATTTTGTGTGTTATTGAAGTTAGTATAAATTAAAATTACAATGTGATAACTTTAGCATGTTACATGTAATTCCCATAATAAAGAATACAGTGCTAGAAGATACATGAAATGAGAAAGGAGTTTAAACATTTCACTACGAAAAACAACTAAACACAAAAGAGGGCAATAATGCAGGAATGACAGAAAAGCTAAAAGACATTTAGAAAACAAATAGCACAATGACATAAGTAACTCCTTCCTTAATAATGGCTTAAAATGTCAATTAATTCAACTATCCAATCAAAAGACAGAGATGGATAAAAACACATGATTCAACTATATGCTGTCTCTAAGAGATTCACTTTAGACCCAAGAACACACAGAGGTTGAAAGTGAAAGGATGGAAAAAAATATTCCATTCAAATAATAATCAAAAGAGAGCAGGGGTGGCTATGCTAATCTCAAACAAAATGGACTTTAAATCAAAAAGATTATAAGAGACAAAGAAGGACATTATGTATTAATAAATGTTCAGTGCAGCCAGGAGATATAACAGTTATAAATGTTTACACACTTTGTGACAGACCATCAAAATATATGAATCAAAAGCTGACAAAAGTGAAGGGAGAAATAGTTCTACAATAATGGTTGAGACTTCAGTACCCCACTCACAAGAATGGATAGAACAACCAGACAGAATATAAGTATGGAAATAGAGTATTTAAGCAACATGAGAAACCAACTAGATCTAACAGATATATGCAAAACATTCTACTCAAAAACAACAGAATACGTAGTCTTCTCAAATACACATGGGACACTTTCCAGGATAGAAAATATGTTAAGCCACAAATTAAGTGTCAGTAGATTTAAAAAGATAAAAATACCACAAGGGGATGAAGTAACTCCTCTGACCACAATGGGATGTTAATGAAGAAATAATTAAAAAAGGAAATCCGAAAAATTCAGAAAATTTTGGAAATTTAACAACACTTTTAAACAACTAATGGATCAAAGAAGAAATCACAAGAGAATTTAGAAAATACTTAGAGACAAATGGAAACGAAAACACAACATACGAAAACTTATGGGAAACATCCAAAGTGGGGAAATTTATAGCTGTAGATGCTTGCAATTGTAAAACAAGGAAGATCCCAAGTCAACAACCTAACTTTACAACTTAAGAAACTAGAAAAAGAAAAACAAACTAAATGCAAAGCTAGCAGAAGGAAGGAAATACTAAAGATTAGAGCAGAGAGAAATGAGATAGAAAATGGGCGAGAAAGTTGATGAAACTAGAAGTTGGTTTTTCAAAAAGATCACCAAAGTTAACAAACTTTTGGCTAGATGGACTACAAAAAAAAGAGAAGTGTCTCAAATTACTAAAACCAGAACCGAAAATGTGGACATTAGTGCCAATTATACAGAAATTAAAAGGGTTATCAGAGAGTACTGTGAACAGTTGTTTGTTGACAAATTGGATAACTTAGATGAAATGGGACAAAATCCCAATGGAAAAAACGTACCAAGACTGTATCACAAAGAAATAAGCAAGTGGTAAGGAGGTTGAATCAGTAACAAAAAAAATCTCCCAACAAAGGAAAGCCAGGACCCGACGGCTTGACTGGTGAATTTTAATAAACATTTAAAGGACAACTCGTGCCACTCTTTCTCTGCCTTTTCCCAAAAAATTGGAGAGGAGGGAATGCTTCCTAACTCATTCTGTGAGGCCAGCATTACCCTGATACCAAACTCAGGCAAAAGACACTCTGAGAAAAGAAAACTACAGACCAATATTTCTTTTGAACAGTGATGCAAAAATCCTCAAGGAAACACTAGCAAACAATTCAGTAGCATATTAAAAGGATTATATACCATTACCAAGTGGGATTTATTCCTGGGGTGCAAAAATGGTCTAACATATGAAAATCAATCAGTGTTTGCAGGTGATAAGATCTTAGATGTAGAAAGTCGTAAAGATTCCACACACACAAAAATCCCGTTAGAACTAATAAATGAATTCAGCAATACAGCAGGATACAAAGTTAACACAAAAACCAGTGCATTTCTATACACGAACAATCCGAAAGGAAAGTTACGAAAACAATTTCATTCACAGTAGCATCAAAATGTATAAAATATTTAGGAATTAACTTAACCAAGGCATTGAAAGACTTGTACAGTGAGAAATACAAAACATTGCTGAAAGAAATTAAAGAAGACGCAGTTAAAGGAAACATATCCTATATTCAAGGATTAGAAGGCTTAATGTTGTTAAATGTCAGTTCTACCCAAAGTTATCTACAGAGTCAATGCATTCCTTATCAAAATCCTGATGATTTTTATTGCAGATAAAAAACCTGTCCTAAAATTCACATGTAATCTCAAGGCACCCCAAATAGCCAGAACAATCTTGAAAAAACAAAAATCTGGAGGACCCACACTTTCCGATTTCAAAACTTACTGTAAAGCTTCAGTAATCAAAACAGTGTGGTATTGGCATAGAGACAGACATACAGATCAACAGAATAGAAAAGAGAGCCCAGAAATAAACCATCAAATATAGGGTCAAATGATTTTTCACAAAGGTGCCAAGACCATTCAGTGGACAAAGAACACTCTTTTCAACAAACACTATTGGGGAAACTGGATATCCACCTGCAAAAGAGTGAAGTTGGATCCTTACTATTACCAAATACAAAAATTAATTAAAAATGGATCAATGACCTAAATGTAAGGCCTAAGACAATAAAACCCTTTTTAAAAGAAAACAGGACAAAAGCTTCATGACGTTGGATTTGACAGTGACTTCTTAGATATGATACCCACCAAAGGCATATGGAACCAAAGAAAAAATAGCTAAGTTGGACTTCATGAAAATTTTGTGCCTCAAAAGACAGTATCCTCAGAGTGAAATGGCAGCCCACAGAATGGGAGAAAATATTTGCAAAACCTATACCTGATAAGGGATTAATGTTGAGAATATATAGGGAACTCCTAAAACCCAACAACAACAAAAATCAAACAACATAATTCAAAAATAAGCAAAGAACTTGAATAGATGTTTGTCCAGAGAAGGATATATGAATGGTCGATGAGCACATGAAAAGATGCTCTGCATCACTAATCATTAGGGAAACGCAAATCAAAACTACAGTGAGATACCACTCACACCCATTAGGATGGCTGCTATTCAACAAGCAACAAATGTTGGCCAGGATTTGGGGAAATTGGAACCCTTGAGCTCTGTTGGTGGGAATGTAAAATGTGGAAAACGGTTTGGTGGCTCCTCAAAAAATTAAAAATAAAATTACCGTATGATCTAACAATTCCACTTCTGGGTACACCCCTAAAAAAATGGAAAGCAGGATTTCAAAGAGAGATTTGTATACTTACGTTTTGTGTTTTTTTGAGGAGTAGCCCTGAGCTAACATCTGTAGCCAATCTTCCTCTACTTTATTTGTGGGACACCTGCCATAGCATGGCTTGACAAGCGGTGTGTAGGTCCACATCTGGGATCCAAACTGGCGAACCCTGGGCTGCCAAAGAAGAACGTGTGAACTTAACTGCTGTGCCACTGGGCTGACCCCTGTATACTTATGTTTTATAACAGTATTATTCACAATAGTTAAAATATAGAAGCAACCCAAGTGTTCATAGATGAACGGACAAGCAAAATGTGGTATATACGTACAATGTAATAATTCAGCCTTTCAAGGAAGGAAATTCTGCAATTCATGCAAATCCATGTTACTACCTGGATGAATTTTGAGGAGATTATTGCTTGTGAAATAGGCCAGTCAGAAAAAGACAAATAATCTATGATTCCACTTATTCGAGGCCATTTAGTTGAAATTGTAAAGACAGAAAATATAATGGTGGATGCTGAGGGAGGGGAAAATGGGGAGTTTTCATTTGGTGGGTATAGAGTTGCAGTTTTACAAAATGAAAAGAGTTATGGGGATGGATGGTCGCGATGGGTTGCACAACAATGTGCAACCCTAATTGCCCCACTTGTGGTGACTTCTCTTTCTCCTAAACGTGTATGGCATTTATTATTTAAACAATTCAATTAGTAGTTGGCATTGGCTGATATTTGTTGCTGTGCATCTGTCTTATTTCCCTGAATATCTCTAAACTTAGTGGGCTCAGAGTTATATATTAAAATTATTTGTATTACCCACTTAATAATGAGTTGATTTATTGATGTTTGGTGAATAATAAGTATAGATGCTCTTCAAGTAAATTTCAGACCTATTTGTGAAATTCAAGAGCATCTGGCAATGTTTCCGCAGAAGACATACTTGGTATTCAGATGAGGTACTAGACTTTGGTAAATTTTTCTAGAGCAATTAAATGCGGTATCAGAAAGTTGTCTGTTTGTAAGGTGACTTTGTATATATTTCCAGGCAATAAAATAATTTTGAGAAATTTGTAATAATTTGTTTTTGGCTATACTATTGTAGTAGAAGTAAGTATTAGTATTTGGGTACTAATGTTGTTTATGTGCTGGGTTAAGTAAAGTTAGTTCTAGAAATATTTCACTCGGTCAGTGTTGAAATGTTTGTAAAGATTTTAAGTCAGATGAGTTAAAATGGGCTTGAAGATAGCAATTGTATGTTATTTTACCATGGCAGTGCATTTTCTCTATATAGAAATCAGGATTTAATGTTTTTGTTTTGAGTCAATAGTTTGCACAAAAGTTTGTTAGTCTTGTGTGTGTGTGTGTGTATGTACACACACATGCATTTGCCTTCTCTAGGGTTCTGATTAGAATATTGAACTATTAAAATAAATTTATTGCTCTTAAGAACCTGTAGACAATGTTTCAACAACTTTTATTCCTTTCTGTCAAACACTTAGAAAAATGGGTGAGTATTACTTCAAAAATTTTAATGAGAAATGTGTTTAGCAAATGCACAAAACTAAATAATGAATTAGACTTCTGAACTATTAATTAGAGTAGTATCCAGTTTATAGTAATACCTTTTCCTTTCCAGCTATTATATCCCTTGTTGTTTCAGAGAATCTAATTAGGATATAAGTTCCTCAAGGATAGGGATTTCATTTTAGATGTGTTTGTGTCCTCAACGTCTACCCTAATGTCTTAAATCACAGTGCTTCAGTAAATAGTAAGATGATAAAATGTCTATTTTTCTGGCTTTGGGAGAGTTTGTTTTTATTGTGGGAGAATGACTTTACTCTGATTTTATTTGATTTGTTTTCTTTTTACAGCCCCATCGACAAACCTTCAGATTCTCTCAGTATAGGCAATGGTGATAATTCCCAGCAGGTAAGATTTTGAAACTGTATCACTTCATTTATCTGCCATCCCCTGAAAACAAAGTATTCTATGCAAGCGAATATTTCAGATAGTGAAAAAGACTTTACTGAAACAATTGAAAAACACTTTTCATGGACATCTTTGTTAAATGTATTATATTAGCCTTCTTTTCCTCCACAGAATATGTAGAGCATAATTTAACCCTTTCTTGATGACTCAGAATTACTGTGAAGACCATATATTATTATATTGTGTGCCAATAAATCAGTGTCCTTAGAGTATTGCTGGTCTTTTTGACCCTATACCAAGTGGTTCCAGACTAACGTGACTTTTGCATTTGTGATATTTAGAGTTGTTTCTCCGCCATATGATCCCTTTGTCCCTTGCTGTCAACTTTAATTTTCTATTTTTCTCATCATACTTGTCCCCAATAGTTTTCTCCTTACCTCCAAATGATAAACCAGTCAAGTTCAAAGTTGCATCTAAATGATACTGAGTGAAGTCATGATTTTTCAAACATGCTTTGTGTCATCTTTACTTGTTGCTAGCTTTTCACTGCTTAAGTTTCTGTACATCTTCTTACATTGATAAAAAAAAAAAAGTGTAGTTCTAATCTCCTCCATAAAGAATGACCAGTTTCCCACAGTGTTTGTGAGAAACGTAGAGCTTAAAATACAGCACTTTTCCAAACTTTTTGCTCACAAGTGCCGTAAAAGAATTTGAAAATCCATTTATACTCTTGTGTATTTTAGGGTAAGATAAAAGTCTTTTTCATAATAAGTTAAAAATAGTTGCAAAGGATGTAATTTTCAGCATATTGCCAATATTGGTACTTTTAAATAAAAGTGCTACATGTTAATAAATATCTAAGAAATTTTAACATCAGAATGTTTTGTTACCCCATCATCCATTAAAAAAATACACAAGCTCTCCTTTAATATTCAGGAATTTTGCATCCTTCCTTTTTCTCTTTGAATATGTTTTTCTGTTTCCACTGCCATTACAGAATTTGATCTTAATGCAATATAGTTTATACCTGACAGGCATATACTTCTCTCAAATGAAAACAGACATATAAATTTCAAATCAAAACCAGAAATATTTTTCCTGCAACACGGCTTTAAATGCCAAATTAATTTCTTCTAAAGTTTTATTTGTAGTATCAATTTGATCAAAGCAACTTATGTAAGTATAGATTTTGACAAAAATCAATCATCAAACATCAACACTAAACTTATATTGGAAATTCCTCTCTTGATGAGGTAGACAGGGCCCTCTAAGAATTAATGTTCATGTATCCCTAGACAAATGTTACCTGCTGGGAAAAGGAGACAAGTTTCAGCAGCATTTCTAGTCATTTTTCTAAATGTAAGTGCTGAGACATCTTGTTCCTATAAATAAATAGATGGAAGAATGAGTATGACGTCAGTATCACTCAAATCTTTGAACTCCTAAATTAAATACCTAAGAATCACATGAGGATTTACCATAAAAATTATTTTTAGTGATGTGTTTGGAAATAATTTGATTAGATCTTCCTTCCCTTTTGTTCAAAGCTAGAGTATTGGGGATCACCCACTTTGTGAAAGAATCTGATCATTAGAGTCAGCCTCTCTCTCATCAGTGATCTGAATATTTCTAATAAATTTTTGTTTCGCTCCCAGAAACTTTTCACTCTTGGTCAGAATACTATAGTTAGATCCCAGAGAGTAAGAAATATTCTTTTCTTTGTAAAGCGAGAGAAGTCAGGTTGTAAAAGGAGAGGAGACTGGCTTAGTCTTTCCAGGAGAGTCAGTTTTAGAAAAGTGTACATATGTAAGTTGATGGATTTTCTGAAAATTCATGCTCATAAAAATGTCTTCCAGTATGCCAGTTTGAAGACCGCTGTTCTACTCCCTTTAGTTGCAAGCCTTTCTAACTGTGGCTTATTAAAATGTATAGACCTGTGTTGACTCTTCTTTTCTTTTCCTGTTTTATTCAGATATCTAACAGTGATACGCCCTCACCACCACCTGGTTTATCCAAATCCAATCCAGTCCTCCCCATCAGTTCATCCAATCACAGTGCACGGTCTCCTTTTGAAGGGGCAGTAACTGAGTCACAGTCGTTATTCTCAGACAACTTCCGCCATCCCAACCCGATCCCCAGTGGGCTTCCTCCTTTCCCCAGCTCCCCACAGACATCCAGTGACTGGCCTACAGCACCAGAGCCGCAGAGCCTCTTCACATCGGGTAGGTCACAGTACTGCTGCGCGTTGGTGTTTGTGCTCAGCCTAACATGAGACCCTTGGTGGATATGTTTTTATCCTCTTCCTCTGCACTCCTTTCTTCATAAAAATGTGAACATTTAAATTGCATGAAATTGGAGGGTTACCTAAGCTGTTGTATGACCTAGAACTTACTATGTTAATGTACTGATTTCTTCAGAAATCAAGGGTTAGATCATTTTCCCAGTGATAAAATGCTTGTTCCTCAAGGAAGTATTAAGGACTTACATTTTTAATCAGATTGTATTTGTATGGTTATATTTAAGATGTTTTACCCCAGCTGACAGAGAGGTACGTTAGTTAATGTTAAAACTTCTATCTTGTCATTTTTGAGCCATTTCCATTTTTATTCATTATAAGTGCTATTATTAATATGTGGGATGGCATGAAATTAACATTGACAATAGCACCTTTGGAGCAGACAATTAAAAAAAACTGTAAAGGTTAAATAGGTATTTTTTTTCATTAGATCACATTATTTTTTCTTAGCAGTATATAAAGCATATATTCAAAAGTATTTATACTTTTTGATAAATACATATTAAAAAATAAACTTTATTAAGTGAATTCTGTCACATCATAATTGTTATTTCTTTATTTCTTTAAATGACTTAATTCTGGGTTTTGATTATGAATGGTTGAGAGTATAAATCGAGTATTAGGGACTTTGTTTTCTTGGATTAGCGATTAAAATTTTCCTGTATTGGGGGCTGGCCCAGAGGCATAGTTGTTAAGTTTATGTGCTGTGCTTTGGCAGCCTAGAGTTTGCGGGTTCAACCTTTGGCATGGACCTACACACCACATGCCAAGCCATGCTGTGGTGGCATTCTATATACAAAATTGAGGACGACTGGCATGGATGTTAGCCCAGGGCCAATCTTCCTCAGAAAAACAAATAAACAAATAAACATAATAAACAGAAAAAAAAATCCACATAATTCACTTTTTGAAGTTAGTTAAGAATGAAATCATTTCTAGAAGTACATTAGGCCTTTTGTAATTTTTTAATCTTAATGAGCTAAGAAATTGTACAGATTTTGCATATATGTGACTATCTTGTCATCTGACATGTTTAACTTCAGCTACTGTGGATACTCATTAAGCATGAAAGTGAGCTCATATATTTTCAATTCATCACGGATTTTCTTCCCAACAGAAACAATCCCAGTATCATCCTCTACAGACTGGCAAGCAGCGTTTGGCTTTGGCTCTTCTAAACAACCAGAGGATGACTTGGGTTTTGATCCCTTTGATGTCACTCGAAAAGCCTTAGCAGACCTGATTGAAAAGGAACTATCAGTCCAAGACCAGCCTTCCCTTTCGCCCACATCTCTTCAGAACTCCTCTTCACACACTACAACCACCAAAGGTCCGGGCTCTGGATTCCTGCATCCCGCTGCACCTGCAAACGCCAACTCTCTCAATAGTACCTTTTCAGTCTTGCCACAAAGGTTCCCTCAATTTCAGCAGCACCGAGCGGTTTATAATTCATTCAATTTCCCAGGCCAGGCAGCCCGCTATCCTTGGATGGCCTTTCCACGCAATAGCATCATGCACTTGAACCACACAGCAAACCCCACCTCAAATAGTAATTTCTTGGACTTGAATCTCCCGCCACAGCACAACACAGGTCTGGGAGGGATTCCTATAGCAGGTAGGTTCATTTACAGCCTTTGAGAATTTGTGACTAATTCACGTCTTCAGGTCGTTGGGTGGGTAGGGAGGGTACTGTTGAATACCAGAGAGTACTTATCATTGGTCTTGGAAGTTTCTATGGGGGAAGAAGTTAGAGGTCTTACCATAACCTGAAAACTTTTAATTGGATGGATGCCTTGTAATATTGAGCTTTATAAGGATGGTGGAGTATTATACCTAGTTATTGCTTGGAAACATTTTACTTAGAGGATAGTTACTAACCCTTCATATGGCATATAAATGCAAAAAGAAAAAAAGTGGGCACTGAAATTACAGTGCTATAAAGTCCAACACACATGATAAAAATTCTGAGTATACATTCTAAAAGTAAACTGTTCAAAAAAATGTTTTAAAGATTGTAATTAGTGAGAGCATGAGGGATAAAGCCACTCTCTAGCTACTTTTGGCAATTACTTATTTTGACTGATACACACGTGAACACACCTCAAAACTATGCTATATGTTACAAAAATACTTAATATTTGAGAACTCCGATTATTAATGTTTCACAGACATCATGTCATAAGTATACTTTCTGTGAAAAAGAAATTGTTCAAGGAGAGGCATTTTCCCTTTTAGTCTGTTATGTTTTTATTTCTGGGGAAAATACTAGGTTTCTGTAAGTGAGCTCAGAATACTTCTGGTTCTGCACCGCTATCCTTGCACATTTCAGAACTTTTGAGTTTTAAGGTCCAATATAACATTTTTTAGATCAAGTGACTTAATGTATAAAGGAATCATTCTTATTCATAGTCTTTTCATTTAGTTTGGGCTTTAGAGGTGATTCGTAACAAAGAAAGTTTGTTTCTATCCTGATTCTCTCAAGTAGAATAGAGTAGTTCCTCACTCTGTAACATAACTCATAAAATGTGCTTTTATCCCTTGTCATGGCATTTAAGATATGGCATGACACAGCGTTAATGTGGTATTACCAGCAAGGTGTTCATTCATCTGCTTTTAGTAAGGTTGGTAGATGAATTTGCAGAGATCCATCAAAACTCTGCTCTTTTCCCTTTGTGACCAACAACATTTCATTTTCAAGACACATAAGTGAGTTGAGAGAGTATGGTTTGTGGCTGTTGACACAGTGAAGTGAGCAGTTGATACAGTGAAGTTAATTTACATAAGTTTGGTAGCATCTTTTGTAGTGGTTTGCACATTGGTGGCACTCATGATATTTGTTCATTTGATAATGATAGCTAGTAGGTAATCCAGAGTAACATTTTCAGTCCTCTCCATCTACATGATATTCACTTGTGAAACAGTAAGTGTTCAGTTCCCGGTACTCCCTTTCTTCTTCTATTCAAGAAAGTATATTAGAGTGTGATTTTGTTTTGTTTTAATCATTTAGCTATATGACATTTCAATTACTAGTAGTATATGTTAAAGCTGTTCATAACATTAAAAGTTGAAGTTAGGTTTCCCTAAATATTCCAAACATTTAAAAATAAAATATTAAACCGATTACAATGAATATTTGGGTTCCTCTTTGCCCAACAATGAACTAGGCCCTGTGGGTAATACCAAAGAAGTATAAAGTATGGATACTATTCAGGTACTTTACAGTGTAGGTGAAGAGATAAAATCAGATTATGGATGAAAGTGGTAACTATGTAATACTGGAATCTGAGAGACATCGGTGGAGCCTATAATGTTGGGAGGCTTTATTGAAGAAGTAGGAATTGATTTGTACTGTGGTATCTTGGATTTGAATTATCAGCAGGGAAAGAGAACGACCTTTTATGTTGGTGGAAACTCCTGACTGAAGGCCTAGAGGCAGGAATTAGTAAGTCCTCACGTTAGGAAGCAATAGAACTGCCTTCTGTGACAGGAGGTGCTTCATGTATCGTCTGGATCGAACGGATGAGAAGATGGGGAGCTCTGACAGCAAGGCCAAGCAGTGTGGACTGATCTGATAGGAAGGAGGATGCCTTTGTGGAACTCTAGTCCTTAGCTGTCTTCATTGTATACTTTTATTTGACTTATTACTTGCCCATCTTTGAGAAACTATTTGTTCTTCCAATTTCATAGTCATCATATTGTCCTTTAGCACAAAAAGAGCAGTTTTAGCCCAAATATTTCAAGCCATTAGATATTTTGGAAATGTCACCCTGGTAATGAGTAATCACTGATTTGTGAGAGTAGTTGTCCTCATGTTAGTCATTTGAAATGTTTATTTGAAGTAGATACTTTATGAAAAAAATGAGGCTTTAAATTATGGTTCTGTCTTTCTAGGTTTTTCTTTTTCTTTAGCATATATTCAACCATAGAGCCGTAAATATTTTCTTCCTCAGAAATTCTAACAATGAAGTCACTAACTGTAGGTTCTGAATCGTTGTATTTTGTGGGAGGTGGGGAGAGTTTATTTCAGACTTTTAGTTCTTGACTATGCTGCATACTTGCTTGGTATTCAAATGGTAACTTAGGATTAAGCTTATTATTAGATTACTTTTAAGGCTCCGATGACTAGAGAAATATTAGTGTTCTATTTTTTGTTTTTCTCTTTTGAGGAAGAGTAGCCCTGAGCTAACTGCTGCCAAGCTTCCTCTTTTTGCTGAGGAAGACTGGCCCTGAGCTAACATCCGTGCCCATCTTCCTCTGCTTTATGTGTGGGACGCCTACCACAGCATGGCTTGCCAAGCAGTGCCATGTGCACACCCGGGATCCGAACCAGCGAACCCTGGGCCCCTGAAGCAGAACGTGTGCACTTAACTGCTGCACCACTGGGCCGGCCCCTAGTTTTAATGTACCAAAATACTTAAAATTGTTTTCAAGAGTTGCACGGAACCCTCTTATGGCCTGTACATATTTGGCAGATACCTCAGAAAGCTGAATGTTCTAAGCTTCAAAACAGAACAGTTTTTCAATTGTAGCCAGATGATTTAGGATTTTTAGTAACAATTAGAAATGACAAAAAGTAAAATTCTAGAATGCTATGTATGTCTTAACTGTGTCTCCTTTGACGAAATTTCATACCTAGGCAATGGCTGCCTTCCCTACCCCTAGTTGTAATTCATTTGTTCTTCAGTTGAACTACTGAAATAGATTCACTTTGTATTCTCCAGTGATTATCATGGCATCTTACACAGGGTAGCTGTTCATTAAGTGTTTCATAACGAGGAGTACTTACTGTTTCAGTTAGACCTGCCTCTTTAAGATATGCTTAGACAGTATTCAACACTGGAGGAGACACGTATATTTATTCTTTAGATATGTAGAGCAAAATAGGGTCCCTGACCTTTAGGAGCAAATGCTCAGAGGTGTCAGTCACCTACATATTATCCCCATACCATGTCTATATTTATTATATATTTGTATTTAAAGTTTTTAGTTTTGATTTGTTTTAGTTAGTTCTTAAAAATGGATACATCTGAAACCTGTCATGGGAAGGACAGTTGCCAGAGGTTTGACAGAAATGCAGCTTCCATTCCCTTTGCCTGATGGAAAACATTTTTGTGTTTAAAATTTGTTTCCTTAATTAGGTGAAGTCTTTTTAGCAGCATTTTCTTGGCTGCACATGTGCTTTTCTAAGTATAGAAGGATTTTTTTCTTTTTTTTTTTAGGATTTTATTTTTCCTTTTTCTCCCCAAACCCCCCTAGTACGTAGTTGTATATTTTAGTTGTGGGTCCTTCTAGTTGTAGCCTGTGGGATGCCACCTCAGCATGGCTTGGTGAGCAGTGCCATGTCTGCGCCCGGGATCGGAACCAGCAAAACCCTGGGCCACCAAAGCAGAGCACGCGAACTTAACCAGCCGGCCGTGGGGCCCGCCCCTAGAAGGAGTTTTGAAATAAATATTCTTGGGAGAAAACTTTGATTGGTGGGCAGTTATAGTAAGTCCATTCAGACTTTTTTTTTATTATTGGAGCCATGTGTTTTTGTTTTAAAAGTGAGTTTTCTTGTCCTAAAAAGTGACTGATCTTGTCTAACTCCTTCATTTTAGGAATGGCAAAGCTGTGTTCCAGAAAGGTTAAATAACTGGTTAGAGGTCACACATTCAATTAGTAGTAGAATTAGGATAAGAATGCAGATTCCACATTCAATAACGGAAATGTTTTTCCCCTACAACATTGGTGCTCTCCTTCATGAACGAAGATCACTGGCGTGTACTTTAACTTGGCTTTCTTCCTGTAGGAATTGATTTTTTGCTCTCACACACTTGCAGGTCCCTTTTATCCACAGTATCTATTCTTGAGACAATTGGCACAGCTCAAGGGTGTATCGTATAGTTACTAAATAGAATGAAGTTTATTGACTTGATGAAAATTAATCTCTTGCTTAGTTCTCATTACTACCATGTTCTCATCAAGAACTAGTCTAAAATTTCCTTTATCCCTCGTTGCTGTGTACTTGGGGTTTATAGAATCGTTGCCAATTTACCCACAAAAGTATGAAATAACCTGTTCTAAAGTCTGAAAATCTTTTTCTTCACATTGCCGGTTAAGCTGTCTTCCCAAATGTAATTTTGCAGATTTGTTTTTCAAGGAAGTCTCTGCCAAGATGTTTTTATTCCATAATGCTAAAAATTATTTGGAAAATAAATAGTAGTAAGTCTAAGTCTATAAGCATTGTTGTTTCAAGATATGCTTAGAAAAATGTTTGAAATTATTTAGGATTGGATCTTTTTTTTGATGTTTTAATTAAAATTTTACTTAGAGAGGGCATTTTTTTTTCTTTCTTTTTTGTTTTTTTGAGGAAGATTAGCCCTGAGCTAACATCTGCTGCCAATCCTCCTCTTTTCACTGAGGAAGACTAGCCCTGAGCTAACATCCGTGCCCATCTTCCTCTACTTTGTGTGTGGGATGCCTACCACAGCATGGCCTTCTGAGCGGTGCCATGTCCGCACCCAGGATCTGAACCGCTGAACCCTGGGCTGCCGAAGCAGAATGTGCGCACTTAACCGCTGCACCACCAGGCCAGCCCCCAAGGCATTTTTCTTTAAATTCTCTTTTTTTCTGAATTAGTTATTTTAAGTGACTTGATTGAATCTTGAGTCACTTGTGAAATAGGTCATTTGCAGTCAAATAATTATCTGTTATAATTAGGAGAACTAATCTCATTTCACGTATGGTTGTCTGACCTAGAAGTAGTCATCTCACTTTCAGGCAGTTGGATCGTTGTCTTGTTAGCATTTTACTATTTTTAAATTACTTCAAGAATATTGAGTTTTCACATGCTATATGGTAATTTGCTAAATTAATATTTGTGTCTTTTGTTTCTTTTTTCTAAACATAATTTCCGCTTTTAAAACATGGATTTGTCATTTTCCTTTTAAAAATCACGTTTTTATTACTGTGAATGTGGTTTTAATTTTTTCACAAAATGCTGCTTACTATTAGGTGTATTGAGATTTATAAGGGGTCCAGGGGTCTGGTTGGCTTGGAAAAGAATGGCTTTCCTGGTCTCTTTTTTTTCTTTTCGTATATTTATAATCCTAAATCTATTATATTTGGTCTTTTACCTGACATAGTTTTAAAATTAAGGGTGTGTTTAGAGTGTAACTACTTTCTAGGTACTTGTTAAGTGTATATTTTAAAATTCGTATCTTGTTTCACACCCAGATTCCAACCATTAAGCATGTATTTTATATAAGTATCAGTATTCCAAATATTGCAATCATTTTTAAAGGGACTGTTAACAAATCTAGTCACCCGTAACTAGACCATGACTGACTTTTCCACAGGGGAAGAAGAGGTGAAGGTTTCGACCATGCCACTGTCAGCCTCTTCCCATTCATTACAACAAGGACAGCAGCCTACAAGTCTCCACACTACTGTGGCCTGACAACAGACAGAGGAGAGGATTAGACTCTGGGGTGCTTGCATGGGCAACCGGATTTTTGCATGATTCCTTTCTGATTTTGCATTTAATGTATACACCCAGAAGAGCCAATATAAACGTTCCTCATGCCTACAACTAGAGTGTTACCTCATAGTTGCTGAAGCATTTCTTCATTAGGCCTTTAACACAAGTTATTAGCATAATCATTTTAGCATTGTTTCTCATGAGTGATACTATTTTTAACTCACACAAATAAACTTGTAGTACTAATTAAGATCCCGGATGTGATTAGCTAGACTTGTTCTTATTTTGGCTCTATTATTGAAAATATATAAGGGTAATGGTAGTTCCTTGTTTTCTGATTTGTAAAAATATGGTAATATCATAATATACTCATGCAAACTTTGACAATTAAGAAGATAATGTCTACTGCATTCTTTGAATACTTGAGAAGAAAGAATACGTATAAAACAAACTTGGTGGTGTCATTTAATGCTCAGAAGGATGTTGTCAGCAATTGTTTTCAGTTGTATGGATTTATATCCTATATTATGCCTTACATGTCTAGAAACTGTTTTTGTTCTCTCTCATTTGCACATTTGCACTTTCTTTTTGAATGGTTGTTAATTATATAGACAGTTAAAAGATAATTATTATAGACTAAATGCAATATGATCTCTTTTCTAATGCACTGCCTAGTATACCAGGAAATGCCTCAGAAACAGACTTTCAAAGTACAGTTGATTTGTCAGAAACTTGAAGATGGGGTAAACATCATATGTGAGAAGCAACCATAGTGGTGCAACATTTTTATTGAACAAACAGTAGTTCTGTGGGATATCTGTTGGGAAATTTCATTGTTTAATAATTGAAATGTGACAATAAAACAACATTACAAGTACCTGATGAGAATCAGACTAAGGTGGAAGAGAAGAGATTGGGGACCTTCTAAAAGTAGGCCGTGTAAGTTGTCAGACCTAATTTTAGTTATCTCAGAAAATAGTGGAGTACTTTATTAGGACATGATGTGAAGTGATATTTTTGGGTAATACACAATTTCGTGAAATAGTTTTAAAACTGAAAATGTAATAAAATAAACTTAATTCAATCTGAGTGGTGGACAAAAGCTGATTCAGAAAACATGACCATATTCTACCTAAATTAAGCATGTGGGAAGAAAGGGGAAAGTCAGAGCTCCCCTTGATTTTTGAAACACAATTGTGATAAAAGATTTGCTTTAATTTGTTAAAAATATCAAAAAGGTAATGTAAACAACAAAGAAGGAAGCCTAGAGATTTAACATAATAATAAACCACCTTATTAGGAGATGATACTTAATATCATGTTACAGTTGGAGTTTCCAGGGTTATCGCTGTATATAAAGTCTAATTACTTTGTATTAGATGTAATAAACCAAATTAAATGGCTTTGTCCTGAGGTATAGCAGGGTAAACTAAAATCTACTCTTAGATGTCCTTAGATTTGGTGGACTGACTGTAGAAACAGCTAGTAAACTAGCCATTTAAATTATTTTTGTGAAATTCTGCATAAATGACAATCTCTGGTTTCTATTTAGAAGTGACTTTAGGATAGCATTAAAAAAACGTTTAGAAAAGACAAATAAAATGTTGTAGACTTATTAGACAGAAGCCCTTTTTCATGGGTTAGTTATGGTTTCATTTTTACTGTAAGACCAAGACATCCACTTAATGTCTCCGGGGTGCTAAGGCTCCTGGGTTTTGTTGACAAACTCAAGGTCTCTGTAATGAGGCTTAGGAGCCCATAGCTTTCTCCAGCCTTCAGTGCAAGACTTTCATCGCCTGGATCTTCTTACGAAGATGTGAGAGGTGGTTAGCTTCCGTTTACTTACTTCTCTGCAATGAGAGATAAACAGCTGTTAAACGAGGCTTCTTTCCTGTGGTAGCTTTCTCATTCCTTTCTCAGTTTTAGCCAGTGCCCCAAAACTGCCAAGATTGTTTGTCCAGACTTGCTAGAGCCCAGAACTGTCTCCCTGCCAGCTTCTCCCTCCCCACTTTCATACACACCACACACGAGGAAAATGCTTCTTGGGCAATTAAGCTTCAACTTATGTATTTTCACATAGATGAGCTAAAGTTTGTCCTGTAAGTAACTTCATAATTCTGAGACCTTATAAGCCTGAGAATAATGAGCCTCATCATTTTGCTTACTGAATATTTCATATAGTATGGTTTTTTAAAAAAGTAGAGTCTTAAAATCATAGTCATAATTAATTATACTAAGGTAAAGAAGAAATTACACAACATGTAAAAGAAAGTACTGCTTCAGAAGCAAGCACATTGATCAAATGAAGTGATAGTAAAGAATGGGAAATTCTTAAAAGCTTCAAATTAGTTTTTGATAAATTCCTGCGTCATTGGTCAGACATCCTGCATGATGCACAAGGGAAACTTTATATGCTTTCTCATCTTTAACCTTTAAAAAGTGACTAGTCTGTTGCTTAAGTCAGGAATTTTTAACCTGGAGTCTAGAACTCTTGGATGTACTTGTAGAGTTATGAGGTTGTGCATGTACAGCTGTCCAGTTTTTCCTGGGGAGAAGATCCATAGTTACTAGATTTGTAAAGGGTTTGGTGAAACCCCCTAAGAAAATAAAAGTTAAGAACTGCTACTTTGAAATGCTTTTAGTGCCACTGTGGGAAATAGAGACCTAGACGGAATGATTTTAGTCATATGATGAATGTCAAGTGCTGCTTTATTTTTTAATACCATTCGAAATTATTTTCTGATTAATGATACTTTCCTTTTCATTCTACTTTTGCGTTTTGTTTTTCCAGGTGGTGCTTTTGTATATTCTCCCCTTATTTCAACAAAGCATTAATTAAATATTTTAGTGCCTAATCTCTGTTGTGACCTGAGCTAGGTCTTGAAGGATATAAATTTGAATAAAGTACAGACCCATCACCAAGGATAACAATGTAGTCACAATTTTATTTGAAATTATTTCTATAAGGTCAGCTCTTGATATATTTTAACCATAAGAACAGCCATAGCAGTTCAGACTCATTTCATTATTCATCGCTCTGACAGTGGCAACAAAGGGTATTAAATACCGATACTTGAAATTTTTTAATGTATTATAATTTGAGGGAGCGAAAAAAATCTTAATAGGGAAGACATACCTTCATTGGTCTAATTTAAGTATTTCTCAGTCGTATGTGTACGCTCGTGTCTCCTACGCTTTAGGTAATGTCCTGGGAATTAAGTAGAACATTCTCTATGTATATGTTCTTTTAAAGAAAACAACTTTAATACATTGTGTCTGTGCACATTTTTACTGACGTGGCTCCTATTTGTATGGTATTCTAAGCACCTTCCAAACTGCTGGAGCTCTCTTCTGGTATGACACAGATCAATAGGAAGCTACTTCCACAGAGGCTTTTCTTCTTAAAGCCAGGAGAAGGAAATGAATTGCAAGTGCATTGAAATCTTACAAAATGAAGACCAGCATGTTATTTATGAATACGGAAAACCTGGGGGACATTTTATCCTCTGTTGAGTTGTAAGGTTTTGGATTCTTTTATTTCTTTGATCACGAAGTTTGCCCACATCTGCTTAGTTGGCTCTAAGATATGGATATCAAACACTGGAAACCAAAATAATTGTAAAAAAATTTTGAAGATGTGATAGCCCAAAACAATGATATATACGTTGTTTTCTACAAAATATAATCAAAATCAAGCTAGCGTCAAACTATCTGGTGTCAAGCCAGTCTTTCTGCCCTTAGTGTTGTGTCTCTCTCCTCTCAGCCTTTTTATCTGAATGAATGCCTATTATGTTGTCTCCTTGTTCTGTGCTGAATAAATGACAGTAATATATGCAAGTATTCACACGTGAAATGTTTAATGAACTAATCAGACACTATACTGATACAAAAGTAAAAATGGGAGTTAGAGAAAGAAGGTTTTGTGAGCTGATTCAGAGAAAAGTTTCCTAAAAAATCTCAGGCTGTTTGATTTTGAAGGATGGCTGAAATTTAGATGATGGAAGAGGAAAATACAGTAAAGGGAACAGATTGAACCAAAAAGCAGAGACAGTTTTATTTCAGATTATTTCTATAAAGTCAGCTCTTGATATATTTTAACCATGGGAACCACAAGATTAGCAGGGTCTGTAGGGGCTGGGAGGAAAGGACGGTGAGGACATGGACTTGTCTGAAGTATACAGGTCATATAGGAAGGTGGGTAAGTGTGCAAAAGCTTTGAAAACTAGAATGAAGAGTTTAGTCCTTTTTTTTTTTTTTTAAGATTGGCACCTGCGCTCACATCTGTTGCCAGTCTTTTGTTTTCTTCTCCCCAAAGTCCCCTGGTACATAGTTGTATATTCTAGTTGTGAGTGCCTCTAGTTATGCTATGTGGGACGCCGCCTCAACATGACCTGATGAGCGGTGCCATGTCCACGCCCAGAATCCAAACCAGTGAAACCCTGGGCCGCTGAAGTGGAGTGCGCCAACTTAACCACTTAGCCATGGGGCCAGCCCCACGAGTTTAGTCTTGATGTGAATGTGGTCAATGGTAGGGAACTATAGGTTCTTGGGTAAAGATATAACTTCATTGTAGCATTTTATGAAGAATCGTTTAGTAATATGTTTGCTTGAAATTAGGACCAGTCAGAAAGCATTTCCAGTATGTTATTGCTGACCAGTGCAAATAAAACAGCCTGGACTAGAACAGTAATAGTAGGAATGGAGAAGAAATGATGAATTAGAAGTCAGAAAGGATGAGATCTAGGAAAGGCCTTTGGGTTTGGCTAGATCTCTGGTGACCTTTAAAAATGTAACTCTTAAAAAAAGGTACATATGGAAGCCAGATTCCTAGAATTCATGAGGAAATGTCAAGGATGTGGATGCAGCAGTCCTTGACTACTTACTTAAGACATTTGGCATCAAAGGGGAAGAGTAAAACCAGATGCTAACTAGATGGGTGGTAGATCTTGGAAGGCATTGCTTTAAGATAAGGGAGATACACAAATATTTAAAAGCAGAACCTGTAGAGGCAATTGAGAGGAAGACTTAGACAGTGCTGAAGAGAAGATAGGTGAATCGAGTAGGATAATGGATTTCTGTAGGAGCTGGGAGTAGAGTAGCTCCTGAGATGAGGCTCGGTTATGGGTTTAGCGTTAAAGATGTGGGAAATACCTTCCTGTGTTATTTATAAGAACAATCAGAACATCAAGGAGAGAGAATGTGAGATTAGAGAAAATGAGAGTGGATGAAGTGGCTCATATCAGTATTTACTGAATGCATATTGTGTGAGAATGGAGGTGAAAGAGTGGAATTGGGAGCCTGTTTTAAAAAGAGATTGATTAAATCTGTGAGAATAAGCCTAGAAGTACATCAGAAAGAAATTAAAGAATTGCCAAGTAAAGATAAGGATTACATTTAAATGTTTTAGCGTTCAAATATATATGACTTTGTGTGTTCCTCTGGTTCAGTACAAAGCATCAGGAGTGGACAAAGCAAATCTTGAGAATTTCTTCAGAAGGTGAAGAAGAAAAGGACACAAAGCTATTCAAGAAGACAACCTAATTTTGTGCCCAAAGAAGAGTCCACTGAGGCAGGAAATGAACCGGTGGTGTGAATGTGTTGAAGGGAGTTCAGTGATTTTAGATTTTGATGAGGACAAAGAACAGGCATAGTGCTGTAAGGGAATGACAGATTAGAATACTGTGGTCAGTGTGATGACCACTCAGTGTTGAATGATGAGTGCGAACCAGAGAAAGGATGGTAGATAAATGTCTAACATTAGGGCTGGAGGTTGGAAAGAAGGCTAGCTTTCTAACCCCTATGGTCCCTTCTCTACCCACTTTGCCTCCAGTCCTTTATTGAGAGCAGGAGTCAGACTGTATCAGAGAGAACTGTAGAAAGCATGGTATTGCCTGGGAAATCCTGGGTCAGGTTTCCGTAAGTTGAGGATGATCCAAAGGAAAACGTCCCACAATGGAATAAACATTCCTTCCTCAAAGCACAGTAGGACGACGTGGAAGCAGAGTGAAGGGGAAGGCCTAGGAAAAGCCAGAAATGAGATTGGAGAGGAGTCAGTAAGCCCAGTGAGTGTGAGGGATTGGTAGACATGTTGCTTATGCTGGGAAGGATTTAGACAGGGAGCCGGTGTGGCGTATGGTGAGTCTGGCAGTTGAGGAGCCCATATTATAGGTATGAGCTAGTTTCCACCAAGCTCACACACAAACTGAAAAGAATCAGCGGTCCACCTGCATAGGGAAGGTATCCCTTCTTACTTAGTCAGACTAGGCCATTCTGCTTTATTTATATAACAAAGTGGAAATAAAAGCAGTAGATTGGTGAAGAGTAGAGAGAACTTAAGAATTTTATCACAGTAGGTTATGAAAATATCATGACAGTTTTCCCCAAAAGAGAATGTGCTGTGTGAATAGATACAAACCTACAAGTTATTGAACCAATCTACTCTGGTTCTTGTATTTTGTATGTTTAGAAGTGACCTTTAGGAAAAATTGCTGAAGAGGTAGTGCAATAGGGATGGAGATAGAGACCTAGATATATAGCATATTATAGCAAATATGCGTAGTTTGGAAGCACTAAATTTCCTGACGCTGAAGTATTTTTAGCCTCCCTGGACTTATTCCATATATGTCAGCTGAGATATCAACTGTGACATTTAAAAATGATAATGCTTCAAAATACAAGTATTTGCTCAAGAATACTGTGTTTGTGAGACCATGCTGCTGGATCGAGAAGCCACTGCTCCTTGGATCTCCTTACTGCTCTGTGATTTGCTGTTATGAGTAGTATTCTCAGCAACCTTAAATTGCTGGGCATACCAGCTTACAGCTTCTTTAATTAGAAGCTTTTTAAAGAATCCCTCTTGAGAAGTAAGATTTAATAAGGAGAATCGGCTCTCTTCCATGGTGTTTTATAGTGTCTACCCTGGGTTTGAGTTAGATAAAAATCTAGTTTACACCTGTTAGGTACCTAGAACTGAAGGCAAGCCTAAATAATCTAAGCTACTTGAGAATTAGACTGAAGTATCTAGAAGTTCCATGAAACAGCTGGAAATTGTTGTCCTTGACAGCCGATCTGTTTTCTCCAGATTCCTTCAGACCACCCTTCCAAAGGCAGCTATTGACTTGACTTTGTTCTTAGCCCACTTCACGTGTTATGGTTATTCTTAAGGTTCCTAGAAGTTCCAGTCTGACCCTGGACATACTGTGCTTAGAACAGTTTTGTCGTTCCTGCTCCTGTTTGGTTCTCAGACCCACTATTCTGCTCTGTTACAAAGCAACACCCCAAAAGCGTTTTTCCCCTCTGCCTGTAATTTATAAAGTGTTTAAAGCACCCAGTACCTTTTTCAAAAAAGTTCAGGGTGAAATTCACATAACATACAATTAAGTACTATAAAGTGTACAATTCAGTGGCCCAGTACTGTTCTTTAATTCCCTCATTGTTAACATAGAAGAATAAATAACCCACTCCAGCTCATGAAGATTTTGGCCTGTTCCTTCTTGGAGCTGTGTGCTAATAGCTGCATCTAGACTCACTGTTCTACCCAGTAAAACCAAAAAGCAAATGTTAGATCTTAAAATATTCCATGCTTCTTCACAGCAGAATGATTTAAGCTTGTAGGTCAAGCAGCTTTTATACCCCATCCTCCAAAAAAGGCGCGGGGGAAAGGAATTGTAGGCAAGAGACCCTTAGGATACTTGCTTTCCTAAGTAGGTGCAATTGTTTGAAACAATCGTTGGAATAGTTTTGAAGTGGCAATAATAGTCTCTCTGTCTTCATGACATTTTATCGGCGTTATGTAAGAAAACGTTTGCTCAGCAAAGGTAAACTATAAGCCAGTCTCTGGGTGTGAGGTTGAATGTGCGCGCATGTGTGTTAATTTATATATAGTAATTTTCATTTAAATTCTACACTTAATGTAGCAGAGGAAAAAGTCTCAAGCCATCTTTCTGTGACTTTTCATCTATTTATTTCTGCTGTGTTGATTAATTCATGTGTTTAGGATACATGCTGTGTTTATATTCCATCTTTCTCTAAATATTGTTTTTGAAGAAGTAAAGACCCTATTTAAATACAGCGAGGTTACAATACTGGTGCCCACCTCCCCCCGGTCATGTTTTATCTGAACAAATATTTGCATGGCTTTTTCTCATCAAGTTTCATTCCCACTGCTAAGCATGGATATGCATCCCATGTCACACTCTGGGAAAACTTAAGGATAGGATAATAAAAAAAGCATTTTGTATTAGCATCATGAAATTTCAGAGCTATGAAATGTATAACATTGTCTTTAACAATCCTCCTTTTAAAGACTAAATAATGATAAACCAGGCTCAGAAAGATTGCAATTTGCCCATGATCGCATTCTAACAACAATTTAAAGTTCTGTTAGCCCTCATCATCTGAATTTGCTTTCACACATGTAACTCAAGGAGAAAAAAACTTCAAGATTCAGAATATTTCTCTTTTCTAAACTTTGTTGTGTCTTTTGATTATTTTTTATTATTTTAACTTTGTTGACAGTTTGATTATTATAGTAGTTCTTGCGAGTTGGGTTTTCAGCTGTGAGTATCAGTACAAATAGTGAATTGAAGGCTTTCAAAGTGTCCATCTACTGGCAGCTGCCATCACAGATCCTGTAAATTGTCAAATCAGCCTTTGTTAAATGTGACCCAATGATCTTGGAGTAACTTTAGGAGGAGGAAAAATGTCACTGCAGGTACTCCTAATATAGACTTAAAATAATTACCAATGTCAGAACTAAGATAAAGAGTAAAACAGAGGTGGAAATAAATTTTTCCAGGATTTTTCTACAGTGCCAGAGAGCATCTTAAGGACCAACATGCATGACCACTAGACTGGTGACATCTCTTATACTACAGAATGAAAAAAAAAAAAATCATATAGTAATGGCACCAGCATATACTACACCCTCACTAAAGATCTGATCTCAGATTCATCTTTGAAGACCTGCTATACGCTACACCATGTAAAATAATAGCACATCTACTGATTTTTTCTTCAAAGAGGTTGTTCTTTTCAGCATAATGAAACAGAGGGAAAGCTCCACAAGGATTTAAAGATGATAATACCATCACCATCTCCGAGAAGAAATACAGGAAAACTGACTGCAATCAAGTTTTGTAGCCTAGCGCTGTTTCCTAATATGGTGAGATCTTATCCCAAGGACTGTGCTCGCATCTACAACTCTGTTATCAGTCTTACATACTGAAATGATATGTCTACGGAGCAGACTGTAGTGATCTGGAACATTACTGAGATGTTTTTAAACGTTGTCATTTTATATGTTAGCATTTGCAAGGAGACTGGTACCTGAAGCTGTTTATTTTTTCCTTTATTACACCTATAAACTGGGAATCCGGCTAATGATAAAGGAGGCCCTGGGTTATGCCTTCACCATCCAAGTAGGAAGATTTCTTATGGCCTTAAACTGAGTGTTGGGGTACATAACTCTTGTTCCACTGGTGTGTTCTCTATTGAAAATACAACTTTTTGGGACCAGCCCCGGCGCAGTTAAGTTCCCACATTCCGCTTTGGCGTCCTATGGTTTGCTGGTTCGCATCCTGGGTGCGGATGTGGTACTGCTTGGCACGCCATGCTGTGGCAGGCATTTCACATATAAAGTAGAGGAAGATGGGCATGGATGTTCGCTCAGGGCCAGTCTTCCTCAGCAAAAAAGAGGAGGATTGACAGCAGATGTTAGCTCAGGGCTAATCTTCCTCAAAAAAAAATTTATATATATATAACTTTTTATTTATGGTTATGGATTACTGATATATATGCCCTATCCTCTCCCCCCCTATTTAGGGTAAGAGATGCTACCAGGTATGTTGCTTTTTATTTCTAAACTGTTAACTTTCACTAATTAACCTAACCATAGTCTCCCTCAGTCCCAGATAGGTGTAACATTTCTTGAGTTTTAATGTAGTCGCTGCTACTGGGTGTAAATTCTGAGACTTCACCTGTATTTTATATGGTAAGCGGTTGAAATGAAGCCTCCAAATAAGTAGACACAGCCCTGCAACCTTTGTTTTATAATACACTTATCAGGTTTTAATTCTTGCCCATCATGAGTCTTACTCTGATAGATTGTGCTTTCCTCTGTATCTAGTTTCTTTTTCTTTCTTTGGACAGAGATGAAATTATTTCTTTTTCCGTGTAACTTACCACAATTAGAGGGGGGAATGTTTCGACTAGACTTTGATGTGCACTACGTGTATGATTTCACTATGAGATCCCTGACAGGCCTGGATTTTCCTTTTTCAAAGGAAAGAGCTCTCTCTCTGTCAGGCTGCTGAGTATTTACTCAGAGTCTCTATGATCACTTACCTCCCCAGTAACCACTCTGCTACCTTTCAGCTTATATCCTAACTGGCTCTTGATTTTAAGTGATCATATTCTTTCTTTTTCTCTTCTCTCTCTCATAAATCAAAACACAACGTTTAAACAGAAAGCATAGTCTGGGCTTTGGAGTAGATCAAGTAACAACCATTACACTGTCAAATGTCAAATTGATAAAGATTTTTAACATTTTAAGACTGGCATCATTCATTTTTCCCAACTTCTTGGTTATTCTAGCTCTTTTAAAAATCATTTAATATTTCTAGACAATATGACTAAAATTCAGTATTTTATAAATATATGTGATTTTTAGTAGAATTAATTTTTTTCACTAAAATCTTAGTTCTAGTTCAGTATAAAGCTCCAGGATGTAATGAGATAATTGTTTTTTCTAATTTATATTTGAGAATGTATTCATCTGATCTTCCTTTCCTCTTTCCCTCCTGCCTTTCTTTTTTCTCAGTAAGACTCAACACTGATTAAGAATTGGTTCTGGCAATCTTTTCCAATTTCAACCCTAATCAATCATAGCTAAGGATGAACACTTAAATATATATTTTAAATGATTTTTAAACTAAGGTCCCTTAGTGCACTGGTAGTAAGCATGTAAGTGTCATCAGGATCTTTTGAAATGCTATCCTGCATAGGGTATTATCTTTTGTAGGTCTGGAAAGGGTGCATTCTTATTAGGACTAATTCTTTTTAAATGGAGGCATCATTTGAAAATTGAAAGCAAAAAGTTTTTTATTTTCCCTAGAATGTGAATAAATGGTAGGGAGCAAGAAAAAGCAAAATAGGCTTATGTTTTAAAATCATATATTTCACGTAGCTAAAATAGTTAAAATTCAAAATATACATGCTTGGGGCTGACCTGGTGGCTCAGCGGTTAGGTGCGCATGTTCTGCTTCGGTGGCCCGGGGTTCGCTGGTTCGGATCCCGGCTGCGGACATGGCACTGCTTGATAAGCCATGCTGTGGTAGGCGTCCCGCATATAAAATAGAGGAAGATGGGCATGGACGTTAGTTCAGGGCCAGCCTTCCTCAGCAAAAAGAGGAGGATTGGCGGCAGATGTTACCTCAGGGCTAATCTTAATCAAGGAAAAAAATATATATATATATGCTTATTTTTAAAATGAAATATTTCTTTATAAAACAATCTCAAAATAATCTTTAACAGATATCTCTTGGTTTGGGTAAAGAGTACAATGAGAAAGAACTCTTAAAGCTGTATGCTTGGTTTGTTGGGTTGGAACTGTTTGTCACCATGACTATATCCATATCTGTTTCATTTAGTTTTAGTATAAAATAATGCAGAAGTTACTTCATTTACTGAAACAATTTTTTTCTGAAATTAAGAAATAAAGGAAATTATTGTTTTAATGCCTAAAAAGATGCTTTCTAAAAATGAATCTCATAGCTAGGTTATGAAGAATCAATTAAGTAATCAATTAAAATAATGTTCCAAAGCATAGGTAATTTTAGTTATCGTCTTTGCAAGCTTTTTGTGACTTTGATTTAAACCTTAAGATTAGGAACCATCTTTAGAAAAAGATGAGACTAACTGGTCTTCACTGTTGAAACAAAAGTGGGCTGTGTAATATAATGGAATTAAAAAAATGGGTTTAGGGCCAGCCCTGGTGGCCTCCTGGTTAAGTTCAGCGTGCTCCACTTCAGCAGCCCAGGTTCAATTCCCAGGCCTGGACCTATACTGCTGTGTTAGTGGCCATGCTGTACTGGTGGCCCACATACTAAAAAATAGGGGAAGACTAGCATGGATGTTAGCTCAGGGCGAATCTTCCTCAGCAAGAAATGAAAATGGGTTTAGTATTTGTAATAACTTTTAGAAAATTTGGAAATCTTTTAATTTGGAAAATTATGAACATTAGAAATCTTGGGAATTTCAGTAGATACATAACCATATGGGGATTTGCTGCATAGGCAGCAAAATACTTTGGTCTGAACACAAGCCTGAAGAGGAATTTATACCCCAATAAAAATGTTTTATTGGAATTAAACAATCAAAAGCTATTTCTGACTTTGTTCAGAGTGGGCAGCCTCTGGTGATCCACTAAAGAAATAGAAGAACGAGCAGAACAGCATGACTTTTAGGAGGCTGCTGCATAATGTTAATAGCATCAAGCTTCAGAGAAAATGATACAAAGTAGATACTTAATAATTGTTTGTTGAATGAAAACTAATAGTTGAGAGAGCGATGTTAGTGTCTGATTCCTTCTGGAGGCCTGCAAAGCCTGCATCTGCTTTGTGTTACATCTGAACCTTTGGAAGCATTTAATCAGATTCATTTGCACATGAATTACAGCTTACCTCTTGGTTGTCCTGTGGCATTCACTGTTAAGATTCCCTTCACCACTCCATGAGTGGTCTTTTTCTTCTGTCATCTTTACCTCTGAACTCTGGAAACCTCAGCTCTCGACTTTTCCTTATTTTCCCAAGACTACTACCCCCCCAACACACACTTTTCATCTAATAACCCTTTTCTTACCTCCAGTTTCTCACTTGTGATACTCACAAATCTGTGTATATATGTAAACATTGGTATATCTTCCCCTAACACAGAGACACATAAAACATCATTCAGAAATTTTCTATGAAATACCTTTTTTCCCCTAACTCTCTGAGGGTAATTATGAGCTGTTTTGGGAGGTTAATGTTTTCTTAAGTAGGGAGCTCTCTTTAGGGCAATTTGTAATTGTTAAAGCATTTTTTCCTCTTGGTTAAGCCAAAATTTTTTTCCCACTTATTCTTCATGTCAAGCATGTGAAGGCAGTTACCACTTGTTTGGTAACCTCTAGATCCTTAGTTCTTTCAGCCATACTACACTTAACATGATTTCTAGTTCCTCTGTAGTCCAGTTCTCCTCAACACATATTTAGACTTGACAATGAATGCCTTTCTCAAAATATGAGGCTCACACTTTACTATAATAATCCAGATGTGATCAGATAATCTACTTTTTCATTAACTCTATTCTTATTACTAATATTTGTATATTCCTTACGGTTAACCAGAGCCCTTTTATAGAAATATCCTGTGCAGTAGGTAGTATCCCCATTTTGTAAATGAGGAAACTGAGGCTCAGAGTAGTTATTATTTATGATTTTCTCAGTGTCATAATTGCTGATGTAGACATTGCAGATCTATTTATGTGGTCTTAATGTTACCTTCTAAGAGGTTCCATTACCCAGTTGTCACATCAGGTTTGATTTAAGCCTGTTAAGTAAAACCATTAGAGCTTTTTTCATCCACCTGACTGTTTAGTTTGATCTCTTCCATCCTGTGCTTTCCTAACGCATTTTCAAAAATCTGAATGTCTATCTGTTAAATTTGATGTATTTATATTGGTGTAGAGTATATCCTCTTTGTATATCACCATCTTACAAGTTTGTCTTATGAAAGAACTGTGATTATAAAGTGATAGATAAACATTATTAGTAACATTATTAATGTCATTTGTGTGAGGAATTTAAATTTAAGAGTAGTTGTATGAATTATTGATTCTGTCATCTCTAGAATTGGCTCTCCATTTACATATTTAAATTAAATTTGTGAGTCTTGTTACTATAATAAAAAGCATAGAGTCAAAGTTAAGCCAGGCAGGGGGCCAGCCCTGTGGCCATGGTTAAGTTAGTGCACTCTGCTTCGGTGGCCCAGGGTTTCGCTGGTTCGGATCCTGGGTGTGGACATGGCACAGCTCGTCAGGCCGCGCTCAGGCAGTGTCCCACATGCCACAACTAGAAGGACTCACAACTAAAATATACAACTGTGTACTGGGGGCATTTGGGTGGAAAAAAGCAGGAAAAAAAAAAAGGAAGATTGGCAACAGTCTTTAAAAAAGACTGGCTCAGGTGCCAGTCTTTAAAAAAAAAAGTTAAGCCAGGCAGTATCTGAGAAACTTTTAGGCCGACATACAGTATCTTGAGTTCTGTGAAAACTCGTTTAAACACTGCTGTTATCCATGCTGTACTTTACCATCTTATTCCAAAAGGTTACCATCAGAGAACTTGACCAGAAACTGCTGAATTCAGGATATATTATACTTATGACATCCTAGAAAGTCTGTCCAAAGAATAAATTACTTTTATGTGATTGATTCTATGGAAATGCCTTTTGACTCTCATTGGTCACTCTACTCCATTTGTTTTATGGGATTGATGTGTCAGTGGCATGGGAATGGAGCTAAGTGCAAAGTCTTTGGATTTGGGCCGGCAACAGAAGAGGGAAGGAAATGGACCGTAGAATATAGAAAGAGGACGTTTCCAATGGAAAACAGGTGTCAGTAGAAGCTGCCTACAGGACTACTTGTTCCGCTTCAAAATTAAACTTCCTGTGTATTTCAACCGGAAAGGAGCTGAGGTTCTAAGCCAAAATGCTACATGTAATTTCCCATGAAAAATGCCCCCAGACACAAGCAATAGGGCAGTGCTTTTAAACCTGTCATATTCATTTCTAGAGAAATTGTCCGGCTCCTAATCTGTGTGAGAATTTTCCCAAGAACTAATTATAAGCATGTACCTTCTAGAGTGTGCCATTTCCTCCTTTGCTGGCACTTCTCTTAACAGTGGTTTTGGGATCACATCTGTGAAGATTAATACCTGCTATAGAATTCATTTTGCACCTAGAGAATTCATTTTGCACCTAGAGATTTTAAACTCATTTAAATTGAATAGAGCTTCCTTTACTGTCTTTGCATCTCTATGGACGTCGTCTTCTCCACATCTCCGTTCTCTTCTCCACATTGCTTACTCTGTGCTTTCTGGCTTGAGGATCATGCTGTTTTAAAAAGAAAATGGAAGGAAGCGTAATGACGATGGAACTACATAGCTCGCTCTCCTCTCGTGGCTTAACATTATGACATCAGGCTGAGCGGTGGCTTTTCCTAATTTTCTCCTATTCCAAACTTAGCTTTTTCTTGCCTCCAGCATTTTTCACAAGCCTCGGATCATTATGAATTCTGATTCAAATCCTCAAGGATCATGATACTCTTACACACAGGTGGGTTGTGTACCTCCATCTATCTTTTCTAAATTTCTTTTCAAATCTAATCCAATGAAATGCTCTCCATGCAACAACTAGTTTCTTTAGATTTCTTCCCAGTTTCTTTTCCTTATTAGAATTATTTATTATTGCATAGTCAGAATGTGATATTTTGGCATTTTTGGTGGCCTGTGAATCACTACCCTTTATAACCGTGGGACTACCCTGACCCATCCTTCTTTTGATCTTTTTTGGAAAGCTGTTTTCTCAAAAAACGTAGAAGCAACTGTTCAGGGCTGTTCATTTAGGAAACATTAAATATCTCTTGAAGTTCAGATTCAGGAACTGTTCACTGTATGCAAAGAGGATTAAATCAAGGGCCCTTTTCTGGAGGAACTAGCAGTCTAGTAGAAAAAACTAACAAGTGAACAGGTGATTGCAGTACACCGTGGTAGTTTCAGAAATCGCCAGGATGCCAGCCCTCTAAGCACTCAAGTCTAGTTGTTCTCGGTCCTTGCTTCTGTAATCCTAAAATTATGTTGCATACTCTTAGGGCTTCTATTATGTTCTCAATAGCCCACCAGTTCTTTTTTGGTCGGAAGTCCACAATAAAAGTTTCCCTCCTTGTTTCCAGCTTGGGAAAGAGAGATGGTCAGGAAGTGAATTTTATCAGGTTTATTTTCTTCTAGCAGATTTAGACCTCAGAGATCTTAGGGTGGTGGACACCCTCCATGTCTCTGGAGTTTATATTTTGTTTTGGTGAAATCCTGTTCCGGTCATCTCTGTATTCTCTCCCGGGTGGTAAGCTCTCTTGATTGTCCTTGGATCTCCTCACAGCCCTTTGTTCACAGTCAGGGCTCAGTTTTATGCTTTCCTTCCAATTTCAGATTTTATGGATTTCTTATATTGGATTTTTGTCCTCCCATGTCATTTAGCTCGGTTGCTTGTATTTTCTGGTCCAGGTTCCAGCTAATCCAGTCTATAATGCTTCTAAGAATGTATTTATCTTTTGCATTAAATTTTAAGTTTACTTTTTCCTCATTCTTTACATAGCTTTATGTGTAGACATCTTTCCATTGAATATTTTTCCCTGTTGTTTTTTTTTTTTAATAGATTGTTTCCTAGATCCTTTGTAAAGCAAACATCTAGAGATTTTCCTAGTTCTCATTAGATGATGAGATTCTCTCCTAAAACAGACTTGTAGATCTTTCTAGGAAGATTCTAGAAGAGAAAGGCACACATTGTGCGAAACACATCTACTTATATTTTGAAGTGTTCCTACCGTATTTTATGGTTAGCTGCTCTCTGTTCTGTATGGAATGCCCTTTCCCTCTTCCACGTCAACTTCTCTTCCTCTGAGCTTCACTAGTCACCATTTATTCTGCACGCAGAATGAAAGAATTGTTCATTTTCTTCTTTATGCCCCACAGGGCTTTGTTCACACCAGAACAGCGTTTACTATCACATAGTGTAGTTATTTAAACTTGTCTGTGTCCCCCTTCTCTTGGCCCATGACTCCTGCCAGGACAAGGACTGGTTGGTGGTGTGCTTGCTGGTGGGAACAAATGCTTTGGAGACAGGCTGGGTTTGATTAGTGACTTCAGCACTTTTTCACTGTCTAACCTTGGGCAAATTCTGTAACATTCCAGAGCCTGCTCAGTCTCCTCATGTGTAAAATGAAGCGACTACTTGGCTCTTTGGATTGTTGGTACTAAAGTAATCAAGTATGTGAAGTGCATAGTGAGTGGATGAGTAGTGTCTAGAGTAGAAAAATGGATGGACTATGAGCTAGTAGACTTGTTTACCATCCTGTGCAAGTCTGTAAGAAGTGTACTAGAGTAGCTTTTTAAAAAAGCATTCCTTATTTAAGTAAATTAATATGGTGCATTGTACTTTAGAAATTATATTTGCGTGTATTTTGGCATTTCAAGCACTATTGAAAACATAGCATCTTAGTGACTCCTTTCCCTTGGTTTACATGCAGAGAAGCCTTTTAGAGCCCAGAGCTTATTGATTCCTGCTTTCAGAAAGATTTGCATCTCTTTGGAGAGAAAGATTTGATTCATAGCATGATACAGATATGAATTAAACAGAGTTTTTTTGGGAAAGTGATTTTCCAGCTTCTCTCAAGTTGAATCGTTGATTGAGCAGGTGTGTTGAAGCACGTCAAGTTTCTAAGACACTGAGCTACGTGCTGAAGAATGTAGGAAATAGCCCTTTCAGGCCTTTCAGTAGAGTTGTGAGAGAGAAAGTGTGAGTACACGAAAGGTAAACAGTAACTCCAGTGGATGGCACAGCACAAGTTTGCTGCCAAATGAATGTGTTTCAGACCACAAGTGCCGTCATCTAGAATGATCTGAGTGGAAGAGAAAAGACAGACTTCTAGAAGATTTAGTAAAAATTAATTGAAGAGATCAGGAAGGCATTCCAGACAAAGAGAAAGGCAGGAAAGAAGAGGCCAGAAAGATCCTCACAGCCTCTCTTCCTGTTCGTGTTGTTTCTGCTACTTTCTACTAGTGGCAGTAAACTTTGTGTTTTGTTCTTACTTCGTTGAAGGTCTTCTGTTCTCAGAACTCTTTGATTTGAGTTCTTAGAATTTTTCTCTTAGTTTCATCTCTACTTTCAGATCGATTATACCCTTTAGTTTTTGTCTTTGCCCCAGCAAGTCTGCTCTGTAGTACTGATCTATCTTGCTTTACAAGGAGCATAATCCTAGAAATTTGAGTGTTAGTTCTTTTTGTTTAAACAGAATAACATTTTTTCATAAATTAATTTGATAAATCTGTTTGAAAGAATTCATTCGTAAAGTATTTTCCCTTCAAATTTTGGTTAATAAATTGAGATGATTTTGGTAGCTGTACTACAGTACAGCATGGCTATATCATGAAGGCCTCTTTCAAAATCCAATAAGAGAAATTTTGTGTGCTCTTTAAAGTTTGGTTTAACATTGTAAGACAAGCATAATCCATTTATATTTGAGCTGCTTAGAGATATGTGGTTGAAGTTTGAGAAAGTTTAGCTTTCTTAAAATCATGCAGTGGTGGAGATGGACTCTATCCCCAAGCTGATAGGAAATGGTATAAATCAGGGCAAGGTGACGGTGTGTGAGAGGGGTGTAGTGGCTGAGACAGGCTGTACGCTATGTCCTTCTAAAAATGCGTGAAGGTTTGAGGCTCTTAACTGGCAAGGGGTAACCATAATGGGAACTAGATTTCTGATGTACAACTACTTGTACTGACAGAGATTTGTTGCACTAAGTAACCTAAACACTGGAGGGAGCCTCTGACTTTGAAATGTAAAGGACAGCAGTGAAGAAAAGGAAAATGAAAGCTCTTCAGAAAACAAGATCAAGTTGTAGGTTGAGGCTTTGGGGAGTAGCCATTAGATAAGGCTTAAAAACTGAAGAGTAGAATAAACTCTTTTAGGAATATTTTGTGATTGGGACTTTCAGTGACTGCTACGCAGTTGGGGGTGTGTTTGACCGCTAACAGAGAAATCTAACTTGAAATAAGAGGGCTCTGGCCCTCGGGCTGCAGTGGTGAATGGAGTAGCCTAAGGATCGGGGCTGAATATATGTGGGCCAGCTGTCCCCACCCAAACGTGACAGTAGAGAATGGTGGATTGTGCATTTAGTTGCATCTAGCTAGTTTAATTAATAAGGCCTATGTGTTTATTATTTAATGAAAAGACCGTGAGGAGGGGGAACCCAAAAGAAGGTAGAGGCAAGAATTCCGAGAAGAGACAGAAAACCCTGACCTGGTGGTACAAATTGTATTAGAGGAAAAAAATACTTGGAATAGCTGTTTGTTTTAGAATTCCTCTTAAATGTGTTTTTTCTTACCACGTTATCATTATAAGAAGATCTTCTGTCTTCACTCTTCACAGCAAATCTTGTTTGTGAAAGGCAGTCTTACTTGGTACCCTAATATGTGAAATCGTGATGGGGGGATGTGTGTCCTAGTGCCCTGGCCCCTCAGCTTCCTCCCCAGTAGCTCCTGAGATGGTTTTGCAGTCTGTGAAACCAACCTGAAAATCATTCTTTCAGGTGAAGATTTTATGTAAACCAGAAAAACCCAATGGCTCGCACCAGTGACAACTTACCCTAAGGAGGAAGTTTTCCTACATTTTGCTTATCTGTATTTTTGCATTTCATAATAATCATATTCCAGTTAATCTGAGGAACAGAAAGCAAAGAAACCCACTTTGGCGGCTATAATGCTGTGTGCTCTTCTCTAAGCCCTTCATCTTTTCCTGTTTTATGATTTTCTATAAAAGGTCTGATATCAGAACACAGCTTAATTTTATCTCGGAATATAGTAGTCGCTTGTAAAACATGTCTCTCTTTATACTCCCTAGTAAGTAGTTGGACTAGTCTAGTGTTATGTAGAAATACCAAAGACAGTTTCAACCTGTCATGGGTTTTTCAGGCTCAGGGAGTCTGTGTAGTAACCAAACAACTCATGAATGAATGACTGCTACTCCTCTTCACCCACCAACACGTTCCCACACGTGTGCCTAACTTACCGGTTTACTAAATTTTTATAGTGTTTATTAATTATTACAACCCTGTGACATTTGTTCTGTTGCTTTTTCAGATTGTAGTTGTTGGACTTTTCACGTATTTGCTTTGTCTCACCATCTATACTATAAGGTCCTTGAGAAAAGGAGTCATGGTTTAAGTGCTTTGTTCTCCTTGCACACTGTAGGCACTCAGTGAATAGTTGCCTTGACTTTTATCTTGACAGTGTTAACACATGCATTTTATACTAATTTTTGTTGTTACTGAAAATTAGGTTTGTCAACTTGCTCAGTGTGTGATGATCAACTTGTTATGGACTGAGTATTAGGCTACCAGGAAGCTGGTAGAATTGTAACCATCATTTCTTCCTTAATAAAAGGCTTTCTGAGCCAGGTAAACTGAACGTATACTGATACTTCTTACACATGGAATGTGGGAGTGTGGTGTGTGGCATCTTGACAGTACTTTAAATCCTGTCTCTGAGTTCTACACTGAAAAATAAAACTACTACGAACAACTTGACCTGCTCTTCTGCCCTCAAATTATTTAGAACTGAAATAGTGTTGTGTTGTACAATATTTGTATAAATTAAAATTAGTTTTTTTAACATCATGAAACATTTAAACATATTAGCAGTCCTTTAAAAATATGCAGTGCTTCCCTAACATTATACTACTACTAATTAAATGCCTGAAAAACAAAATTAATATCATATCTTGTCTTTGCAGTTTTTGTCCTTGGTTTTGCGAAGGCTTATTAGTTAGATTGACACACAGTGCCTCTGCGAGAGTGCTGGGTGTTATCCCTGCGTTCCTAGGAGGAGACCGTTGTGCACAGAGCCAGTTTCTGGCAAGTGAGAAATCCTCTGCCTGGGCTTTTTGGAAAGTTTACTCTCTGTTCAATATTGAGTACGAGAGACAAAGGTTGTTCTTAGGCATTTATCAAGTAGTAAATGGCCTTCAAATTGTTTTCCCTTCTCTTATTTTAGTTTATCCTTACGAGAGAGAAAGGCAGATGTTATTGCCACGTAAGAAGTAGGGTCCTGGGATATTAAGAGACTTATCTATATGCCTACAGTTATGTTAATTACCAGTGTGGAGCTGCCTTATACAGCAAGTCCGCCATTTTCAGCCCAGTGTTTTCTCCATTAGATCTTCTGACTTGTACATGTTGAATTGTCCTCCAGTGTGAAGTCATATATAAATAAAAGGAAATCAAGTTGCATCAAGTTGAGTCCAGTGGTCAAAGACCTGGTACTATTTTAAAGGGAAATATGTACTGCAGTGGGCTTATTTAGAGCCCTAGAAAAAGGAATTATCTTCATTTGTGTCAGTGGTTCTCAACCAGGAATGATTTTGCTCCCACAGGAATCATTTGGCAATGTCTGGAGACATTTTTGATTGTCAAAACTAGAGGGGTGTGTGTGTGCGTGTGTGTACGTGCGTGTGTGCGTGCATGTACGCTACTGGCATCTAGTGCGTAGAGGCCAGAGATGCTGCTAAACATCCCACAGTGTGTAGAACAGCCCCCCACACAAAGAATTAACTGTGTACTCCGAATTGTCAATAGTACTGAGGTCAATAAACCCTGCTATGTGCATTGCAAGGAATGGAATTACCAGGAGCCCTCACAGCCAAAAGAAATTTGGTCAGAGGTAGTCAGGGGGAGAGGTAAAGGAGGTGATTTCAAGTGTGGCTGGACTGAGGGAGCTATTTTAATGGGATTAGATTTAGCTGATTTCCTTTCTGTCACCCTTTCTTTGTGCCAACAAAGAAATGTTCAAGAGCATTAATCTTCCTCAGAGTTTCCCACGTAGTCGTACATCAGTCTTTTATATCAGGGGGATTTTATTTTCCTCCTAGGAAGTTACATCTGTTTAGAGTTCAATTTCTGATTAATTGAAGCCATCGGGTCTGATAGTTTGACTACTTTAAGGTTTAGAATGTGCCGCAGCCACCAAACTTCCCTGTACTTGCAGGTCCTCTAGGACTTTATTAGTGTCGTCTTGTTAATGCCTCATGCAGTTGGAGCCGGGGGAAATTGATGCTTGTGTTGTTGATTAGAATTTTCCCCCACTGGCTGCAAAGTCCAGTTTGTTCTTTCAGCAAAATATTTCGTTATCCTGCTAATCAGGGCTGATGGACATTCTGTAATACTGTTGTGTTTCTTTTTCGGCTTCTTTTAATCATGGGGCTCATAGGCCCCTGAGATTCCCCTTAAATATTTGACCCATTAAAAAGTCAATTAATAGCCTATACAAAGTAGATGGAGAGAGAGCTTAATGTTATTAAAAAAAGAACAACTCAGGTAGGGTCTGGGTTCAAGTCCTCACTATGTAAGTTCTGTGACCTTGGGCACGTTATTCTGGAGTCTTTATCTGTTAGATGCGGGTTATTTCCCCTGCTCTGCCTACCTTGATCCAACATGAGGATCAAGTGAAACAGTAATTGACTATGAGAGTGCCTTGTAAGTTGTACAACACAATACAGATGTAAAGTAGATGCAAATAGAAGGCTGAGCTTCAGGAACCTGCATTCATTGTGAAATGGAAGTAGGTGTGAAGAATTGGTTTTTCTTTCTAGTGATTTGTCTGTATGGTGTAAATTGCCTTTTCTTCATCTTAGTAGATTCAGGGATGACTTTTGTTGGGTTTGGTTGTAGTTTTTTATCTTTTTATAAATAAGGTCAGTAGGGTTAAATGCTTCACTTGCTGAAACATATAATTTGGCATAGATCAGTGATTGGTGCGAAGCAAAATTATAAAAAAAAAATTTCGAATTCATCAAGCGTAGCCTGTGCTTGATAGAATATCCTTCACCATCACCATTGGCATCATCTTTAATGGTGATTGCTAATCAATTCTGTAGAACTAGAAATAATTTTCTGTGTTCTTCTCAAAAACCCCAGTTGGTAGTTTGACCTACATTCCTGTTTTAAACAATTATTCTGAGTAGTAGTTACACTTACCCTTTCCTCCTCAACCAATTAGTTATACTATGTGGATTCTGGATAGTAGTAGATCAAGTTAGTTTAGTCACAATTTATAAAAAGCCTTTTTACGTTGATAATTCTTACCATATTTGACGCCATTCATAAATATAACCAGGGAACGGCAGGACACCAGGACTCGTGTTTTCAATGATTGGTGGCGCTGTTGGAGTAGAGGAGGCAGCCTGCTCTGGAAATTACTCCATCTGGAAGGTGGCTTAGCCCCTACCTCCTTGGGCTTTGTGACTAGTGGAAAAACACTCTTTTCAAATTCAAAAGCCTATTCATCCCTGCCTTTCTCCTCTGAAATGTATTAAGTTTTATAGCAGGAAGAACATAATTACTTTTCTTTTTCTATTGGCTTATGTTTATTCTTCATAAGATGACCTTTCTTCCATTTGACGGGCTCGAAAACCAGCTCCTGTGTTGGACTTTGCAGGCTTGCTTTGGTTTCAGAGCGTAAAGCGGCTCAGCAGGCTGAAGGCCTCACTACCTGAAACTCCACAGTGTAGCTGGAACTAAATTGTGCTCTGGAGCGCTGATTCTTTAAACTGGAGTATCGATTTTCAAACACAAAATGGTGAAGAGGTTATTGTAAGGACAAGAAGCTCCCTCTCCTGATCCTTGAGCAAGTTTGTCCTCACTTCTTTCAGGGGCTCTGAGCTCAGGAGCAAAATCCTAACCAAGTTTATCTTGCCAGGACAAGCCATTTTACATGCTCAATAAAGAAAGAGTAATTCTTCTCCCGCTTAACCACTAAAGGACAACATATGTTTCTAACGTCAGCTTTTTATTTTTTTTTTATCTTTCATTTTTTGTTGGTAAATCTCCCAGACAACAGCAGTTCTGTAGAGAGTTTAAATGTGAAGGAATGGCAGGACGGGCTAAGGGCACTTCTACCCAACATTAACATCAACTTTGGTGGACTGCCCAATTCCTCCTCCCCCTCCAACGCCAACCACAGTGCACCAACGTCCAACACTGCCACCACCGACAGCCTGAGTTGGGACGGCCCTGGCAGCTGGACAGACCCAGCCATCATCACAGGTAACTTTCTCCCTCCTTCAGCTCCGCTGACTGCTGTCAGTTTGGGTCTTAGCACAGATTAAATGAAAAACAGAGGTCTCTTCAACATTAGCTTCTTTTCACAAAGCCACGAGTGTGGGGTGGCTTGTTTCGTTCTCTGGGATCCTGCAGTCTCAGTTAACTTGTTGGCCTAGTCGTGTCATAAGCCATTTGGTGCCTAGGTTGCTTCTTTTGGTGTAAGTAGGTGCTAACGTCTGGCAGCCTGTGTGTATTTTCTAGGTCTCAAAGTACAAAAGGATCTGAATTATCCTCTTAAAGGAACATACTCCACTTTTTAAATAAAGCTCTCTATTATAAGGCTATCTTGTTTGTGAATCCCTGTTAGAGAAGGAGCAGCACAATCGGGAAATGACGTCATGCAATTCTGGGGACTCATTTTTGCAGCTCTGCCTCTGTGGCAGTGGAGGATGATGTCTGTGTAGTGGAAGAAGAGGCATGGGTTTATGTGATAAATTGTGGTCATAGTGGGTAGAGGGTAAAAGAAACATAAGATTGAAAGGTCTTATTTGGAAGTAGTTTAAAGTTGTCTTGTCTTCTGTTTTTGTTTTTGGATAAACTAATCATCTTAAAATTCTTTTTGTTTGACAAATTTTATAGTCTTTATTCACAAACTCACCATTTTCCTTCTTGTTTTCTCTTCTCTCCTTAGGTATTCCAGCATCTTCAGGAAACAGTTTAGACTCTCTTCAAGATGACAATCCTCCGCACTGGCTAAAATCCCTTCAGGCCCTCACAGAGATGGACGGCCCCAGTGCTGCTCCATCCCAAACCCACCACAGCGCCCCCTTCAGCACACAGATCCCTCTGCACAGAGCCGGTTGGAATCCGTACCCTCCTCCTTCAAATCCTTCCAGCTTCCACTCCCCACCCCCAGGCTTTCAGACAGCCTTCAGACCCCCCAGCAAAACCCCCACAGATTTGCTACAGAGTTCAACACTGGACCGCCATTAGGGAAGGAGGAGGAACCATTAGAAAACGCAGGATTTGTCCCACCCTGTTTTCTCCCTCTCAGCCCACCCACAGCTCCTTTCTCATCTCTTATGTTCTGAAGAATCCACTTCCTGATCAATTTTTTTTTCTCCCTAACCCAGATGCAATGCGATCACAGGGTCATTACCATCTGTTTTTATTGTAAAAGTTTCTGTTGATCCAGCATTTGAGTGACACTGTTGAATGTTTCTTCAAAATGCCTTTTTAAGGAGGAAAAAAAATCAAAGGGCAGTCTCGATACTTAGAAAATTACTGTTTGTCTGTTGCGCATAATAATGACATAATCTGCTTAGCAGAAAATGACGATTAATCTATAGGAAAGGTCAAGTAAATGCATTATCAACTGCAGAAGTTTGAAAACCAGGTTAATTGACATGAGATTGCTAAGCAAGTGCATGGGGGAAAGCAGTGGTCCTGGCATACATCTTGTATTCAGCTTCTCACTATTGTAGGGAAAACGCTTTTAATTTAATTTAATTTTTAATTCTTTTGGCAAGTTGATGCAGAGGATTTGATTGTGTCATTAAGCAAAAGAATTTATTGGATGTTGGTGGAAAGACAAATTGATCTGTAGTAGTAACTGGCCTAGTGCTAAAGAGGTTATCAGGACGGGAGAAGTGATTTTTATAAAGGAGAAAAAAGTTTTGGCTTTAGATTTAAAGTAAATTCAAATGTTTTAAAGAAAAAAAGTATTCACAGATTTAATTCCTACTCATAATATAAAAGCTGAAATGTAAGTGATTTCTTCAGTCATTCTCTGTCAGAATCTTTTTTTCTTTGACCCTAAAGTCACCTGACGAGGGCGCTCTGAGATAGCACTGCTCTGGGGCCATCTGATCACCATCAGGAACAAATCTCTGACGTCCTTGCCTGCAGCTTTTACTTAACCCTGTAGTTTCTGGACGTTTGTGCAGTATTGAGAAGACAGGAGAAAAGAAAACAGAAACCTGGTTATAACCTGATGCTAAAACTAAAAACAAGGAAATGTACCTCTTTCTTCAGAATTAAAACTAAAATCTTAAATAAAACAGAAAACTTGATGATGACCCTTGGGTTGTTCTTGTCTTTGTTTCCCTGTTTTATTGCATGTAAGTTTGAAACACTTTGTGGTAGCAGTCATCAGATGTTTCCATTGATTTTACATCTTCAACCATTGGGGGGAGGGCTTAGAAGAAGAAAGTAGAAAAAAGTCCACTTTCTTGTCCGTCACTGCCATCTTTGAAGACCAGCCCAGCTTGTCCTCCAGCGTTCCTCTTCCAGTGGCTTTCAGTAGAAGACACCTTCTCGTGCTGTGTAGTATGCAGGCCAGACCTTCCTCACTGAGAAGCCTCACATGCCAGGAAGGAGCAGACGGGCTGTCCTGTGCTGAGATGTTGCTTGTCTTGGGGAGACCTGGTGGGAGCAGCAGCCAGCGTGCCACACAAGGAGCAGCACCTCGTGCGCGTGCCGTGATGGGAAAGAGACTGGAAAACACTGGTGTAGACAACCCACAGATAAATCTTTATGACCGACCGTTTTAGGGGTACCTAATGATGGAGAGATGGTCACTCCACTCACCAGAAGAGGGGAGAGGGCAGAAATGAGATGTTGCCTGCCAGATTCCTAGGAATCTGAATGGTTTGGATTGCATTCAGAAGTCCAAAGCTGGAGCTGGCGTATTTTCAGCCTCATTTGTTAAGGGAATCTTGGTAGGATGAATTAGGTAGATCTTCTAAATCTTACATCCTGTGCTCAAATTGATTTTCTCCTTCTTACCTTTACTTTAATGTACTTCAATTTGGTACCAAAAGAAACACAATAGCAGCAACTTCAACACAGTGTTTGAAAAATATAAACAGGATAGGCTTGAATGTCACTATAGATGTTGCGGATGAATAGTAAATTGTTTTTTAAAAAATTAACCAAAGTCTTACTGTGGTAGAGAGGAGAGGACTAGTACCTGCAGGCTCTCTTTGACCTGTGACCTTTGCTTCTGTCTCCTGAATCTTGACACTGCTGCAGAGTGATGGGCCGACACACAGGTGATGTTCAGGTGGCAGTGAATTGTACTCAAGGCTTTTGGGTGGGCAGGCGGTTTGTTTATTCCTGAGATATGAGTATATCAATAAAACTGTCGCTTTTTCTGTAAAAGGAGGGAAATTCTTCCTTGCGAGGCTGTGCTGTGATTGTATGTTTAATGAATCATACATACAGAGACTTTATAAAATGTGTAATATCATTTAAAGAAGAATAAAGCAATAAAAACCTGTGTGCCACCACCGAGGTTAAAAATAGAATCCGCAGTATCCTAAAAGACCCCTCTCTGCTCCCTCTGATTATACTTCCTTTTCTTTTCTCACCATCCGTAAATAACAATTATCTTGATTTCTGTGTTAATCTTTCTTTTCTATAGAGTTTTGCCACTTACGTATGTAATCCTGAATAATAATACATTGTTAATTTTAGAAAGTTGAGTAGTAAACTAAACCTAGCTGTGTAAGGAAAAGGGCAATATCGTCACAATTAGATCAAGTGTTTTAGGAGAAGATAAGCTAAACAGAGTTTCTGGGTCATAGTTTGACTTAGCTTCTCTGATAATTTATAAGATCCAATTTTGGGGAAGACACTGGGGGTGAGCTCATGGGTAAATCCTGGAAACCAGGGTTCAGCACAGTCAGGGCGTCTGACTGGGCTGTCATGTGGGCCAGGTCCTGGATGTGTGGTAGACACAGATTGGAAAGAGTGGGCTGCTTTCTGTTTTCAGTGTCTACACTCACCATGGCTCATCTCCAGTCCTCTGGAGTGGATCGAGGCACAACCTGTGGGAGTAGGTGGTTTAAAGTAAGCATCAGCTGATCAATTCACCAGGGCGTGGAGGGGAGAACAGATTTTTCATTAGGTTTGGTCAAAATCAGATAAGTACAGAAAAAATTCTGGACCAAACTGAGTCAGGCAGTCTGTTAGAAAGATAGCAGTGGGAAGCTTGGTCCTGACAGCCCTCGATATGTCTGTCTCTCGGGTCACAGTACTCCGATCTGGTGCACAGCTGTCATTCCTGCCATTTCCCTTCACCTCCCTCCTTCCTTGGGTCTTGTTTTCTCTATATTCTGATATGACATAGGCTAGCCTTTTTTAGAATATTTTAAATCTCTAATTTTGTTAGAGTGACATCCTCCAGTAAGAAAGGTGTGTGGGAGATAAATATCTCAGTAATTTGCCTCTCTGAAATTATTCTGTCTCAGTTGGCATTTCAGTGGGTACAGGATTTAAGTTGTAGATATTTTTTTCCTTCAGAATTTTGAAGACATTACTCTATTATCTTGTTGCTTCCAGTATTGCTGTTAAAATACCCGAAGCCATCTGATCCTTTATAAGTAACCCTTTTTCCTCCCCCTCTGGAAGCTTGTAGAAGTTGTGTCTTTTGTGTTCTGAAATTTAACCATCATGTTCCTTGGCGTGGCTCCATGTTAATCTATTGTGGACACAGTGGACACGTAATAAACTTTTAAAATCGGGCAACTTGTGTCCTTCAGTTCTGGGAAATTTTCTTGGCTTATTTCATTAGTGAATTTCTGGCGCTTATTTTCTCTGTTACCCCATTTTCAATATCAGACCATCTGGACTTCTCTTCTGCTTTTCTTTTTTCCAATTTTCTATCTCTGTCTTTTGCTCTTCTTTCTGGGAAGTTTAATCTCAACTTTATAATTTTATTCTTGTGTTGTTTCTGTTTCTCCAAGTTTTTATTTGTTTGTTTGCTTTTCTCTCTCTGTTCCATAGTAGAGACTTCTCAGATCCCTGGTTATCTTTGGTCATCTGCTCAGGAATAAGACTAAAAAGCTGATGGGAAGCTTTGAAAACATGACTATGGCTTGCTAACTTTGAGCTTCACTGTTGGAAGGTCTGGATGGGCTTTCATTTGAGGAACTCCTATTGTCAATATCTTTAGGCCTTTTCTCTTGGGCTGGTCAGATTCCACAGAGAAGAGTCTTACAATGACTGGCCTAGAGGGGAAGGGTCTGACTGCCAAGCTGTATTAGTGGTCCCTGTGTTCACTATGCATGTATTTACTTAATCCCTCTGTTTTGAGCTCTTTCCTCTCTCGAGATTGTCTCCAAATTTCTGCCCATTTAGGAGAATTGTGGTTGTAGTATGGTGTGGAGTTTGGGAATGAATCTAGGGAACTAACTTCTTAAAACACCTTTCTCAGTTATCTTTCTAAGATCGCCCCACCCCCCACATGCTTTATCCCTGGTTCTAGGGAGGTACCTGGCACTGCACTCTTGAGGATTCTGTGGTATAAACTGGGTTGAGTCTTAGCTTTCCTCACCATTAGCTTGAGGTTGGCCTCTCTCAGTTCAGCCAAATAAGTTCCCTCAACCATCTGCTTTCTAGGTCACCACATTTTACTCTGTTTCCTCTCACGTGCCCCCTGCTTTTTTCTTTACTCTAATTTTAGTAGACCTTTAGGAAGAAATGAAATTAAATATGTAGATTTAATCTACCATCTTAGCCCATATTTGTGCCTTGATTTTGTAAGCTGACAGGCATAGCTTGTCTGGCAATAAGGTCGAGGGATCTTCATGCTGTTGGCCAGTGAGCGCTAGCTGCCATGTCGTATAGTCCTTGATTTGAATGGCTCCTGCCCATGGGCTTGTTTTGTTTGAAGTGGTTTCTCTCTTTTTAACATCCTCTTTTCCAGTGAAGCTCCTCTGATTTACAGTCAACAGTTTGTTTTCCAAAAGGACATCGTACAGGGGACTATTTTAATGGTTAAATTTTAGTCCAGATGTTAAAGGCAGGTTTTGCTGCAGCTTTGGTGGGAGGGATTGCAAGTCAGATGGATGTGGCTCATTTTCTAGGCTGCACTGCATTAGAACCATTCTAGAAATTGCAGAAGAGGAAAAAATAGCCTATCCTTAACTATATGTGAATTGTATTTTGTGATTAGATAACAAGTGTCAACCCTGTATTTCCACGGGGATTATGCTGTGATGACCCAATACAGAGCTGAATGCAGTTAGTGCTCTCCAACAAGGTTTGCCTGAACTTGACGCCATGGCACACACTGCACATGTTACTGAGTTTTCTATCAAGTTTTACCAATATTGTTTGATTTAAGGTCCTTATTATATTTACGGTATGTAAACTTTAAAAAGTTGGACAGTTTATATGCCTTAAACATAGTTGTGAGACATATTCTTTGATATGTAGCTATTTCTGCCCAAGTGGTGAAAGATGACTGAGGTCATTAGCATGAACGCTTTAGAAAGACAAATACCTATTTTGTCGCAAAAATCAGTATTCACTTCTTTGTGCTTATTGACAGATTGTTAATTGAGTTCAGATACAGCCTCCAGGCACTTAGGTAGTTGCCTGCCAGGAAGAGCTACCTTTGAAAATACGTTTCCAAAGTTGTTTCTGAACAAATTGATTTAAAGAAATGAGTGTATGATTAGAAAAATCCCTTTAAATGAAGAACTAATTACTTCTATTGGTAGTAACCCAAATAATTTTGGAAAGAACATAAACAGCCCAAAAGTTCAGTGTGCACCTAATAAGAATTGGCCATTCTAAATATATTCCTCATTTGATCCATCTCTCCGGGAAACTGTGTGTAGAAGGCAGGTGTTTGTAAGTATCCTCATTGCCCCCTCCTTCCAGAGCTTCCCTTCATGGTTGAAAGAAGTAGATGAACAAGACCAATAGAAAGTAAGAGGCCAAATAGAATTTTTTTTATTTCGGTTGAGTGGTTTAAACACTCTAAAGTTCAGAAATAATTAAGAGCATTAAAGAGAAACAATGATCTATGGCTTTCTTATTTTCAGCTTGAGTATTTCAAAACTAAAATACTGTTAATAAAATGCCTGGTATATTATATCCAGTCTAGAAGGTTTTTAAAAATGTTGATTCAGTAGCATGAATTTCTCAGCTTTTATTGGTCTCCATAATATGCAAAAAGTAGAGAAATAGGCCCCCAAAGTTGGGTTTTTGTCCTGGGTCACACAGATTTAATAGCAGAGCTAGAACTAACTGCTCCCTGTCCTCCACTACGTTTGTCCGAGACTTTGGCCTCTGTTCCAAAGTTCCAAGTGCTGCGCCAGCTTTCTTGTTTATATTTATAAAATGACTACGATGAGGGTGGTATTATCTGTGTCCACCTTATTTTAGCTAAGTGGTGGTGCAAGAAAGATTATGAAGAGATACTGTATTTATCTCAAATCAGAGTGTGAGTCAAAGGTTAGTTGGGAAATAGAAGCTTTAGAGACTTCTTCACTATTTCGTGCTTATATTGAGTTTTGTTTACAGTGAATTTAGACTACCAAGTTAGCCAGTGTCTTCTGGATTTTGTACAGGTAAGGAACAAGGACAAGGTAATTGTCTTCAAATGTCTGAAGGACAGTTATGTAGGAGAGGAAATAGGATGAAGGACACAACTGGGACTAAGATGTGAAAGAGATTGGGTTTAATTTAGTCTAACTTTTTTCCAAACATCTACTTTGGGCTGGGCATTGTGCCAGTTGTTCAGGGGGTGCAAAGATAAGATGGTCCCTGCTGTCACGCTCTGAGGAAGTTTGTGTGGTCAACTCTAAAACAAGACTGAGTGGGAGTGCCAGAGGTACACAGTGTCAAAGCAGCTCAAAGCAGGAGCCTTGGACAAGCTGAGACTTGGGTAGGGGGACAGCCTGAGCAAAGAAGGTCTCCAAGATGACCTCACATAGGGCGTGGTTAGGGATTGCATCTCAGTCTGGAAGGAACCAGGGCTTTGTGAGGGAACTGTGAGAGGGAGGGCCTGAGGGTGGATTGAGCACTGCTTTTGTTGGAAATGAGCCACTGACAATTTCTAATGAGGGGAGAGACATGCCAGGATTGTGCTTTTAACATATAGAGCCCTAGGCAGGAATGATGAAGATGGGAAGCACGCACGCTGATGTTCTCTGGGTTAATGGAAGAACTCAAGGGATTAGGGTTTGGTCTCAAAAGGGCTGTCCGTGACCCCCTGAAATTGTCTGCAAAAATATGGTATGTGCATCTATGTTTTATCAGAACAGAAAATGTCCATGATACAAGAAAAAGTCTAGCTAGTAAACCAGAGGAATATCCCGGTGTAGGTTATTGGTTGACAAGGAGGATTGAGAATGGAAAGAAGGTAAAAGATTTCAAGAGAGATTTCAGAATCTTGAATTGTTGCATGTTATTGGACATAGTTAAAGGATAAAAGAAAAACCATGTCAGAACTTTCTTGCGTTTCTCCTAGATCCTCCACTGGACTGTAGGCTCTTGGAGAAAAAGGAACACATCTGCCTGTTAACCAAGAGAGTCCCAGCACTTAGCAAAGGGCCTGGCACAGAGTGGCCTCTCCACCATTATTTTACTTGAATGAGAGTGAAATACACTATGAGAGTGGTTTTGAGCCAGATAAGTGGAATAAATAATTGTATTGTGCTTAAAAGAAACATCGACTTATGAAAAGGGCCTACATTAAAAGGAGAATGATTCTTATTTTTGGCTTTGTTGAGTTTTAGATTTCTGCAGATCATCCAGGTGGAGGTGTCCAGGAAACAGTTGGAAGTTTGGATGTGGAACTTAGGAGAAAGGCCAGAGGTAGAAATATAGTTTTGCATTCATCTTTAGAAGGGACAGAGATGAGACAGAAATCTTGGGAAAAATAGAGATGAGTGGTCTGAAATGAGGGAGAACTGAGTGTATAGTGTTGATGTGGCACTGTTTCTAGGGCAGAATTCTTCAAAATGGCATTCTGTATCAGGGTTTCATCAGGAAACAAGGGGTTTCACAGCCACTGGAAGGGCTGGAGAGGAAAGGTCGGAAGGACCCATGTCAGCGCTCAGGAGCTCTGGAAGGGCGGGAGCCATAGGAAAGCCTCCACCACAGAGCTCTCAGCTGCCCGCAGCACCAGCTCTCTGGGAAGCAGCTGTCAAAACCCCACTTTTGTCAGGGGCCACCCACCTACCCACAGCTACCACCTCTCGAAATAGAGCTTCTCCTCTCCCGCCTTTCCAATTTCACCTCCATGCCTCTCATCAGCAGGATCTAACCTGGAATCCAGTTGGATGGAATCTGAGGACTGTGATGTAGAGGAGAGGGTAGCAGGGCATGGAGCTCGTTAACTGTCAGCAGACAAGCTAGCACCTGTGGCTCAGAGCATCTAAAATGGGTCATGTCACTTCCCTGTCAAAACTCTCCAGCACCCCCTTCCCCCCAATACCTTCACAGAAATTTCAGTTTTGCTGCTGTGACCCCTAGAGCTGTCTCCCCTAACAGACAGAACAATATTCTCTATTTCATGTGACTGTGCCTCTGTTCCTTGCATATCTGTTCTCTCAACCTGGAATATGCACACCGTTCCTACCCACAGCCTGGCAATCTGCTCCTTGAAGCTTTCTCTCACACTCCTAGGGAGATTTAGGTGGTTCTACCTCCCTTTGTGCCTTGTAGATGCCTCACTGATGAAGGAACACTTCTTTTTGTCTACATATACCCAGGGCTCAGCGTGTGCCTAACATTCAGTTTGAATGAATGAAGGAATGAAGGAAGGAAGCTTTTGGTGGTGGGTTGTTACTAAATTTCATTGGCAGGAGATCAGTGAAGATCTTCAAGAGACTGGTTTTAATGCAGTGGGGGTAGTGGAAGCCACTTGCGGTAGATTCAGGAATAAAGAATGATGAGGAATTAAAGAATTGGAGATAATGTACTGAAAAAAGTTTGATAAAGGGCTAATGATAACACAATTTGAGAGGCAAAAGCAGAGTAAAGGAAGCTTTTTTTTTTTTTTCTCCAAAGGAAGTCATAAGCCTGTTGGAAGTCAGAGAAGACAAATCTATTTGAAAAGGTAAATTTGAACAAGAAAGCTGAATTGAATGGAATCAAGAGCACACATGGAGGTTTACTCTTAGGAAGAGGGATAATTTTCCCTCCAAGATAGTCCAAATAAGAGAGAAGGTTTTGAGGTAAAGACAAGAAATGTTAAAGGAACCCATCAGCTCATATAGTGAGGGGTCAGAGGTAAAATCTGGATTTGGAGCTTCAGAGCATACCAGGTGTGCAGCCACCACTTTGGGGAATGGAGCAGGAAGGTAAGTGAATGATAGGAAGATTGGTAAGCAAAGAGGAAGGACCTGGGTGTGCTTAGCATTTATCTGAATTGGACCCAATCAGAATAATTTAGTGTTGTCCAGAAATGCTCGTCAGTCTTAAATCAAAAGCAAGGAGGTGGTGGAGGTTAGCAGGAGCTTCTAGTAAATAGATGAGGCAGCAAATCCCTGGGTCCGGGCTTTTCGGAGGGATGGAGGTCTCAGCGCTCACTGTGAGGTTTGGGCCCATAGAAGGCCAACAGTAGGGGGCGCTCTTAAACTGTGCTTCAGGCTCCTGGGAAAGGGATTGGTTTCCATGAAGCTGTGCACACAGACTACACAACCCATCGTCGGGACGGAGCCATGTAGGGCAATTCCACACCAACTAAGAAGTCGGATCCCTCTAAGATCCCCGAAGTTTCTCCCAAAATTCAATTATGATTATTTGGGGATTACTGCAGAAGTTGGCAATAGCTAGAATTAAGTGTAAAATTTAACAGAATGTACATACAATTTTATAAAATTCACAATAACCAAATTCCATATATTGATTTTATTCCAGAGATATCTGTGTTTTCTTGTTAATAATACCACATTGACCTTTTTCTCCCTCTGAACATTTATTGAGCACACTGTCACTAGGCTGTGATATGCTTTAGGGATATAGTTGGGAATAAAACAGACACCACTCCCGCTTTCTTAGAGCTCACACTTGAGTGGTGGAGATGACCACTAAAGAAAGAGTCCAGCAGTGACATCAGAAATGCTGAAGAATGTTTATCACTTTGGGATAAGGAAAGCATTTGCAAGCAAAATACAAAATACAAGACCCAAAAGAAAAAATATTGATCAGTTTACTAACCTAAATTTAAGACTTTTTTTTTTGAGGAAGATTAGCCCTAACTGCTGCCAATCCTCCTCTTTTTGATGAGAAAGATAGCCCTGAGCTAACATCCATGCCCATCTTCCTCTACTTTATATGTGGGACACCTATCACAGCACGGCTTTTTGCCAAGCAGTGCCGTGTCCGCACCTGGGGTCTGAACTGGTGAACCCTGGGCCACTGAGAAGTGGAACGTGCGAACTTAACTGCTGCGCCACCCGGCTTGCCCCTAAGTTTAAGACTTTTATAAAACAAAACATCATACACAAAATTGGACCAATAAAAGAGTGGGAGAAAACACTTACAAGTTAATGTATCAATAACCTTAAATAACCTCCAGATTCCCAGGCTCTAGCTGAGAGGCCCCTGATATGAAACAGCAAAAAGACTTCCTTCTTATTGTATGTACTTGGGAAGACCACAAGACCAATGTTGGCCTCTGTGTCTTCATTGAGGCATGAAGATCATTATACTCACGTGACTGTGAGGCTCAAATGAAATACTGTAAATGAAAGTGCTCTGAAAACTAAAGTAAACACAAATGCAAAGAATGATTATATCATAATTTCCTGCAGAATGCTTTTTTTCTCATGAAATACTGCTGCCAAGCTTTAGGCTGGTGGCTGGGAATGTAGGAATAACTTCACTTGCATGGATTTCTTTAGTGTCACTCAAGGAGCCTCTAGGCAGCCCTCAGAGGCCACATTGCACTTTGGACATCACTCTTCCTGGGAATGGCACCCACAATTTCCCTTCAAGAAGACCTTCAGTTCAAATGGCTTCCAGTTTTGAGCTCTGCTACCAGCCCTCCGCGGGGAAAGCCAATGGTTTGCGTTTCATTGCCTCAGACTATCAAGACGACCACTTTGAGTGATTACCCTTATGTTTGACAGTTAAAGAGATACTAATCATAACCAGATGTTGTGATAACAGCTGTTATCCCGCTTTTCATTTTGGGAGAAGATGCTCCTATATGGTATGTGGCAGAGTATTTAAAGAATATTTTGGAATCCTGTGTCTACGAAGCCCTTTAGGGACCACCTAATGTGTTCTTATATATCAGAGAAGGTTGAATTTTAATCCAATGTAGATGTGTGAATATTTTGTTTATTTATTCCTTGAATGTATGTTTATTGAGTACCCACCAGCTAGAGTGCCAACAATGAAAAGACGTGTTCCTGACCACTAAGGAAATCAGAGTCTCAAAGGGGAGACTGACGTCAATATTTCTTAAAGCTTTTGATTGAGAAATATAAGTAATAACAAACGTACATAAAGCCTAGATGTGCAAAGTGGCATAGTAACATGGTGGAGGGAGGGTTTAGTTTAGTCACAGAAGATCAGGGCCAACTTCCCAGAGGAAGGAACATGGAAGCTGGGCTTCAAAGGATGAATAGAGTTTGCTAAGTGAAGACAGGGGTTTGGAAGAGAGCACAGAGGGTGGAGAGTATATGACATTCCAAGCAAGGGAGATGGCAGGTGCAAGAGAGTGAGAATTTATGTCAATTAATATAAAAATGTTGTTGAAATGGATAATGCTCTGGAGAAAGACATGAAAGGGCTTGCCAGGTAGAGTGGTGTGATTTTGGCATTGTTGGAGGAGCGGCAAGAGGTGAAGCTGGAAAGGTAGGTGGTGGCTAGATTTTGAAAGGCCTTGACCACCATGCTAAGGAGTGTAGATTTTTTCTTGTAGTCAACACGGAAAAGTAGGTCTTTCCATATCTTAGAAAGGTAACTTGGATTGTCCGATACAAAAAGCGTTGGAGGACAAGAAAACTGGAGGTAATGAAAGCAGTTAAAAACCTATTGAGAATAATCAGGACACAAAAGGACAAAAATTGTATGATTCCACTTATATAAGGTACCTAAAATCATCAAATTCACAGAAAAACAAAGTAGAATAGCGGTTACTGGGGGGAGGGAAAATGAGTTTCTGTTTAATAGGGACAGATCTTTGATTGAGATGATTGAAGAGTTCTGAAGGTAGATAGCACAACAATGTGAATGTACTTTATGCCACTGAATTGTACACTCAAAATGGGTTAAAGTGGTAAATTTTGTGTTATGTATATTTTACTGCAGTACAAAGCAGAGCTATTGTGGTTGTCCTCGTAAGAAAGTGCATGTGAGTCTGAATTGAGACAATGAGGATAAAAAGGAAAGGAGTAGCTAAAATTTTTTTCTTTATCCCCCAGTAAGAGTAATTTAAATTTGAGAGACATTTCTCAGAAATAATTGGCAGGAATTATGTCTGGATAAAGAGGTCAAGGAAGAGAAGGGGACAGAGATGACTGAGGTCTTTGATTTGGACAGCCGTGTGTATGCTGGTTTAGGAGGAGGAGAATGATGAGTTTGATTTTGTGGGGTCTACTATACAGTGAAAAAAAAATGTATATGCACACATGCACACAGACAAATACACACACAACTATAGCTCAGGAAAGAGGGTAGAGTTAGAGAAAACCATTTAGGAGTTATCACTGTGTGGGCAGTATGGAGCTGAAATCATTTAGGGCAGAGGGAGAAAAAGAAAAGAGCCATAAGTGGGGTCTTGAAGAACATCAACTGGTGAGACTGAGAAGAAATAGAGAGAAAAGAAGAACCAGACAATAAATGGTTTCATGGAGGCTAAGAGAGAAGAGAGTATCATTATCAGTTATGTCAAATGCTATGGAGACTGGTTAGGATGAACACTGAATGCATTTGGTAGATTCGGATCTTTGGAGGTCATTGATGACCTTTCCCAGAGGGAAGGTAGAAGCGCAATATGTGGGATAAGAAACAAATGGGAAGTGAAGAAATGGAAGTAGTCAGTGGAGACTAAGTTTTTTTAAATATGAGGGTCTTCATCTCCTTTGGAAATAACACTAGAAGCTTTATTATTAATCCTCGTTCTTAATCTCTTTATGTGTTCACGCATAATTTCGATTAAAGCCCGATCTTACTTGTTTACCGTTGTTTGTCGCTGTCTTCAGTGAAACCTCTATTATACCCTCAATCCCTCTTCTCTAGTCTAAATATGAGGTGTTCAACTATAGAAAAACATTGAATTGAATCTTCTATTGTAATTATAAATGATATTGTGAAGATGGCTCCTATTTCAGTGGGAGCCACTCTTTATGTCTTCAGAGAATCCCTTTAATAATGAAATGATTCTCTCCTCTGTGTAGGTGAGGATAATTCTCTTGACTCTAAATCAGGACTTCAACTTTATGTATCCAGTGGTCATGATACATATTGTTGACATGTAATAAATTTGGTATTAAAAAACTTGAATCCTACTTCCATTTAGCCTCATCACCTGTGTAACACTGAATACGTTATAAGTCATTTTGCTTTTCTAGTCACAGCATCTTCATCTATAAAATGAAGTGTTTGGATTAAATGATTTTGAAAATCCTTTCCAGTTCTAGTGCATTCCCACTCAGTTACCTTTGTGACTGTGGCACCATTTGCCAGATGCTTGGCCAGGGCCAGGGGTGCTGTGTATGACTGGGGAATATGGCAAAACTATTAGTCCATACTGGGACTTGATATTTATGATTCACTATCATTGACTATTTATTACTTCTCTTGCCTGTGGCTCTCCAAGGCCTCATGTCTTATTGGCTTCTGATATCCTTGGCCCAATCTACTAAGCCTTTCTCCTAGGCCAGCTTCTTAGGGCCATGATGTTGGTCGATGGATTTATTAAGGCTAGGAGCTGATCTGGAAACTGTGGGGTAGGGTAGATGGGAAGAGGATATGGGGCCAAAGAGCCCTTAAAAAGTGAGGTGAGATTCTCCTGGGTGCCTCACTTAGACAGCATCCCTTTCCTGTGTGTCCCATAGTACCCACATTCAAGACATACATGAGGACACACTGGCTAAGGGGCAGATGGGTTTCTAGTACAAACTCCTAAAAATAGTGGAGGTAGGGCTCAACTCCAAATAGTGACAGTATCACAGGTTATTAAGAAATCTGCCAGTGGAGTGACGTCACCATCATGGCAGAGTGAGCTGTTCTCCTAGGCTCTCTCCCCTAAGATACAATGGAAATGACATTCATTTACCAACAGAGGACATCCACACAACACAACAGACATCTGAGAGATCCATGCAGCCATCCATCTGAAGGTGGGGGTGCTGGACCTCCCAGGAGGGAGTGGAAGGAAGACAGCAGATCTCCTCCCCCTCCCCAATGGCAGCAATCTAAGGCATCAGTCCTCGTGTGGTGACTGGCGTGCAATTCTGAGAGAAGAAGGAGGCAAAGGCAGCCCTCTGTGGGCAACGCATTCCCTCTTGGAGTTGCTTCCCAGCCTGTGGGAATGCTCCACACCACGGTGGCTGGGCACCCCTACCAAACTAAGCAGCCCAGGCAGGCAGCCAGTGAATGCAGAGTGAGAGCTTGGGTGGGAAAGAGGATGCCTCCTTCCACCTCCCACCTAGTGTATCAGGTTGGTGGCCATGGCAGGGGATCCCCACCAGACTGCCCATGCCTGCAATGTGTGAAGCAGCAGCAGAGAGATGCAGAGTGCTGTGTTGGCACAATTTCCTGTGGGCACAATTGCCAGGGGTCGTAGTGGGCTCAGAAAATGCAGCTCCTGCTGCCTCTGCCAGTAGTGGTAGACTTTGTGGATAGATACTACCACTGTGTGACATCAAATGTCCACCCCTTCAAACAGCATGAAGAAATACATTAACACTCCAGACCAGAAGGAAAAGCACAAGTATCCAGAAACCAATGCTGAAGTCACAGAATTTTACCCTGTAAATGACAGAGAATTCAAAATAGTTATAATAAAGACCAACGAGTTATAAGAAAATTCAGAAAGATAGCTCAATAAACTCAGGAATATAATTAATGAGAAGAGGATATTCTTCACAAAAGAGATTGAAACTAAAAAAATAAATAAATCTTAGAGATGAAGAACACAATGAATGGCATTTTAAAAAGTCTGAACTCCTTAAAAAACAGACTTGATACAATGGTGAACAGAATTAGTAATTTAGAGGACTGTAATATAGAATGCTTCAGGTGGAGGAGGAGAGAGAACTAAGACTAGAAAGAAATGAAGAAATTCTCCAACAAATATCTGACTCAATTAGGAAATGCAACGTAAGGATCATAGTTATTCCAGGGGAAGAAGGGAGGGAGAAAGGAGAAGAGGGCTTCTTCAAAGAAATAATAGTTGAGAACTTCCCAAACCTGAGGAAGGAGGTGGAATTACATGTAAATAAAGCTAATGGACATCCTAATTACATCAATGTAAAAAGAACTTCTCCATGGCAAATATTAGTAAAACTGGCAAAAGTCAATGACAAAGAAAAAATATTAAAGGCAGCAAAGCAGAAGAAAATAACTTACAAAGGAGTCCTACCAGGCTTTCAGTGGATTTCTCAGCAGAAATCTAACAAGCTAGGAGAGAGGGGAATGATTTATTCCAAATTCTGAACGACAAAAATTTCTAGTCAAGAATACTCTATCCAGTGAAACTATCCTTCAGATATGATGGAAAAATAAAAATTTTCCCAGATAAACAAAAGCCAAGGGAGTTAATCACCACAAGACTCCCCTCCCCACAAGAAATGCTCAAGAAGGCCCTCATACCTGAAAAAAAAAAACCAAAAGGGTTTACAAAGCCATTAGCAAGTGGATACATAGACAGACAAAATGAGAAAACTGCAGCTCTCTATCAGAACAGGTTAGCAAGCACTTAATTATAAAATTAAATATAAGGGAAGGAAAGCATCAAAAATAAATATATATATCACTTCATTTTAATCACAAACCCAAAACACAAAATGGAATAAGTTGTGACAAAATAACTTAGGGAAGAGGAAAGGGATGGGACCTGCTTAGGCTAAGGAAATAAGAGACAATCAGAACATGACTATCTCATCTATGAGGTCTTTTATACAAATATCAAGGTAACCACTAAACAAAAAATCAGAAGAGAGACACAAATGATAAATAAAGAGAAAACCATCATAGAAAATCACCAAACTGAATTGGCAATTGGAAATAAACAGGATGAGAAACAAGGGAAATACAGAACAAGTGGAAAACAAGATGTAAAACTGCACTGTTAGGCCCTCATATATCAGTAGTCACTCTAAATGTAAATGGATTGAATTCTCCAATCAAAAGACATAGAGTGAGTGGATGGATTAAAAACAAGACCTAACAATATGCTGCCTCCAGGAAACACATATCAGCTCTAAAGACAAACACAGTCTCAGAAGAGATGGAAGATAATACTTCAAGCTAATGGGAAATAAAAGAAAGCTGGTGTTGCCATACTTATATCAAAGCAGACTTCAAGATAAAAAGACAATTAGAGACAAAGATGGGCAGTATATAATGATAAAAGGGACAGTCCACCAAGAGGGTATAGCACTTATGTGTATAAATGCAACTAACCCAAGAGCACCAAAGTGCATAAAGCAACTATTAATATACCTAAAGGGAGAAATTAACAGCAACACAGTAATAGTAGGGCATCTCAACACCATACTTAAATCAATGGATAAACCATCCAGACAGAAAGTCAACAAGGAAATAGTGGAAGTAAATGAAAAACTAGACAAGATGGACTTAAAAGATATATATAGAACACTCCATCCCCAAATAGCAGAATACACATTTTTCTCAAGTACACATGGAGCATTCTCAAAGATAGACTGTATGTTGGGAAACAAGGCAAGCCTCAATAAATTTAAGAAGATTGAAATCATATCAAGCATCTTTTTGGGACTACAATACTATGAAATGAGAAATCAACTACAGGAAAAAAGCTGGGAAAGTGACAAATATATGGAGACTACACAACATGCTACTGAATGACCCATGGATCATTGAATTAATTAAAGAAGAAATCAGCAACTATCTAGAGAAAAATGAAAGTGAAAATACATCATACCAACTCATATGGGATGCAGCAAAAATGGTCCTAAGAGGGAAATTCATAGCAATACATGCCCACAATAACAAACAAGAAAAATCTCAAATAAGAAATCTTAAACTACACCTAGCAGACC